>NW_004955561.1:140763-301950 GCF_000276665.1 Chinchilla lanigera
CAGTCTGCCTTGTAATCTGCCAAGTATGGACTAAAACCTCCACAAACTGTAAGCAAAATAAACCTTTTTTTTTATTTTTTATTTTGGGCATCAGGTATTTTGTCTCAGCAACAAAAAAAAAGTAACCAAGACAAAATTTGGTACCAGAGTAGTGGGGTCATTGCTGTGACTATATCTGACCATGTGGTTCAAGAGCCTTGGGAAATGGCTTGTGGGGAGTGTTTGGAAAGGTTTGGAGATGTCACCTGAAAGAGAAGCACTAGAACGCCTTCGGCTGTTCTGTTTGGGAGATTCTAGTCAGAGCTTAGAAGCCCAGAAGGCTGGTAGAAATCCTGCCAGTAAAGACCAGGTTCAGGAGGCTTCTGCTGGGAAGAAGGACTGCATTGATTGTTGGACTCCAGATGATGTGTGTTATGGCTTGACAGAAAGTTTGTCTGCATTTTGCTCGTGTCCAGAGACTTTGCCTAAGACTGAGATTAAGGGCAGCAGCAGACTGATTAATATGACAAAAAAAATATCAAGACAGTCAAATGTTGGGGCAGTGACATGGCTATTGTTGGGGGCTTTTAGCCAGATTTATATTAAGAATCAAAAACAAAGAGCCCAGCAGGATGATTTAAAATGTTGTGAGTTTGGCCAGAAAGGAAGCTCCAGTAATGCTGTGGACTACAAAGATAAGGCTGAGGAACTCTCCATTGCTGAGAAGAAACAGGAAAATAAAAAAGATGGCCTGAGGGCATCACAAAAAACAGCAAATCTCCACCCTTTACAGACTCAAAACTGCAAAGGTGAAAGACCTTGCCTTGAGGAGAAAGCTGCTGAGCGCCATGTTCCAGAATGGCAGCGGTGGCCACCCCAGATTCCAGAATGGCAGCAGCATAGAAGATCTGTTCCTCAGAATTGGATTCAGAGTGCCCAGTGATCCAGGCACTCGACCCCTGTGGCCAAGAGAGACAAAAGCTTGGCCATTGCTCCAGGTGGCAGCAGACCTTGGCAACATCCAAGTGGCCCTGGCTTTAAGTACATGGAGAATGCAAGAGTTCTGAGGTTAAAGAGGCTTCCACCCAGATTTCAGAAGGCCTGGGAGGCCAGACAGTGTGCCCCTGACACGGCGGTATGTGAGGCTGTGAGTGTGAAACAAAAGGTGCCCTGGATACCTCAGAAGTTTAGAAAAGCCAGGACCGTGGATCATCTAAGGATAGCTGCAAGGAGGGATCAAAGTGGGCCTAAGAGAGAAACCATGAAAGCTATAACCACCAGAAATGTCACAGGGGTGGACTCATACAAGCCCATTTGGAGCTCACAATGTGCCACAGTTTGCTTCAGAAGCTGGGCATGGAACTACAGGACATAATGTTAGCCCTGCTGGATTTTGGACTTGCTTTGGTCCCAATGCTCTGTGTCCCCCTGTTTGTACCTTTTGGAATGGTACTGCTTATTTTGTGCCATTAAATGTTAAAAGTGTTTAACTTTTCATTTGTACAGGGGCTCACAGCTAAGAGCTTGCCTTACATCTTGGAGGAGACTTGGGACTTGGACTTTTCAGCAATGCTACAACTGTTAGGACTTTGATAACTCTTACAGATGGACTAAATGCTGTTTGTATAAAGGGATAAACATGAGTCTTTGGAGGGCCAGGGGTGGAATGTTATGGTTTATGTCTGTGTGTCCCCCCAAATCCTCATGCAGCCATGGGGCAGGCTTTTAAAGTTTGATTATGGGTGTGAGAGCTGCACCCGCCCTGGGGTGGATAGTTTACATATGTAAGGAAGAGGAAAAGGGTGCTGGAGGCCATTTCTTCCCCCATTTTGCCCTGGTGTGTGGTTGTTGCTTTGCTGTGTTCTGCACCAGGAGCTGTAGCCCTCTGTCATGTGCCAGTCTGCCTTGTAATCTGCCAAGTATGGACTAAAACCTCCACAAATTGTAAGCGAAATAAACCTTTCCTTCCTTCATTTTGGGCATCAGGTATTTTGTCTCAGCAACAAGAAAAAAGTAACTGAGACACAGATATTAGCCCAAACTAAAGGAGACCTCCTACCAATGAGAGCCATCTTAATACTACCTAGAACCATCTAGGAGACAATAATGAACTTTCTGACACAGAAACATCTGAGTAGAGGGTGGCATGTCCTTTCAGGGTATCATAGAACTGGGGATATGGATGCCTTTGAGATTATGTTTGGCTCCCAGCTTTGATCAGATGCTGCCTAACCACCTGAAAATGTTTATCCTTACCTGTACCAACCATGGCCTGTTCCAAGCCTGCTGTCAGAAGAATCTTTGCGGTCCAGGGTGACAGTGTCATCTCCCTGGGGAGAGAGGAAGCAACATGAGAAATGATGTTATCTCAGTCTGTCTGAGACAACAAGGAAGAAGTGGGTGACATTAAATGGGAAGAGAATTTTGAGAGAGGAAGGAAACTCTAGGTATTATCAATGTCATGCAATGAATACCTTCATCTTAGCCTGGTACCTCCTCCTGAGCTTGGGTTCATCATTCCCATTACACAGCGAGTACAGCCTAAGAATTTAACTTGCCCATGGCCACATTGCTAAGAAGCTGTATTTAGCATCTGATACTAGTAACTGTATCTTCCAAGTTGCAAATGATGCCAGTTTATAGAGGTTATTTCAGACACTTTGCTCTCAACAAAGTCCACACACGTCAATTCTGTGCCCACAGGTAAAATACAGAAGCCACCAGCTATTTTCAGTGAAAACAGTGATTTCAATAGCCCATGGGCAGATGTTACTAGGTAACACAGTTTTAGAAGGTTTGGAAAATTAAAATGCCGACATGGCAAACTGGATGGAAAATGTGATAATGGGAGGACACTAATGGAGGCTTTAACTACACCGATTTTTATCTCCTCTCTTCTCTCACACTCTCCTGGGAATTAGGAGTGCTACAATTATTCCTTCAACCTTCACTAATTAGAGATTCCCCGATTTCCCCCATGAGTGGTGTGTAGAACATTGTTCTAAAATGGAATGTTATTCTAAATAGTCTCCATAATTAGGTTGTTGAGTGTCACATGTAATTAGCTCACAGGTGTTAAAGAGTGGGGAGGACAGAGATAAAAGGGATTTTTATTTCTACACCAGGGATCCAGCCCTATGGTGTAATACAACTTGGTGTATAGTCAAAACCCAAGAAATGGTTGGGGCTGTTTTAGTTGTTACTTTGTAGTTTTTAACTAGTATTCACTTTAGAGTCTCACATATGCAGGTTCAAATTGAGGCTCTGTGACCTCGGGAACAGCTTAGACCACCTGTCGTAGAAAAGCGTTGGAAAAATTCAGGGAAATTTTGCACATTCAGAGCCTGGCAAAGTCATGTTGGTGTCATCTCAGAAATAAACATTTGGTTCAGATTATTCTTCATGTGTCATTTGAAGCTGAGCAGTCTGCTCTTTGATAGGCCCCTTTAAATCCACAAGGCAGCCCCCTTCAAGCCAGCCTAACCAACCACTACCCTCTCTTTCTCCAAGGATCAAAATTATTTGTAGAGTAGGAATTTGGAACTGCACTACTGCCCTTTAATCCTCTTCAGGACTCTTCTCCTGAGTGACTCATATCAATCTCTCACTCCCAGTGGGTCATGCAAGACAAGTATTTTGCTACATCTTCCCTGCAAATTCCATGGATGTCATCAAATTACAAAAATGCAAGCTCAATACGAGGGTCCACTGCAGAAACTGTTCCAGCTTCCCCAGTGTCTCTTACTCGAACTGAAGCCCCAAAGAATTAAGACAAAATTAATATTAGCTGTCCCTTTCATGTGTGAAAATTTAATCCCTAAATTCTTAGTTGATGGAGGTGGGTCCTTTGGGACATAATCAGGATTAGATGAGATGGGAGGGCTCTGCTTGACATTAGTAGCCTTATAAAAGGAAGAGACCAGAGCTAGCACACCTGATCTGTCTTGCCATGTGATGCCTCCCACCACAGTATAGAGCAAGAAGGACCTCACCAGAGGCTGAGCAGAGGCTGACACCAGGCTCATGGACTTCCCAGTCTCCAACTGCATACCAAAAAAACTGTCTTCCTTATGAGGTGCCTTGTCTTGGGTATTTTGTTATAACAATAGAAAGAGGACTTGGCCACCATGCTTTCACCTACAGCCCCATCCATCTTCATTCCTCAAAATAGGCTCTACTTTTTCGGATGGCAAGTTTTATTGAAAATTGTTTTAATAACATTTTTCTTGCATCCTCAACTCAGGCATCATTTCCATGTGAAGGCATTCCTGATTTAAGAAGTCTGACAACCCAGGATTAGATTAGCTCTTCAACTGAGGGAGAAATACAAAGGACAAAGAATCACCTCACAGAAGTGTTTGCCTGCCTGTTGTCTTATCATCCAAGGAGCTCTGTGCTGGTGCCACTTACATGTCCCCTGAAAATATTGAGGGTGATGACTACATCTGTCAAGTTCTTAGTATTCCCTAATAAGGAGGTTCCATTTTTTAGGATGGAGAGACCAAGGCATAAAGAGATTAAGTTCCACAGTCAGTCTTCTCCTATCCCAAGAGCAACCAGCAGACCAGCCTAAGAGAAGGCTCTCAGATTTCCATCTTGCCTTCCCAGCACCTCTAACTGGTTTTCCTATTTAATAAGTTGCCAACCCTCAAATCCTGTTAATTAATTCACACACCCACAGATGCAGGGAATGTAAAAGCAGCACACAGGTCAGTCTATACCTCACCCAGCTAGCAGAGCCACACTAGGATCATCTGTGTAGATCAACATCATGGCTGGAAGCACCCAAAGGTGTGGCTGAAGGGAGATAATAAGGGGCTGTTTATGAAGGCAAAATAGAGATCAAGAAACCCCCTAAGGAAGAGGAAATTATGTAGGCCAGCATCAGCAGGAAGAAATCTGAAGAGGTCAAGGGTCAGAAATGTCACCAGACCAGCAGGAGCTGTGGTGTTGGCAGGGAAATAAAACCAGCACAAAATGCTGCCCAGCTTAGCAGGAGAAAGTGGGAAGAATGAATATGTCCACCTCCAGTCTCCCACTGTAATTTCCTGCTGTCTGAGCCCAGTGGAAGACAGCCGAGGACCTTACCCATGTCCATGGAGCCTGAGGGTCAGCTTCCACAGCACAAGCTGGAGGAGGAAGGTGGCTCATGGATCTCTCAGAGTCTGGAAGCCCAGTTCGTCTAACTTTGTCCAGGCTGTCTTCATATTGAAGCCAGCAGCCTCCTGGAAGACTCCTGAGTAAACCTGGATCCCAGTGTAGTGACAGGATTTTTAACACACATCTTCAGTATCTCCATCGAGAACAGAAATAACAACACATGCACCTGTGAGCATTTTGAGGCTCAGCCTCACAAAGCACAAGTGACCCATAGGTGAGCCAGACAGCTGCTCACTGCCTTCCAGCTGCCCAGAACAGGGACTGCTCCAATCTTGTTCCTAGAAACTAGCTGACAGAGATTTGCTCACACAGCAAGAGGATGAAACCCTCCGCTTGATATAAGAACACCTGCTGCTCTAAAAGGAAAACATCAGCATGGCTGGGGCCACTTTGTAGTCCAGATACTTGCCCAGCACATGCAACGCTCTATGGTCCACCCCCACCACTACCAAACAAACAAATAAACAATAGTAAAACTACATTCAACTCAGGGAATTTTCTGTCCCTGGTAGCTATAAGAATTGAAAGGAGAAGTAATTCATTTAGAAAGAAGTACCAGGACTTGGGGATGTAGCTCAGTGGTAGAGTGCTTGCCTAGCATATACAAGGCCCTAGGTTGGATCCTCAGCATGGGGGCAGGGGAGATTTCTTCATCCCAAAAAATAACAGAGACTTAAATCTATAAAACAGACCCAGCAATAATGGGAATGATACTATACTGGTTTTCTTTCTTTCCTTTTTTATCTCAATACTGGAGATTGAACCTAGGGCCTTCACACTGGGCCACATTCACAGCCCTTTTTAAAATTTTGAGGCAAGGTTTTGGTTAAGATACTACACTGGAAACTGTAGTCCTCCTGCCTCAGCCTTGGTTAGGTGCAGTCTGGAAAACCTTCCACTTAATTAACTTATTAAGGATCTTACATCTGCAAAATCTCCTTTCCTTTGCTATAATAGTCACAACATACTTATGGGTGTGACTCCCAACACATCTGGTATTCTGGACAAATTTACTACTTCTTAGAGTAAAGTGCAATAAACTTGAGCAGCAAGTCAATTTTAGAGAGGGGATCAAAATGCAGGGCTCCAGCTCCTAATGTGTTGTTATTTGGTAACAGGCAGATTCTCCTTGTTTCCTTCCCTGCCCTGTCAAAGCCTATAAGATGGAACCCCATTTGGGTCCAACAATCATGTTTTGTTTTCATACAGATGTTTTTGCCTTATAAGCAAAGCCTTTCTGGATCTAGGAGTCCATCCAAAAATCTGTAGAAAATTACTTCTTCTAAAATTAATGCTCCTATAAAAAATGGCAGGAGACAAACAAAAAATTGAGTTGTGAACAGTTCACTCACAGACACACACACACCAGTGATGGTGTAAGTTGATACAAAAAAATTCTGCTTTGGAATTCATACATATTTATATCAGTTAATTAGAATATACTACCATGTTCCCCCAAAATAAGACCTTACAAAAAAAATGCCAGCCCCAATCAGCCTATCCTTGCCTTACCTGCCACCACACAGAAACCACGTAACAAGCAAATACAGTAGTGAGGTATAATCTCCTTTATGACCCTGAGCATCACTATGGTAATGACCAGCTGGGACTGGTCCCAGTCAGGTTGTTCAGTTATGTCTTATTTCTGGAGAAACAGTATGTAGTTCATGGATTATTGACCCTTAAGTGTTAGATGTTTTTTTAAATGAATACAGTATTTAAAAAAAATCATAATCAGATAAAGGCCACCAATTATATTGGCACACTGAACAATTTGGGCCATGGTTGCTATATTGTAAAGATAAAAACATCATTGTGAGTTATGATTATTGGGGGGGTTTGTAAAAGTATTTGGCAAGAAACCAAAAGACACAAGTTCTTTATCATGCTCTGCCTCTTTGTCTCCCAGCATAGTGTTTGAAACACATAGTCAACCAATCACTTACAGGTTCCCAGCTCCTTGATTACTCACCAGCTAGGATTCTCTTAGTACCTCCTGGTGTTTTTGCTGCATGTGTTACAAAGTGAGTTATGCGCTTACTTACATCTCTCTGTAACCCCCCGGTCCAGTACAGTAGCCACGAGCCACATGTGGCTGTCAACCATTGCAACAGGGCAACCTTAGTGGAGATCTGCTGTGAGTCTAAGACACACCCAAATTTTTTCTTTTTATATTTTTTCAAATTTCAAAGATAAAGCATGAAAAAGAATGTAAAGCATTTCAATAATTTTTATGAGCTGCAGGAAGAAATGACATGTTGGTCATCTTGAGTTAAATAGAATACATTACAAAGATTTCATCTGCTTCTTTTTTCTTTTTATAAATGTGGCTATTAGAAAGTTTATAATGGCTCACTTTATGTTCCAGCTGAGAGTGAACCTATCACATCCATCGTTCTCAGTAGGTTTAGCTCCTTAACAAGGCTTACAGGGCCGGTGAGATCCAGCCCCTGTCTGCCTCCCCTAGGCTTCACTCAGACACCGTGACCTGACTGTTCCCTGGACACATCATGCTGTGCCCACCTCAGGGTCTTTACTCTCCTCTTCCATTCTCCTGGAGTCTTCCCTCCACACTGCTGACTCCTTCTCCATCTGAAGGGACCACAGCCAGTGACTACTCCTCCATGTTTTTCCCCTAGGCATTAATACTTTGTCTAGTTTTCTGGTCACTTGCTGAATCCTCCACCCCAATACTAGAACTGACACTGGGGGAGGGCAGGAACTTTTCTGGTCTATTGACCATTGCACCCTCAGCTCAGGGACTAACCCACTTTAGTTCCCAATCCCATGTTTATTTGTTTAACTCATGAATGGAAAAATAGCAGAGCTTCATTCAAAAATCCCACTTAGGACCAACCTGGTGACAATGGTGGCAATGACAGCATCATCTTATGCCACGTGCTCACTCTTTCCCCCAAAATCAATTTTCTATGGTCACTAGGGGAGGCAGTGTGGGATAGTTGAAAGGACACAATCTGGAAGTAGAAACCTTGAATATGAATTTCACTTCTGCCACATAGGAGCTACATGATTGGATAAAGTCCTTGATAATTCATAATTTGTTTCCTCCCAGTGGTTGTCTTGAAATTCAAGTACATTAACAGCTTTCAGTCACAAAGCCCCAGTGTGAGTTACAGACCAAGGCAATCTCCAAAGGGAAAAATCCTTTTATTAACTAGCGTGTCCCAAACACGGAGTACAAGGCTTGGCTTAAGAAAGAGGCTCCAAAGCTGCTAGATGGATAAATGACTGCTTCCAAAAAGCCCCTGTACCATAAAGCAATGAACCTGGGGAAAATCAGATCTCTGTACTGTTCCAACTTGGAAAAGACGTTCCATTTATTCCAAAGAGAAGAAGGAAAGAGGACCTCAGAGTCAGAGTGAAGCTGAGGAGAACTAACTACATTTCCCCATTTTCCCTCAGTCCTGACTTGTAAGTTTGCTTTGGTGACCAGGCAAGTCTGTGCTTACAGGACCTCCAAAACACATGGGTCCACAGTAGGGTCTGGAGGATCCTAATCTGTATCCTTAGCTGTGATGGGAGAAGCTTTAGCAGACAGCAGGGACCCCACTTCTGGTTTTTCCAGAAAAGATAAGATGGGTGGCCCAAAGCAGAGATTCCTAATTCTCACATTCTGAGAAACAACCACAACTTCTCCCTCCTTTCATTGTACCTGGAGTCAAGAATAAAATATGGAGAAGTGGAAGGAGCTCTGTGGTTGCAGCTAAATGATGTTAAAGTTAGAAAAATTAGCATTATTCCATGGAACAATGGTTTCTCAAGATGGGGCAAAGAGAGTGGCAGGGGAGGGAGTGGGAAGTGACTTCACTAGGAATGCTTTTGCCTAGATTGGAGGGGAGAAAGCTTGCCTTTGTTATACTCCTAGCTTCTGTTCCAATCACTCAAAGGCTCTGGCAGGACATCCCACTTGAGCACTATTGTTCCTAGGATTTGTTACTAAAAGCACTATTCATGTGGAAACCTTCTTTCCTGGGTCAGGCTCCTGTTAATAATTCTTTGTCACCTACTGGTTTAACTTCAGCTCACCCTGGAAATTCTCACCTGGCCTTGTCACTGCTGATTAAAAGCCAGCACCCTACTTGCATTCATTCAAAAAATGTGTCCTGAACCTCTGCTGCCTGTGAGGTGCTGGGGCTATAGCTGGGAGCAAAAGAGACAAACATTAATTATAGCCGAAATCCGGGAAGGAAGAAATCAGCCATCTCTCTTCCTGGAAAAGGTGAGTCACAAATGGAAAGTCCATTCCAGGATTGTGAAAAAGGAATCACAATTTGGGATTCCTGGTCAAGGTTTTGGGTGGCTGGAGATGATGGGTTAGGAACCAAACTGGAGAAGGGTTAAATGAGGAACAGGCTCCAATGACAGAGAAGCCTCATCACTGTGGCCTTCAGCCCCTGATTCCCACCAGATCAGTCCCAAAGGATGTCCTTCGAGCCCACTCTCCAGGCTCCCTGCAGCGAGTTTTACTTTAGCCCACTGGAGCCTCAGTTCCGACAGGGAGCATGCCAGTGTGAGCGACAGGAAAAACACCTCAGGACAGAAAGAGCAAGTTGTCTCTAGGAGAAAGGGCTTGTTTCATGCTGTGGAACAGGTTCCATCGGCAGATGTGGGTTTATGAGCAAGGGAACCCTGGCCAGTTCTGTCCTCTGGGAGAGGTTATGGTGGACGCTGGACAGGTACCGCCGGGAATTCTGCTTGTCCAGGTCCGCAGGACCCGATTTATCTAAACCTTACCAACTTCCTGGTCTGTAGTCCCTAACCCAAAGCCCCGCGCTCCCTCTCCCCATAGAGGGCATCGCTCGGCCTCGGTGAGCGCAGGCTGCACCGCGTACCTCCGCCAAGGACGCGCCCCCCAGTGTGTACAGGCTGGTTAGTACTTCGCGCGTACAGCTGAAGGACCACATCACACTCTCCCGGCGCTCATCTCCCTCACCCAGATTGGGGAGTGTCGGCCCAGGTGACCACAGCTGCCCCCCACCTGTCTCCGCCACGCGCGACGCGGCGGCCAGGGCGGGAAGGGGAATCCGGCTCAGCATTTATTTTTGGACTCAGCTCACTAAAAAT
This sequence comes from Chinchilla lanigera, assembly GCF_000276665.1. Lineage (NCBI taxonomy): Eukaryota > Metazoa > Chordata > Mammalia > Rodentia > Chinchillidae > Chinchilla > Chinchilla lanigera. The sequence goes on from NW_004955561.1 coordinate 150,988, forward strand.
ACCTCGGCCTTCCTGTTTGATCCCTCTCCCTCCTGACCTGAACGGACCGCCGGCTGTCGCCCGCCCCCCTCAGCGCGCTGTCCTTTAAAGGAGAAGGGCGTGGGGACCGAGTCGGCGCCCGCCGGGGCACAGCAGGGACAGAGAGTCAGCCCGAGCCAGCGCGCCGCCCCGAGCTGACGTCAGGGATCGGCTCCTCCAGGCGGAGACACCCAGAGGCGGGGCGCAGCCTCGCGCTGGCATTGGCTGGCCACGCGCCAGCGCCCGCGCCGATTGGCTGGCGCGGTTTTAGAGGGAGCCCGGCTCTCCAATTAAAGCGGGACCGCGCGCCCGGCTGCTCGCAGAGCTTCCCGCGGGGCGCGCGAACCTGGCCATTCAGCCTCCGGCAGCCCTGCCGCGCGCCGTGGCAGTCCTGCCGCGCCTCCTCGAGCCTCCACTCTCCACTGGACGAGCCCGGCGTTGTGTCTGCTCCGCAGAGGAAGATGGCAAAGGTGGCGAAGGACCTCAACCCACGAGTGCAAAAGGTGAGTGGAGATCTGCCTGCCTTTATTCACACCTTCTCCCTGCTCCCCTATCTGTGGGCAGATACCGTACCTAGATGTAAGGAGCAATTACATTCCAAGACTTATGTTTGAGCTGACAAGCACACACCCAAATTCCCTTTTGTTTACCATTGTAAGGTAAAGCTGTGCGAAAGAAGAATCTTAATTCTTGGGTGATGTTAATTAAAGTTGAATTAAGGTAAAACTCCCTGGGGAGAAGGTATTCTCAGGGTCACTAGGGGAAAAGCCCGTGTTTCTGGGTTCCCTTTCCCCTTTGGGATAGGTTCCGTGAAGATCCATCCCAAAAGAGGGGCATAGGTAATACTAAGAATGTTCCCCTTTTGCGATCATCCTAGTACTTGTGGGTCCCCGCAACACACTGCACAGTTTCTTAGCTGCTGCTTTGGCAGTGGCAGCAGTTCTAACACAGGCAACTGTCCCCAGGGTCTGCTCCTTTCTCTTTCAAGAAGGGCTGGCTTGGAGCCCAGAAGGTCAAGGGTGAATTACTGCAGGAGGGGCCTACAGCTGTGCCTGTAGCTCCAACACCCACTGTTTGCCTACCTGAGCGCCCTTGGAGAGCTCAGGCTGGAGACTTAAAAGACAGGAGAACAGGGAGAGAACAGAGACAGCCTACGCTGATAACCTATGGTACACCTGTGCAGCGGGCTATTTGTATCACTGAAAGCTCTGAAAGGTTCGCCATCATTGCCTAGGTTGGGCAGATAGAGAAATGAGGTTGTGGAGAGCCACAGAAAGCTGGTTTCAGTAGGCAATATGTAGGGAAAGCTTTACATATTCAAGCTCTGGTCCTTTTTCGCTACATAGTATTGACTAAATGACTTTTCTAAGCCTCAATTTCCCTGACTCTAACCTAGGGGTGGTAGACCCCACCTCCTTCACAGCAACCAGAGCAGCAAGGTGGCAGCTCTGAATTAATCTCCCAAAGCAGTAATTATTAAGCTCTGATTTCAGAGGATTTAATCTTGCAGGGCAAAGTCCCCCTTAGACATCAACCATTATTTGTGAAGTAAATGAGAGAAAAAGAAAAAAAAAAAAGACTAGCAGAATCAAAATAAGAATGCAAGCCAACTACTTAGAGGCATGACATTCAACATCTAATTTAGAGTTATGCCCTTTGCACACAACCTGCCCCAGACCCCCACAGTGCTGCAAACCCTTCTGCATGTGTACGCCAAGTCTGAGTTAATCTGGGCATCTCTCTGGAATGTACCATGTCCCACTGCCTCTGCCAGACTATTTGCAGAATCAAGTCATCTCACCTGCTGTGGATTTCCTATAAGAGTTTAGGCTTTTGGAAGATACCTCTTAATTTTTACACAGTTGTGAGTTATGCTTGTACTGCTCTTATTTCTCTTTATGTCTTTTTGAAGTCCTTGAGGGAAACCTTTCTTGTCTACCTCTGCATTCCATGCCACATACAGCAGGAGTCAAAAAACTATGAAACAATGAAAATATCTGGGTAGCTAAGACCTTAATGTTTGTACGATACACTGTATATGTTATTCTTTATCTTGTATTATTATTTACCTTGTGGCACAATGATTTGTGTTTGAACTACCTCCCCAAGTTCAGTTGATTAGAAAAATTCAGGGCTAAGGGAAAAGGCTTTCATTGTTCTCTGGAATGTAAAATGATTTCTGGGTGTTGTAATTATAAGCTGGCTGACAGTTACCATGTGAAGTGAGGCAAGGTATATGGAAGCCTCCTTCCCACTCAAGGCAGGGCTACTGCTTAAAAGAAATCTTATTTTTATTTTCCTTTGCACAGGAGAATGTGATTATCCAGATTAGAGGTGGAACATGTTCTCCTTCTTGTCACCCTCTAGTGCCAACTTTCGTAGTCTGGAAACAGTTTATTTTCCATTTAGATCTAATTACAGGCTTAGCAAAAGAATATGGTGGGTAGAGATGAAAAGGTGGATATTTTTGGCCTCTTGGGATTTTGACAGTCAAGGAAACTATCACCCCTTTGTGGATTAACCAATATCTACAATTCAAAAAGTCAAGTGAAGGGGTAGGAGTCTGGAGAGTCCTCCTTGCTGAATGATACAGTAGTGATTAAGTGCTGTGTCATAACAGCACGCTGAAAAGATTTTATTGCATATTTACTTATAAGATCAGCAACACTTTTTTTAAATATTTGGCTCCAGGATGTAAAATCACACTTAGACATTTTGAAACAAATTAATGGACTCTTCCAGCTACAAGAGACCTATTTACAAAATGAGAAGTAGTTTAAAATCGCATATGTACCATTCCACTTTTCTGCCCCCAAAGGGTTGAGAGAGAGAGGAATCCTCAGCAGCTGAAAAGTCATAAGAAGGTTGTCTTAATTACTTTTCTCATTGCGGAGACAAAATGCCTGACACCCAAAATTACAGGAGGAAAGGTTTATTTAGCTCATAGTTTGTAGAGGTTTTATTCCATAATTGGCTGTCTCCAAGGCAGGGTGGATAGCAGACAGGCATCACAGAGGAGAAACTGTTCATGGCAGGCAGAAAGTGGCAAAGCAACAAGGGTCAACTGCAGCTTTTTCTATTTCATACCTTATTCAGGCTATTTAGGGCAGGTAGCACTCATACCCTTAATCCTAGTGTCCTTGATCCTAGCATTGCACCATGAAGCAATCTCTGTCACACATTCTAGATCCAGCCATGTCTGAAAAAGCCTAAGACTGCATAAGGTTTTGGGGGGATATCTAGACACAAACCATAACATTCTGTCCCTGGACCCCCAAAGACTCATGCACATTCCTTTATTTAAAAGGCATTTAGTACATCTCTAAGAGTTGCCAAAGTCCTAACAGTTTCAGCATTGCTGAAAAATCCAAGTCAAAAGTCTCCTTTGAGATTTAAGGCCAAGTTTTAGCTGTGAGCCCCTGCACAAATGAAAAGAAAGTTAAATATGTCCAACATTCAATGGCACAAGATAGATATTTCTATTCCAAAACTTACAAATGAGGATAGCAAGGAATGGGAACAAAGCAAGACCAAAATCCAGCAGGGAAACATTAAATCCCACAATTCCACTTTCAGTATTTCTGGCAATCTGTGACAGGTAGTGGACTCCAAAGGGCTTGGGTAGCTCCAAATGGCACGTTTGGTGGTTATAGCTCCCATGCCATTTTTCTTTGGCTGGCTTTGCTCACTCCTTGCAGCTTTCCTTGGACTATCTATATTCCTGGCTTCTCAATCTTCTGCAGTCTCCTCTGCACCTTTGACTTCACACTGACAGTTTCACAGAATGCCCTCTCGGGGACTTACTGTCTGGCCTCCCAGGCCTTCTTCTGGAATCTGGGTGGAAGCCTTCTTAACCCCACAACTCTTGCATTCTACATACACCTAACTTCTTGATGTCAGGAGCCATTTGTAGGAATTTGGAAAGAACGAGGACAAAGAAATCTAAGAGCATGCTTACTGTCAACTATGCATGTGCCAATGGATGGGCTCTGTTTTTCCCTCCTAGCAATGCCCAAGGAGCATTAAGTGATGGTACTTCTATGTGCATTGCCAAGTTCAACCAGGTGTTTCTGTACACTTCTTCACATCACACCCTTCTTGGCTTTCCTGTCCTCCAGGCTAGTTCTCCCCTCTTCCTGCTTTCACCTCCACTTCTTGCAGTGTGCAGACCATTGGCATGTCATCTGAGCAAACTTGTCCAATGTAAACATGGCTGCTCAAGTGTCATCAGTGGCTCCCTCAGTCTTAAAAACATATTAAGCTTTCAATTACACTTCTTAATAGACAACACATTGGAGGCCTTCCTGTAGGTGTATAAGCAACTTGGCCCCAAATGGAAAGAAGGAGGTGGAGAGATTGCCCAATCCCTGTTAAAGGATCTCTGAAAACAGATGCCGAAGTCATTATTTTGTAAGACTTTGTAAGGGGCAGACTCTTGTCCTAGTAGGCAAGTGTATCTCAATAGGTGAGGCCAGAGGCTAAGAGCTGACTTTTACCAATGCACCCAGCATCTGTGGCAGGGGAAACAGCAAAACCCTTGGGCACAGGTTTTAGTGGAAGCTAGCTCAGCTCTGAGACTGGAAGTTAGCCCAGAGCTCAGCAACATTTCAGCAAGTAGGAAGCTAGAAAGGCAAATGTGGGATCCTCTGTAGATTCTGCAGTTTGATCCTCTCTTCACATTAACTGACCAAAGGAGGAAAGAGAAAAGAAAGAATTCAGCAAATTTGGGCACCAGAAAAGCAAGGACTGCCATGTGGGTTCTTGCATGTGTCTTTCTCAACTCCCCTCTGGCTATTTCCGTGAAGAAATGGTAAGGCATGTAGCAGTAAAGTAGTAGTTCCTGCTGCAACCCACTGGGTTCAGCTGGGCACAAGAAGAGGCATTTGACTTGACTTTGCAAAGGAGAATCATCCTTTCTTTCCGGCTCACATATTCAGGATACTTTATATGTAACAAAGTGGAGATTTGCTATGATAAGTAACAGACCTTGAGAGTTCTTATCTCCCCAACCTTCATCCAACACCACTTAAATATTTATTTCAAGAGCAGATTGCTGACAGGATGGCCAAGTCACAACTGTAACTGTAGGCATTCCCTCAGTAGGTGACAGTGTGGGGGTCATTATTCCTAGGAAGAGGCAGAATTTGGATTAGTTATAGGCTTCCTTCTGCCTCCAACCCACTGGCCTTTCCTTTGTACTAGGCATCTCCTAATGACAAATGGGTATGACAAAATAGGCCTAAAATTCTATTCCACTAAGAGCAGAATTATGGAACAGCTTGTTAGAATATACCAAAAGAAGAGACAGCTGCTGCTCTTGAAGTGCCTTCTTTAGAAATAGCCCCTGCCACTTTCATTTCACAACAGGAAGAGGATTTGGCTGGCAGCTGCCACGACCTTACCAGGTGCAGGGTTACCCCCCACTTTTTTGGGGTCCCTCAAGAACAGAGCATTTGCTTAGCTTCATGTAGAACGTTGGTGGTGTCCTGAACCATTCATTAAGTCATAGGGTTGATAGCATGACTCTGTGGAAACTCTGGAAAATGCCTTCTGTGAAGCTTTTACAGAAGAAGCTAAACAGGAAGTTGGGTCTATGGGCACCAAGACTCTTTCAGTGGCTGAAATGTATGTTTGATATCTAAGGCTAAATATTTGATGCAAAAATTGTATTTTTACAGAAACATAAACAATAATCCAATTACAAAACTTTGTAAAATCCCCAAAATTAGCTGCTTGCTTCATATCTACTGTTTTATGTGAGAAGTGAACCCTTTCACATTTTTTTTCTCAGAAAGAACATATTGTTCTTTCTTTTGAGACAAGGTCTCACTATGTTGTTCAGGCTGGCCTTGAACTCACAATAATCTGCCTGCCTCAGCCTTCCAAGTGCCGGGATTACAGGCATGTACCACCATGCCTGGCTCTGAACACATTTCTTCTTTCATCAACTACTTAGATTCTTGCCTCCCAACACATTTATCCTTTCCCTGTTAGAACAGTCAAGTTTCAAGAAAGATAAAAATGAAAGACATCTCTTGAGGGCAGTGAGGATTCTTAACATATTTTTGACATTATCTTATTTAGTCTTAATGACTACCATGCAAAAATATTAGCATCCTTTTTACACATGAGTACATTAAGACTAAGCGTTTAAAATGATCACATGATGATAGGTTAAGAACTCAAACCTAGGCCTGTCTGATTCCAAAGCTTAAATTCATTCACCAGAAGCAGAAGTCTAGTAGAAGGAGAGATGATGATTATTGCTGTGAACCTCACACACAGATGAGGTTATCTCAGTTCATTGAACTCATTCATGCCCTAAGGGAAACTGCCTGGCATTTTCCAAATGTTACCAAGTACCTGTACTTCTTTGATATCTCTTGATCACTAGCATGGGTATACTGTCACCCACACCAAGTTAAAGCCATTTCTTAGGTGTAGAACGAGGACTTTCTAAATTTCTCCTGTTTCTCTAGAAGGCCGATGGAATTCTCTAGGCAGAGGCTGGTAGAGAGACCTTTTAAGGAATTATACAATTGATCCTGATAGTTAAAAAAAAATCCTAGTAATCCTAGATGCATAGATTCCAGGAAATTCTAGTGTGGGGATAAGTTTGGCTTCAGAATGTGTATCTGGACATCCTGGTCAGTGTGACTCATAGTCCAGCCAATAATGTGTGAATCAGGACAAGCAAACCACAGCCCAGGCCCCAACCAATACATACTTTAAAAGGAAATATGGTTGCTAAAAGGGGAGAAATCAAAAATTCCATTTGGCAAGTCACTCTTTTGAAGGACAAAGGAGTGCCAGTGTCCAGGCCCAGCTGGCTGTTTCAAATCCACGTGATTTGTTTATGGATTATTTTTTTTTCTCCTCTTGTTTTAAGACATCAAGGTGTTTATAAAATTTCTCTTTGGAGACAAATGCAAATGAGTCATTGTATAAAAGAACCTACATGATCTTTGCATGATCAACGTCTCTGGTTTGCAGGGGGCACATAGTAGGAAAATGGCATATCTGAAATTTATGTTACACAACGGAGTGCTGCCAGGACCAAGATGCCTCAACTTACTGCATCTTTTATGAATGAAGGAGAAGAGGATGTCTTCTATTCTGTCACTTCCAAACCTAGAATGTCCCAATTTTGTATCAGCTTCAGATCCTCAAACTTTAGAAGACTAGGTGAACATTTTGGCTATGGGCAAGGTTCATAGGCTACTTTGAGAAGCAAACTGTTCACACAAGATTTGCAAGCATGGAAATCTATATATAGCTCCCATTTTTGCCATTTGCTGGAGTTACAGTCTTTACCCAGTTACTTATTTGAGAAAGAAAGCTAATGGTAATTTTACATTTAATTGATAGCTTCATGAGATAAAGTGCCTGAATCATAGTAAGTGTTTCATAAATATTTCTTCATGTTGTTTTTGGCAGCCCCTTCTTATCACCACAAAGAAAAATCTCACAGGTTGTTAAGTGCTGGAATGTTGGAAGAGCTAGTTCAGTTTACCTACATCACATGTGCTTCTAAGATATCAGATTGCAGGACCTTCTCTTTGTAGCTAAACTTGATCTAGGCACAAATATACTCAGGCCACATCATATGCAAATCATGAGAATGGCAAGAATTCATCTTAGATGTCCTATTGCTGTCCATTCAAAGGTGGCCTTTACTTTGCCCAGTACCAGTTGTTGATCCAAGCTGTGTGATCGTACATAGGCCCTTACCTTCAGATGTTTTGCTGCTAAGATCGGGTAATAGTCACTCATTTCTTCATGTAGCAAGTATTTATTTACTATCTATTGTGGACCAGCCACTGTGGTGTCATACAAGATAATGAATGAGAAAGTTTCAGTCCCTGCCATATAAACTTGAATGTGGTGGAAACCATTTTTCATAAGGCAGGAGAAAGGCCAAATAATGGCAGTCTTCTATGTGTCCCTTGACTTATCCCCCCTGCCCCATGTACCTTTGCTCCCTTTTTCACTCAGTCTCAGATTTCTCAGGACTGTACACCTTTAGAGCTACACCCCAATTTCAGCTATCTGTCAGGTGGCAATGGAGTAGAAAAGGTAGCTCTGCAGTTATTGCATTCTAAACCAGCCCTGCAGTAAGAACCACCAGAGTGACAAGAAATCTGAAGAAGGGGGGCACTGGCAGCATGGGTGGCTCTCAGGACTCACCAGTAACCAGTCTTCTTGCAGAGGTGTGGTAGACCAGCTATCTGTGCGCTTAGTATGTTCTCAGAGGCAGATGGATAACCTGGACTGTGCCTTTCATGATGCTGATGTCAAGGACATCAAAAAGACAGAAGTACAGAGAGAGGGTGCTGGCAGACTATGCCTCTGCACAAAACTGCCCCTAAGAAGAGAGCATCTATTTGGGCTGTATGACTAAGTGCTGTTTCTAGGTACTGATTCATGAGGCTGACCACCAAGGTGACTGACCTGAGTAATATGCTGGCTGAAGGAGATGGAAGGAAAGTAGATCCTAGCTTTGCCCTCATCCTGGAGGAAAGCCACCCCACCTACCAGAGCTTGCCTGTGCTCCCCACCCCAGCCCTGGCTCGATGGCCAGCAAGTCTCCTTGGGAAAGGGATCTGCCTCTCATGGAGGAAGAGGTCAGCATTTGGGGAATCTTTATTGTAGAGCAAGGAGAGGAGGAAAATTTTTTGAAATCTTGTTAGTAGATAAAGGAGAGATTATAAACCAGGGATTTGTGGATAGAACTGAGGGTGCTGTGGAATTTAAGTAGGAAGAATATTATAACTTTATGTCTCTGACCTGTAACTGAAATTGAGCATTCTGTTCTGTCAGGAATGATGAAAGCCTTTGAAGTTTATCAGCCCTTGTTCCTTCGATACCAGTGGAAATCATGCATTTTTATATCCTATTATGCATAGGTCCTCCGCTCACTGTTTACACTTGTCCCTATCCCTGCTCTGAGATGACAGTAGTTAGATCCACTGCTGTCTTGTTAATTAGCTTAATACAGTCCATATGTTACTGAATCACAGGCTTGTTTTATATATTTATATTATTTTAGTAGTGTTGGTTTGCTTTGTACTTTTACTTTATATATTTAAAACATTGTTCTGAAAAGAGATACTTTCATATTAGCCAAAAGGGCACCAAATTTTAAGACTCTCCCATAAAGACAAAGTATTAAGACTTTGTTAACAGTATTATATATGACACACATACAAATACACATATTTGCATATATATAAACATACACACTTATATCTATAGTGGATTAAGAACTGAGGCTCCTAGAGTCGACAGATTGGCTCCATCACTCATTCTGTATTACCCTGAACAAACCATATTAACTCTGAGCTTTGATTTCTTCAACAATAAAATGGACCTAATGGCCGTTGTATTCACTATAATAATCTGCTACATTCTTAGAATTTGACATGTAATGAATGTGTGTTAAACAGAGTTACCACCATTAAAAGTGCTCATGAGAATGAAATGGTAAAGAAAATAAAACATTATTTCAAAGAGATTTTCTTAACCACCTCTGATTTAGCCAACTTTAAGAATTTATTTTGTTGAAAGAATGTATTATACAGTTATTATACACTGAACTTGGAAATGTAAAAATAAAAAAGAACCCCCAAATCTGGTGGTTTCAGAAAAGGAACAGCCTCGTGGAGCCACCAAAGAATCACAATATCTGAAGACCTTCCTCAGAGGTCTGTATGTAGGGCTGAGGGAGAAGAGCAAGCGCTGAACTGAATCTTACCTGGGAGGTCAGGACGGCTTCCTGAGGAGCCATACACTGGAGCTGAGTATTGAGAGATGAAGATGAGTGAGGATTAGGTAACAGCACAGTTTTATGCCTTCTGAATCTGATACTCGTAGTCTCCATTAGAGATGAAGTCTACCTTAGGGACTGTCATCCCTCTTGGCCTGTGGAGAAATAGATCCATTCACAGATGTATGTCCTTTATTTTCTTATCTGACAACTTGCTCTTCTTCAACCTAAACCTTTTTGGCTATGGGGATAGTGGAGCCTACACACCGGTATGCAAAAACCTTCTTAGGGCAGTGGCCTGAGACTCTTTAAGCCCAGTGATGGAGTTCCAGCAGGTTTCCTCTCAGCCTGAATTTTTGTAGAAAGACCTAGGTTTATGTTCACACACATGAGAACTGATGATACATGCAGTTTATGGGAAAAGAAGGGAACATCATGCGTGCCCTCTGTGAGGCTCCACATACTGCATGTGTGAGCAAATGAAAACACCAAGTACACTGAAGGATGTATAAGCATGAGTTTCACATTGAAACTCTAATGCCATTTAAATGCTAATTAGAGAGGTGGAAATCTCTAGCAGGATTCTTTGGTGAACTGTGAGGATGAAAACCAGCTTTCTGAAATATGGGAATGTGGTTGATCATATCCAGAATGTTATATCAAAATAATTGCTTTCACACAGCTCTTACTTCAGGCTTCTGAGCAGTCTGCAGATGTGGGTTCCTTCTTACCGTCTCTCAGAGCAGGTGATAAAATGAAACACACATGGTTTGGATGCTGAAATGCTGCTAGGATGATTCTTTTGATTTTTGTCAGTTGCATGTGGTACATTAAATAGAGAAAAAATCTCAGATGGTTTGCTGCCGATTTATCTAGAAAATGAAATTGTGGAGATCACCTATGCTTGCATAGAAAGGTGCCCTTTCTAAGGAAAGGGCAAAGTTGGATGGAAAAGCTCTATTATGTCAGCTCTGTCCTCCTACAGAGCCAACAGGCCCAAACATCCCATAGGAAAACACAATCCCCAGTAAGATTCACAGCTAATTAGAGTGGTTGTCATCACCCACCTCTGTACCCTTCCTAAGGCCCAGCCCAGGGTCAGTACCCTCTTGCACTTATATAAACAATGTTTGTACTGTATATTTCATCAGTTAAAATTCATCTTTAAGAGGTGGAAATGGCCCTGAAGAATCTCAACTTTATGTAGAACAAAGATACAGACCCAGCAAAGCCAGGTGACTTATTCAAGGTGACAGAGGCAGTTAGAAGAGCTGGACTTAGTGTTTGGTTCAGGAAAAGCTTTAGAACTTTCAGGACCTTAAATGTGAGACATTGTGGGCAGCCAGAGCTGCAGGGACACTCACACCTCCTGCAGAGATTTTTTTTAATACCTGTAACTCTTAAAAACTTTATTTTGACCTCAAATCTCTCAATCTCTCTGTCTCTCTCTGTCTCTCTCCAGCTTCTCCATGTGGGTTCTCTTTGCTTCTTTATAGGTTCAAATACCAAGTCCTAAGGTCCGGACTGAGGTCAGAGCTCCTGTTTGTTCTTTCACTTCCACCTCTGGGAGACCTCACATCAGCCTTTGGCTTAGCTGATGTCCCGCATTTCTGTTTGAAGACCAGTTTTGTGTTTTGTTCTAGTTCCTCCAGAATGTTTCTCTCTCCTGTCCTTACCCACTTCTGTGCCACCCAGCTGGCCTGTTTCTGGAATAGGACTTTGCATGTGGAAAAGCATAGCAATGAGAAGAGATCAGGCAACTTTAAAGAATGAAGAAGAAAACTCTAAACCCATGTTTAGAGCAAGAAAAGTCAGAACTATTTCTATATGCAAAGTAGCAGATTTTTAAAGGAAATAAAGGAGTATATACATATCAGAGAAGGCTAAAAAAAGGGAAAGAAACTCTTAATTAATAGAAGTAATATCCAAATATTTTTTTAAAAAATGACTGAGACCTATAGTCTAGAACAGTAAGAGAGTAATCAAATTTACATCCTTGTGACAACTTTCCTTCTAGAGGAGTGCTCAATAAATAAGAAAGCTGGTCATCAAAATGAACCTCCTTTCATTAGAAGACACCACTGAGAAAGTGAAATGCGGTCTACAGAATGAAAATATTCAGTCTGTATATCTGGAAGGGAGTTGTATTTTGAGTATGTAAATAACTTCTGAAAAGCAATTTTTAAAGTCCAGTTTTTGAAAGATCAATGAAAGCTTAAGTAGGCCTATCACAAAAGAAGATATGTGTGTGGCTAATAAATGTAGGAATAGGTGCCCATCATCATTATTCATCAGAGAAATGCTAATAAAAGTGTAATGAGGTAGCATTATATACCCAGAACAGTAAAATTCAGCACCAAGTATTGGAGAAGATGTGGAAAAACTGGGCCTTATATACACTGATTGCCAGGGAGAACATGAAGTGGTACTACCACTTTGGAAAGCTGTTGGGAACGTCTGACAATGTTAAGTATATGGCTTACCCTGTAACAGTTTCACTTCCAGGTATGTGTCCAAGAGACAGGAATACAGCTCTCCACAAAACAAATAAACAAAAACCTTGCACCAGATATCAGGAGCAATTTTATTCATAATAGCCCCCAAATGGAAACAATTTATATCTCCATCAAAAGAATGAATAGACAAGTTGTTCCATATTTATAAGTAGCTTTTAAAGATCTAATATATGGAGCAATACAAGTTATTGCTGACAGAAGCTACTTTTATATATAAAAGTATATGCTATATAATTTCTTTCATATAAAAGAGGTAAAATTTATATGTAAGAAAGAGATGAAGCTAATCTATAGTGACAGAAGCGGAGTAATGACTTCTTTTATAGGAAGCAAAAGCTTTTGACTTGAAGTGCTTGGGGGAAATTTACGGAACACAGGAATGTTCTGTCTTTTTATCTGGTTGTTGGTGCCCTGGGAGCTACATATAAAGTAACCAAGAGAATGGCTGAGATTTGTGAACACTTACTGTTTGTAAATTTTATTTTGATGTGCTGCTAGGGGAAAACCAAAATAAACCAAAAATAAAAGCGATATTTGGTAATCAGGTGGGAAGGGCTGTATACCCAGGCAGCTGGAGGGTATGGGGTAAAAGGTTGAGGACTGGGTATTTGCTAAAGTTCTGGATGTCTGGGAGAGGGCTCTGTCCACAGAGCTGCCACAAGGATATTTCAGTTCTTTCCACTGACTTTAGTCTGGAGTTAAAGTTTCTAAATGATGGGACATTTTTAGCCATGTCTTCTGTATAGCACTCTGCTTCCCCCAAACTGGCCTTTTGCTCATTCTCCGAACATGCTTTTCTTCCTCACACACATGTACTGAGACTCAGACTTTCTTTTCAGGGGCCCAGCTTCCATTCACCCCTCTCCCCTGGGGCTTTCCTGTATGATACCATCGATTCAGTACATTCTTGCTCCTCTGAAGCCCCAGCACGTAATTACCTCCTACTAAACACTCACACTTCATTTGCCAAATGGCCTGGGACCATCTGCAATTGTCTTGCCCCTTGCTTGTTTAACTCTGCACCATAGTGCCTATTTCTGCTGGAATCCTCTATCTGTAAGCTCGCTGGAACAGACACCATGACTTATTCCCCTGTGTGTGCTCACATTAAGGGCTTAAAAATGTTAATTAGTAGGAAATAGAAAGGAATGGAACCAGGAAACAGAGAGAGACCAGCTTGGGAAGAGGTGAGGGCAGCTTTCTTCCCTCACCTTGCCTACAAGTATTCCAAGAGGATAGAGAGGAGAGTGTAGGGTACAAAGCAGAGGCAGAATGAGCCTGGGAGACCATTAACCTCCTGCAGTGCCCCTCAGTGGGCCGCTACACATGCTACCTGCTCTACGCCCTCTAACTGGTGGACCATGCTGAGAACTGGCAAGGTAGCAGACGGGCAGGTTAGTGGGATGGAGAGGCTCTGGTAGTATTTAGAGGGGAGCTTCAGATGCAAAGGAAACAAAAGTGAGAGGACTCTGCATTTTTGACATATACATCCCAAGTTGTGTTACCCTCTTCAAACTGGGCTACAGAAGGCTTGCCTGTAGGATGGTGGATGAGCCAAACCTTGATTCCTTTCACTTCTGCAAACAACTAGCTTGAGGCTTCCTCTGCGCTCTCTTTCTGGCTAGACATCTCCTGAAAACAACACCAATGGCTTCCGTGGGCCAGGAAGGCATTTGGGCTGTGTGACCACACAGCAGCAGCCACGTCTCAGAGGACCTGGCCCCCTGAGAGACAGGAGCCAGAGGGGCGACTGGAAACTGGCTGAAATGAAGTCCAAACCACTCCTCACTCCGACCCATATGAACTTTAAATTTCAAGTCCTCGGTGAATATTTATACCCAAATAGGGCCAATGGAAAAGTTCCATCTGCATGGATTTTAAGAGTTTTGCCTTTCTGTCAGCCACGTTGACCAAACTCAGGAAGGTGGCAGAATCACTGCCAAGCACATGCTCTTTGAAGTGCAAGAAATTCTGAGAAGGCCCTGGGCCATCGTATTTCTTCTCATCCTGAAGACTTGGAATTGGCACCCCCTTTTTTAAAAATACTTAACACCCATAACTCTTGGTGCTTTAGAATTTTCCCCAAGCCTCTGACACTGTGCTGACTGTGAGCACTCTGGGTGTAGATAAATCTGTTCGAAGTTCTGCTGGGTGAAACTGCTTTCTTGCTTGGTATTTTAAAATCTAAATGATCCAATTAGTGACTTTCATATTTTTCCTCTTTACTTTGCTCCCAGAGAAATGATCCCCAATTTTGTCTTTAGTTTTTCATGTGTTATCCCCTGTTTCTCAGAGCCAAAACACTAGCAATTTCACCCCATCTGCCCTTGATGTGAGGAGTTAAGTAGAAGACTTAAAATTGTACAGGCAGATCAACTGTTCTTATCAAGGAGGGACCCTGTCCCAGGCCTATCTTTTTTATCCCCATCTCTATAACAATCCCACTTTACAGGTGAGTAAACTAAGGCTCAGAGAAGTTAAGTAAATTGCCAAGACTACATAGTCACTAATGAACATGAATTCAGTGTGGAAAATTTAATTCAGAGCTTTCTCCTCTACACCTAATGTGTCACCATTTCCAGAAGTGTGTGTCATGAGTTTGGCCACAGGTGAGTTTGCCCAGTGCAGACAGGTGGCAGTGAGACACAGCCACCATCATCAGAGTCTTTCCCCACTTGTAGGTATTTCATCCTCCTGACTCCATTGAGGAGAAAGTCTGTGTATGGTGCTAACTTCTCAAACACTTGCCCAACTTCACTTTAAAAAGCTGGCAGGCAGAATCAGAGCTTTTTAAAGGGCAATTGTATCTAGTTAGAATTTAATGGTATTTCATTATCTATTCTATTTCTCATGGTTATCCTCTATTTTTCAATACATTTTAGGGACAGAGTCATTTTTTAAGAAATAAATTTTTAAAAGTGCTTCATATAATGAAGAACAGTCCCACAGATGGTGCATAGGAGGACAAAGTTCAGGAAGAAGGAACACAGGGTTTTGTACACTCAGTGTCTGATTCTCCGTGATCTCCACAGTACTTTGTAGTTTGCAAAACAGCAGTCCTGTGAAGCCGGTAGGGGTTATGCTTCATTTCAAAGATGTAAAAAAATTGTGGTTAAGAAAGCAGAAACTGAATGCTAGGTCACAAAGGTTATGCAAAAAGTAGCCAGGGCTCTAGTTCTGTGCTGGAAGCTCCAACATGCATGGAGTTCCCCGACCTTCTATCAGCAACTCATTTCAAGGGCAGGAGTGGAGAAAGGGATATTCCAAAGCAATGAGCCAAGAGCAGAAATGCCATGGAAATTCTGCAGAGCTTAGTGGCTCTCCATGGATTGGCCTGAGTTTCCACAGTTTCCTGGTATTTGTATATATTCTGTTTCATGGGGGACGCCTGCTAGAGTTTCTCTAGAGTAGTGAAATTTTCCCTCTATAATGAGTCACCTTTTGGAAGGTAAAGAAACTGGCCTTCCTGTTCAGGAAGCATCTCTTCCCTTCTGGGCACAACCACGCAAGGATGGCAGGAACTAGGAATGGCCCGCTCATAAGGAAACACCAAGTTCAGAAGAACATTTCTTTCTGAGGCCCCCAGCCTTGAGTGGGAGTAAACCATCAGGTCAGGGTGTGTGGCAGCGAGGAGAGCATGCTCGCAGGAGGAGAGGGTGCGGGAGCTACAGAAGGTGAGGGCAGTTCCACGTGTCCATGCTGGAGAGATGACAGGAGCTGAATGATGCTTTCAGAGAAAGGTGAGTGCTGAGCAAAGAGTAAAGCACTTCGGGTAGATTGAGAGAGGAGAAGAGCCATCGCTAGACCCTCAGAGGGAGAGGGGAGCCTTTAAAAGGGTAGAGAAAGGGCTGTCAGAGTGGTTGGAATCACCAGGGAAGCCAGGGCAGTTTTTTTCCCTTCCAACTCCCGCTACAGGCATCAGCCTTGGAGGATGCGTTAGCTTTTCATCTGCCAAACACAGAGGACAAAAAAGAAAATGCTATCCAAAAACACTGAAGTGTTTAATTAAGGAGCTACTATGTGCAAAGCATTTTAGGAACTAGTGATAGAGCAATGAACTAGACAGAGAGAGACCCTGCGCTCATAGAAGTTTCAGTCCAGCAGGAAGCAGTGTCTTTAAAGAGTAATAACTCTATTACTAAACAACCACCATCAGGATGGGTAGTACAAGAAAGCACAAGGTGTGGTACAAGTTTTTCTAAGACCATATGACAGGTACATCAGAAGGATAAATAGACATTTGTTAAGTGAAAGGAGAAAAAAATGTCCGAAGCAGAACTGTATGGGGCAGGCTCCCAGATAGACAGGAATTTAGCATCTCTCCTGGGGTGGACATGTGTTTAAAGGAATATACTAAACTTACTTCAGTCTCCTCCAATTCCAAAATTAACTCCAGTAATTTTCTGGAAAGTAACTTGGCTTTTGTAGTTCCTATTTTACATTTGAGCTGTGTCTGATGAGTTTCAGAAGTGAGCTTTGAAAAATGAATTATTTGCAAAGTGAATTGTCATCCACTAACTTCTAATTTATGTTTCATAGAACTCAGCTTAGAAAAAATTGACCCCCAAATGTTTTAAGGTCCTTTCAGTTCTAAGAATCTATGATTTTTCTTCCACACTGAATCTAACTATATATAGTATGTACAACTAAATCATTGTGCAGGGAAAATCAAGAGAAGGATGAAATATTTGAACTAAAAAGTATATTTAATGTTAGTTTTAAAAACATTGTTAGCCAAAAAGAGAGAAGAGGGAAGCCGTTTATAAGGGGGAGGCCTGTTTAAAAGCAGAAAAATATCTTGCTAAAGGCATAACATTGAAACACACAGCACCAGTGTTGGTTGAAGGAAGTGTGTGTGTGTGTGTGTGTGTGTGTATGTGTGTGTGTGCACTTCCAGTGTAAATAAGTTCACCTACAATTTAGGTCTGGAATTCCTAGCAGCAAGCATTTACGTAAGTGAAGGCTTCAGACTTTTAGTAACAGTGCTGTACATTTACACAGCATATTTCCCTTAAAGATATTAAGATTCAGACAGGCAACATTAAAAATCCTTCTTCTTGGTTTGTCCTGTCTCCCTTAATTCCAGAATTAACTCCAATAAAAGTGTGTTATCCATGGAAAGATTGATAATGATGAAAATTTAGGATGTAGACACATACTTCCCCCCATATCACATTCTTATAGGATGATATTCTTAAGATATCAGGCAGCTGACATTAAGGGAGTCTTTCAAAACTGGGAGGTATAATAAGCACAGCCAGCCCCCAGGTTACAGTTTTACAGAAAGAGTCTATGAAGAGTTAAAATCTAAGGACCATGAAACCAATTAGATTTTTGTTTCTAAGCATGACCTGCAGACATCAGACCCAGGAGGCCAACAGCTTGTTCTCATTTAGGGAATGTGGGGGGTGGGGGGGCGTGGGGGAGTACTGGTCCCACAGAGACTTTATTTTTTCTTATCTTGACTTCTCTCAAGCTACTTTATAAATCTCTGGATAAGAGTCTTAGAAGGGTTCCATACTGTTGCAGTGTTGGTAGCTTTATCCCATTTTCCCAAAAGCTGCCAGGACATCCCCGGGGAAGAAGAGAAAAAGACAATCCAAGGAAAAAAGACAGTGCTGGAGCCTCTGGAAAGTTCGGCAAGAAATGCCAGGTCAGCTCATATCCTATCGAAATCCTTCATGCAGCCAATTAAAATAATGCCAACCCTCTGGGAATGGGAAGGGTCTCAAGAAAAGTCCAGAGCAGGAAGGAGGGAGGAGGACGCTTTTCTCACTGACTAACGTGATTAAGCGGCGAGTCCCTCTAATGGGCTGACTTTTCCAGAAACTTGGGCAACTCTCAAAAAACACAAGAGAGAATGGCTTTGCCCTCCCAGCTGGTTTTGTCAGTTGGCCTCTGTAGCATTCACTATCACATTAGCCTGAGCAGTGTCTGAGGCAAGTTCAAAGGCAGCTAGTGTCAAAGGAAAATATGAGTTCAGTCTTAAAATTCCGGTCACATCAGCACAGCGGGGTCTCTTAGACGTAAGATTTGTAGACCTGCATTGGCTACAAGCGCATGTAAACAGCAGCTATCAGCAAGCAGCTGGCAGGCAGCGAGGCTGGTTTCCTTTCAGCCTCAGTCGTCGTCCTTTTCACCCCGCCAGCAGAATGTTAAACAAAGAATCTGTGTCAGGGGCCAGCACAACCAGCTTCCTAGATTTTCCATGCATCATCGCGGAGATCTAATTACCCAGCAATGAATCAATTCCTCAAGTTAGGGTTTGGAACTTTTTGTCTTGTACCATACTCTTTTTCAAAGGGACCTCAGCGTCATTACCTTTGAAAGACACAAGAGATGTTTAGTGACTGTGTTTAGGTTACACACTTTCAAGGACTCTTGCCAGTGCCAGCTGAGAGAAGGAACCCGCCCATGCAAATGACTTTATAGGATCAATGTAGCTGTTCTGTCCCAGTGTCCCCCCGACACATACCCCCAACAAGACTTTCTAAGAGTTATAAACTTTTGAAAAATATCTCGATTTGAGACACATCAGAGACACGTCACCTCTTTGCCCACTTTTTTCATGCAGGATTCATGTAGGAGCTAAATATACAAAAAAGTGAAATTATCAGAAAGACAGAAGGAAAAGGGAGTAGATAACCCCTTTTTTTGGCAAGCCCAGCACCCTCAGTGTCTGCTCTGTTACATGCCAAGTGATAATGTGGGTAGAGACAGACATTACGAGTACAGTTAGTTAACAGAGACCAGATAACCCAGTGAGTGAACTGTGACTGCAGTGCAGTCGTCTACCCTTATCCAGGAGGAAATGTTCCAAGAGCCATCATGGATGCCTGAAACCAAAGTACAAACCCTGGGTATACTGTGTTTTCCGTGCACACATACCTATGATAAAGTTTAATTTATAAATTAGCCGCAGTAGAGATCAACAATAATAACAATAATAAAATAGAACAATTGTAACAATACATTGTAAGAAAATTTCCAACATCATTACTGTTGTACTTCATATCTGTTGTTAAACAAGGGTTACCTGAACACAGCACTATGATAGTCTCTCCACCAAGCAAGACAGCTACTAAATGACAAACAGGCGGGTAGCACACACAGTGTGGGTGTGCTGGACAGAGATGATTCATATCCCAGTGGGGCTGAAAAGTATGGTGAGAGATTTCATCATGCTACCCAGAACAGTGTATAATTTAACACTTGTCAATAGTTTATTTCTGGAATTTTTCATTTAATATTTTTTGGGCACAGAGGACCACAGGTAACTGAAAGCATGGAAAAGCAGAACCACAGGTAAGGGGAGATAAGTCTAACATGATTTCAATCAGGAAGAGATCTTCAGGATGCAAGCAGGGGGCTCAGTCGTGGTGGCAGGATGTGGTGTTAGAGTATTGTCACCATCAGCCTCCCTGCAGGTAGGTGCTCATGCACTTAGTTCTTAAATGGCCTTGGGTCTGGGAATCTCTGTGTTTCTGTATGGATTCATTCTCAGGTCAGTGACGCTTGGCTGGTAGAGATGGAGAGGGGATGGTAAGGGCAGGAACTGAAACAGAGAAGTCTTCCATTAAATATTTCCCTTTCTGCATATGGATGGATTTGCTTTCTACTGCCTTCATAGCCAGATTAATCCTTTTTTGTTCACAGCTGATATGAACCTCAGTGGTCTCCATTTACCTGCTTCCCTGGAGAAGGCAAAACTATATCCATGGTTATGAGTACAAAAGCATTCATAAAGGGTCTCATGTGGTGTTTAGGAGACTGTCAGGAGGAGAGGGGATACCTGGTCTAGGGGCATCAAAGACCTCCCTTAGAAAGTGATGTGATAATTTTCTGGGAGCCTGAGAAACATGAGGATGGACACATGAATTCAGGGATAGAGATGCCAGAGATGTAGGGTATCAGGCTTCTTCCACTACTGCCAGAACGGTTTTGGAACAACATGCGTCGCTTTAACATCTCATCTGCTCCACAGTGGTGTGTGGGTCTTCTGTGAATTGATTTCTTCTTCCTGGTCTCCCTGACTTTAGTTTAATCTTACCCATCAAACATGGCGTGTTGAAAGAGGGGGACAGGACAGTAAGCGGAACATGATGTATTTTGCCCCAAACCCAAATTGCACTAAAGCTGAATGTGGATATACCATCTTAAGAGACAAAAATTAGTGAATGAATAAAAAGGTAAACTGTTTATTTATTTATTATTTTAAAGAGAAAAGAACAAAAATAACAAAAACAAAGCAACACAAAAATAATACACAATTTGAAAACAAGATGATAAGAAATTAACAATGGTTGTTGTATTACATATTGTTATCTTCAAAGTAGTTGCTCATATTACCAGATATAGGTATGAAGATTAAACAATTAAATGTTAACTGTTCCTTTCAATAAACAAATAGAAATTAGTAATACAATTATCTTAGCTATCTCGTGTACATATATATTTTTCCCTTCCTTCTTTTTTTCTTTTCTCCTTTCCCTCATCCCAGTTGTTCTTTCCTTTTGAGTAGTTTCTTTTCCTTTCACAGTATCTATTGTAGCTTTCAGATTTTATTTACCCCTTCAGTTTCTTACATTAGGGAGACAACACAATGTTTACACATGCGGGTCTGATTTATTTCACTTATAAATATGATCTCTGGGCTGGGGTATAGCTCAGTGGCATAAGCACCTGCCTGGCAAGCACAAGGTCCTGAGTTTGATCCCCAGTACCTCAAAAAAAAAAAAAAGTGATCTCTAGTTGTATCCATTTACCTATAAAAGCCTGAGTTTATCTTTTTTATAGCTGAGTAGTACTCCATTATATAAAAAAAAAACACATCTTTTTTATCCATTCCTCAGTTGATGGGCATTTGGGTTGTTTCCAAGATTTAGCTATGACAAATTGTGCTGCCGTAAACATGGGTGCCCATGTATTGCTATGGTATGATGTTTTCAGTTCTAGAAAAATACCCAGAAGGGGAATAGCTGGGTTAAGAGGGACGTCTCATCCTAATTTTCTGAGGAATCCCTAGACTGATTTCCCCTAAAGTAAATAATTTAAAAGAAAATATCATTTGTTACACAGAGTAGAAAGTATTCTTTTGTTTAAAATATATATATTTGGGACATCAGAAGCTCCCCGCAGTATGAACTACATTCACCTGACTTAACAGAGCCAGTCCATGATATAAATCTGACCCACACAAAAGACCTAGGAAAAATAACTTACTGCCCCGTTACCCTGCTAAATCAGAGAGGACTGCCATCAGCTGAGCACCATCAACTGTGATTCTGGTCTGTTACTTTAAATAGGATTGATTTAAAAACATTTTTTCCTCCATGGACTCCTAAGTACTAGAGCACTAGGGCTAATTTTAATTTGTTTAGTCTATGCATTTTGTCCTCATTACACAATTCAGGAGAAGGGTAACTAAACTGAAGTGATTTCTTCACACCCATGCTTGTCCAGATGGAGGAATTGAAATGCCCAAGGAGTGACCTTGAGTTGGACACCATAGGTTTGGAAATACAGCTCCTCATAGGGGGTTTGTCATTTGTCTCCCAGTGTAGACTGTCTCTGCTGCTGGCTGTGTGAGACTCAGTGTGGTTCTAGGCAGTGCTTTGTCCAAAGGCATTTCCATGTTTGATTCCCACAAGGTTGTGGAAAGCTCAGATCAGATGGTGGAGGAAAGTGGTTCAAGAAAGAAAGGCAGCAGCCATTTCTACACCCTTTACCTGCTGTCTCCATGGTCTGAGTCAGTCATCTGCGGGCCTCATGGGGGAGAATATAGGACCCTCTAGGATCTGGGCTACATGTCTCAATCCTTTGTCTCATATTTGAGAAAACAGAATTCTCTTGGCCACAGCTGAAAGTCCTAGCAACATGTTTTTCCACTGTTGAAGAGCTTCAAAAAGTGGAAGAAGTCCAGATCCCTGGTAAGACCCTTGGTTGTTTTTCCTTTCATATTGGGGATTGAATCCAGGGCCTTCTCCCTGAGCTACATCCCCAGCGCTGTTTTTTTATTTGTTATTTTTGAGACAGAATCTGATTAAGTTGCCAAGTTGTGCAGGCCCAACTTTCACTTGGGATCCTTCTGCCTCAGGCTCCCAGAGTGCTGGGACTATAGGTGTGCATTACCATGACCCACAAATTTGGGTTTTTAAGTGAAAAAGTGAGAAGAGTCTTCCCAATCTGATCACTGTCCCCTAAGTCAAGCTTCTTAATGAAAAATAGAAGTGAAATACAGTGACTTCCCCTGCAGGTTGTAACCTTCTGGGCTTTCTGTGTTCCCAAGCTGGGGTCCCCCTGGGGGGATCTCCCACTGCCTTCTTTGGCCTGGAGTTGGGATGGTGTGGGGACCACTCCTGGCCTCAGAGGGGCAGAGAGTCTCAGTGTCATGAGACCGCAGCCAGCCAGGCAGTACATTCCTAGGAAGAGGAAGGGCTGTGGCTTCCCTCTGCGCTTGCCACTCAGAGGTGAGGGCTTGTGTCAGGGCAGATGTGACCAGAGCGAAAAGAGAAACTCAGATTTGCATGAAACACTCTCTTTGTAGGGACCAATGGTCCTGTGCTGAGTATGAGGAGGGGGATTGATTTTTCAGCCTTGTTCATCTACAGTTGGATATATGAAGGTATACAAATGGATGTTTTGATACCAGTATCCACTGTGAAATGTTGAGACTAAGTCACACATCCATCACTTCCCCATCCTTACCTTGTTCTCCTAGTGAGAACTCTTAAGATCTACCCTTTTAGCAAATTCAAGAATACAATCCAGTACTGTTAACTGGAATTTTAATGCTGCACATTAGCTCTCCAGGAATTGCTGATCTTGCATAACTGAAACTTTGTAGAGTTTGACCAACAGCTCTTGATTTTCCCCAAACCCCTAGCCCTTGGCTACGCACGTTCTACTGTGTGTTTCTGTAAGTTTGGCTACTGTAGGTTCTGCATATAAATGAGACCTTGCAATATTTGTTTCACTGTACTTGCCTTACTTCACTTAATCTAATATCCTCTAGGTTTATCCAGGTGGGCATTTGTAGCAGGATTTACTTATTTTTAAGGCTGAATTATATTCCATTGTATATACACAAGGGATGATCAAAATATACAGTGAATATTTAAATTGAAAATATTATTTACAATAAAGGACACACTGCCCTTAAACCCCATCAAAATACTCCTCCTTGCCTCACATACACTTACCCCATCATTCCTACTTCTTTCTGAACCAGTTCTGGAAATCCTTTCTTGTGAGTGTCATTCAAAGAGATCCTATCAAAATTACGATGAATGCATCTGCCAAGTGCAATCCAAAGGAAAGGCCAGCCCATAAAAATATTAAGGTGCATTCTCATCCATTTTTCTGGCCTTGTTCAACTCTTAGCTCTTCCCCAAGTCAAAAAGACCATGCAAGGTAAGCATTTTGAATCAGTTCAGGATATCATACCAGCCACAGTAGCATATACTACCACTTGACAGACATTTAGGTTGTTTCCATATCTTGGCTATTGAGAACTGTGCTGTAATAGTCATGGAACACAAGTATCTCTTTAAAACATTGATGTGTACATATATATATATATATATCCACCCAGATGTGGGATTGTTGAGTTGTATGTTTGCCCTAATCTGGGGAGGACATCGACTGTTTTCCATAATGACTGTACCAGTCTACATTCCCACCAATAGTGTGCCAAGGTTCAGATCAGAGAGTCATGAAGCCAGTGAGCTGGGAGCCCTGAAGTCTAAGCTGAAGCAGGTGAGTCTACACCACTGAGCCCAAGTGGATCTGAAACTTGTTTACATGTTGGAATCCTTTGTATGAGAAGTTTCCAAAATCCTGATGCTTGTAACCTGTCCCCCAGAAACTGAGACTAAATTGGCTTGGGTTTCAGCTTGGGCTTTGGAATCTCTAGGGGATCCTAATATGGAGAGAAACTTGGGAAACATTAATGCTATTCCAGGAATGGACCCTGGACCAGCTGCATTGGCTTCCCCAAGGAGATTGATAGAACAATGAAATATCAGCTTCACCACAGACTTGGTGAAACAGAATATGCACTTGAACTAGGTCCCAGGTGACTTTTATACTGACAGAGTGTCTGACTAACTGGGGAAGTAGTGCCCTCCGTACACACGCAGGCCAGGCTAAACCCCCACTAAAGTGCAGCCACAGACATGCTATGTTTCTCCTTCCTACCAGTGTCTACACTGTAATCCTACATTCAAGTGAGTTATTTGAGAAAAAAGCACGAAGTCCCCAAAATATCTGGAAAAGGCTTCCTGGCAAAGAAGTCTCACATACTTGGCAAAGATAAAACATAGATTTCAGTTTAGGAATACCCTGTTCAAACCAAGCTCCAGCACTTCAATTTGAACCCCCTGGGAAGGTCACTGAATTATGGAGACCCTGTCTGTACTGGTTTGGCCCTGGCTTCTGGTTTTAGTACTAAAAGACCTACATCCAAGCATTAGGTAGGCACAGGCAAATCTAGACAGCCAGTTAGCTTTTAATGAACTCAGATGTAAGCTGGGTGTACCAAAAATATAGCAGCAGGTCTCACACTTTAGTTTGTATCAAAATCACCTAGAGCATTTGAACATTAATAGTTGGGCTCTGGAGCAGTATGCGATTTCATAGGTCTGGGGTGAGGCTTGGGAATCTGCAGTGCTAACAAATTCTCAGTGCTGCTGTTGTAGACAGTGCTGCTGCTGGGGGGCTACACCTTGAGAACCATCTGCCTCAAAGGATTGAAGCATCTGCATGAACTCGGGGTTAGCATAGTGCCAGGAAGACCACAAATCCTAGGATAGCTATCATTTGGTATCCAAGGGGATTGGTTCCAAGAGCACCTTGCATACCCAAATCTGTAGATGCTTGAATTCCTGATATAAAATCGTGTTATATTGCATATAACCAATGTACATCCTCCTGTATATTTTAAATCATCTCTAGATTACTTATACCTAATATATTGTAAGTGCTGTGTATATAGTTGCTATACTGTACTATTCGGGGAATAATGATAAGAAAAAAATCTGTACATATTCAGTACAGACCCAACTTTTCTTTTTCTTTTCTTTCTTTCTTTCTTTCTTTCTTTCTTTCTTTCTTTCTTTCTTTCTTTCTTTCTAAGATTTTTGATTCCAGGTTGATTGGATCCATGGATGTAGAACTTGGGGTACGGAGAGCCTTGTGACAGTACTTGTGATAGCTGCTATTTCTATTACGCAAAATATGGTGCTTAAGCTGGTCCCCAAAGGGATGTGGGGTTGAAGCACTCTCAGGTTTACATGAGCATGAGTATAAGTCTTGAGAGTGGGTTGAGGTCCTCAAAAGGCCCTAATAGCTGGAAAGAGAATCTGGGAGAAATAGTAGATAATATAGAAATAGAAATAGGTAAATTAGGACAGATGAGGTGGATCCCATCAGAGGAACCCAATGACATCACATCTAACCGTTAGCAGCCCTTATTACTTTAAAGTGGTCCAGCATAACTTCAGAATTAGAGGGTGCTCCTAATTTTACTATGAACTTAAATATGAAATGACTTTTTCCTTAGCTGTCATAGTTTTTATTCTAATTTTTTTGAAGTAGTAACTGTTTCTAGGAAGGAGTTCCCAACATGTAGCCCCCTAGCCACTCTGTCCAGCCACTTTCACAACTTGGGTCCCAGTGTAAGCTACAGCTTCCCCAGTTTGGTATGAAGCATATGCAACGTATGGTGTTTTCAGGCTTCCAGGAAGGGGCAAAAGAATTGAAATCAAGGCTGCAATGTTTTTCTCCCACAAACATTCCTGTGGGTCTGACTTGCTTCCCTTGTCCATCTTTCTCCATCTTCACTTGAAGTCTATTTGTTGCCTGGCATATCTACACTTTGGTTTATTGGACAGAATAGGAGTGGGTCCTAGAAATCCTGGGACCAAGGGGAATATGTCTGGACCCTGTCTTACTACCCACTGCCCCAGGCCTTCCAGGACCTCTCACTCCTATAGATCCCTTCTCTTTGGACCTGGATGCCCAGAGACTCATTGGAGGCTGCCTGGGGTCTGGAGACTTACGGTAGGGCAGGAAGTCATTGGATCTGGAGTCCATAAACATAAGTGTGAATTATGTCCTCAGTAGCAATTTATGTCAGTTTTAGGAACTTTTTCTCATGAGCAAAATGTGGTATACCTACTTTTCAAGATCACTGTGAAAACCAAGTGACATAAAGAATGTTTTATAAACTATCAAGTGCAGGACCTGGTGGAAAGTGCTAGAGCACATGGGATAAGAACATAGCTTTGAAGTAAGATCTGCCTGATTTCACATCTTGGCTTTTACCCCTTACAAGCTACTGGATCTTTAAAAAGATGCTTAAACTCTCTGAGCCTCCGTATCCTCATCTGAACATGTTAGTAGCGATACATCTCTCATAAGATCATCAGACATTTACATGAAATATCACGACAATGTGTAACCTGTGTCTTATGCAAAAGAAGTACTCAATAATTTCTGGCTATTATCAGAATCATTGGGAAGGAGAAAACATTTTGGATTAAGGACCAGTACAGGATAAGAGCAGACTTAGGAGACTCCTTCCTTTGGAGGGGCTCCAATCTGGACCATGCTAAATGGGCAAGTTTCCCTTCCCCTCTCAGACTGAAGGTTGTTTGTCAGCTGTTGACTAGCAATAATGACTATACCTCAGAGAATGGCCATAATTGTTAAATAAGAGACGACTAAGGAAGCAAAATCACCCTTGGAGACTGTAAAACTCATTATTGGGGTTGTTTATGGCAGGAGGACAGCTTCAAGATCATTTTTTATGTATAGCGCTCCAGACCTCATAATTTCGTACCCCCACCAAGCTACCTGTACCCTCACTCTGCTTTCTCTCTTGGAACCTCTAGGAGAGAGATTATTTTTAAGTAGCAAATTATGTTGACCAATAATCTTTAGTAGCATCTATGAATACAGAACTTCCCTTCAGAGTTGAGTCCCCACTGAATAGAACTTTGTGTCAATTTGGTAGACACCACCTTTCAAAGCAAACTCCTAGCTAGTCATGAGGGCATGTGATAGTACTAAGATACAGCTTTTAAAAAGGTCATGACTTATGAAAGATAGAATAAAACTTATCAAATATTTTATTCACTCTTTAATGAGAGAACCTATTCAAAAAGTCTTTTAGGCCACTTCAAGAACCCTTTGGACAGCTATGTTTTCATAGGCAATTTAATATTAGGATAAGATTGATATATTACTAGTTACTGTCCTTCAGGGTAATAAACCATAACCTCAGGGATTATCTTTTTCAAAAGGATAGAAGTTTTCGTATCTCCACTGCACTAAGAACTACAAGTTAATAGGGAGCTCCAAGTCTTAGAGCAAAGCAAAGTGAATTTTTCTAACTAACCCTTGGGTGTGGAGGGGAACCAATGTCATATTGTCACCAAAGACAATGAAAGAATGTGCCATCTACCTTCCTGCATTATTTCCAAGTTCTGGATAATTTTTAACGCAAAGTTAAATACTTCATTTGACAAACAACTTTTATGCTTGCTTTTAGCAGCCTTATTGAGACCCAAAAATGTCAGGAATAATCTTTTTTTTAGAGGAGGAATCTGAGTCACATAAGGAGGAAGAAGCTGAGCTGGGAGAGTCCTTGTTTTCTAATTCCATATCCCCTACTCATCCCTGAACTCCACACTGCATTTTGCATTTAAAATTCCTCCTCCTGTCCATGCTGTGTTGTTCTTGGTGACACCCTCACCCCACCTTTTTAGACTTCCCTGAAGGCAAGGCTTAAAGGAGAAAGGGTCCCTCAGCTGCCCCTGCTTTTCCCATCCCCATGGCCTCCCAGGCTGATCTGAGTCCTTTGAAGTCCCCGCCATGGTTCAGTTCCTCAGCATTATCAGATGAACCACATCCTACCAACCTGAGCCAAAGAAAATTGTCAAAACATGTTTTCTCCTCCCTCCAGGATAAAGGACAGATTAGCTGCTGCATTCCAAGAAAACTTTTTCTAAACGGTGGTTCCTCTAAACAGGTTCTGTCCTCAGCTACTGGCAGACAGTGGGAGACGCGGTGCCATCTGTCAATAGAGTCTCAGAGAAACCTGCTGTTTATGAAACAGAGGGTCTTGTTTAGAGCTGTTTCCAGCTGAAGTTTTCCCCTCCTCAATAAACAGATCATCATTTTCTGCGAGTTGAAAGCAGAGGGGCTGTGTGGCTCCTGGACAAAAGGCACACAGTGAACAAAAGACTTTGCTGTGTTAAGCAGACAGCCAGGATGGTAGCTGCCAGTGGAACCGGATAGACCAATCTAGTTCTGCCTTGCAAGGCCGTTTCTTTTTCTCTGTGGGCTTTTGCCACTGTGAAAACCATTTCACTAGCGGGATAGAAGCTGGGGCCCACTGCTTCCTGCCTCTGTGTTTTGTTTGACATCCAGGCCCAGTGAAGTCGCACCTCTGCATCATCACTTGCCTGACTGCAGGGCTTTCGTGGTGTTTGGGGGCATTTTTCATGTTGGTTCTTCAAGTGATGGGTAGCACACCACTTGGGAACAGTTTTGTCTAATGAATTACTCAAAGGTAAAAGTTAGGATTAACTTCCTTAATAACTGTAAAATATGGAATGTTTATAGGGTTTTTTTTTTTTTTTGCTTTTTTCCTTTTAAAAAAAAATTAATCAGAGAGGCAGTACTGACACCCAAGAAGCAAAGTAAAAAAGCCTATGGGGTATGCAGTTAGGAAAGTAGCTACTCTGTAGCCTCTAGAATGCTAAAACTGAGTAAGAATGTTTTCAGAACTTCTACTTCAAGGTCTCTCAAACCATCTTCCACCTGATGTAATGGCAAGTATGACAAACTGCATAATAAATGTGCTAAGTCTGTTTCACGTAGCGTCTCATTCGATCCTCATGGTAATTTCACGAGGCAGGTCGGATCCCTTTATCCCTGTGACACAGGAGGTGACACTAAGACTAAGCAAGTCCAGTTGCTGGCCCAAGTGCAGCAGAAGAAAGGGGAAAACTGGGGCCACAATGCACCCCAGGGATCCCTTCCCTTGAAACAGCTGCCTGCTCTCCCCCTTTTCCTGTTGTTCTGAGCACAGAGAGCACTGTAAAGTTTTGGGAGCTTTGCACATCCAGCGCCCACCATTTTTATTTGATTGTGTAATCCCATAATCTTTCTTCCTGCCCACAACCATGAACCACTTTGTACCATCTCAGAAAAACACATGCCCTGCAGAACATGGCTTGGTTAACCCTGATCCACGCCAGTGTTTTCATTTTATAAGGGAGACACTTAGGCTGCATGAATAAAGGACTTGCTTTCAGCTGCACAGCGCATGAATGCCAGCATCCGCACCGCGAGGTTGGCCCCACCACAGGCTGATGCTCTGCAGTCTGTTCTGCTTTACATCACTGTGTCTAAACCAGACAGTGAGCCAGCGGATGAAAGACAGTGCGGCTCTCCAGGCCAAGTGTCAGGACTAATCCCCTGCAGGATGACAGCTAAATCAGCCTCTCATTAGACGAATAATACCGCTCAGGCTTGCCGGGTGCTGTACCACTTACGAAATGCTTTACACAGCTTTCTGTTGCCAGACCTCTGGGTGTATCCAAAATACCCCAACAATGAGGCCTTGTTCATAAATTATGTACCTTCCAAAATAAACTTGGAATCAATCAAATATTAAGTGTGGAAATAGCACTGTATTCCAACTAGTAGAATTCAAAACGTCAAGGTGTAAAAATGAACAGAGGTGTGAAAATGAACAGAGTTCTACACTAAGAGCCTTAGACAACTTTTTCACCTGTGAATGAAAATAGCCCAGTGCAGGATGATGAGTTAGTGGTGAGAATTGCCTTAGTTCTCATGTTTAATGCAGGTTTAGTGCTGAGCAGCCGCAAATACAAATATGCTTCCCTCCAAATGCAGGCAGCACAGCCCTTGCTCCCTAGAGCCATGAGTGTGTAAAGCAGAAGAGCATAGTGTGTGGAGATGTGATGTGATGTAAAAGCAGGTAATAAGCAGAGACGTAGAGCAGGGCATTATTAGTCAAGATCTGGGGTGCAAAAGAGAGCTACTGTGAAGAACGGTTTCTCCCTATGTCTCTTTCAATTCTAACACTGGTAATGAAGATGGCTTTACAAGTTTCTCTACCTACGTTTTCCCCATATTAGCAAACAGAGTAAACTAATAACATCCCAAAGAGCATGCTCTGTTCACTGCATCCTACCCACCTTGTCTTTCTACCCTTTGGTCCTTACCCACTGTCTTACTTCTGCTAGGCATCTGCTCTTCCTGCTACTGCCTATCCATCTGCACAGTCCCAATCCAAGTCCCCCCCTCTAAAAGTCTCCCTGCACTTCCCATAGGGTTTTTTTGGTAACACCTTCCTCTGTGCTTCTGAAGTCTACACCAAAGTAATGGCTATTTTTCATGCACAATATGGTCTTACACAATGAGCAGTTTCCCTTCCCTCACCCTCAGTGCCAAATCCCATGATTAGTATGTGTTTCCTACTCTCTGCCTGCTAACCTACACTGAGTTCCTTTAGGGTCCACCCAATCTTATATCCCTGTGTCTGGTATGTAGTAGATGCTGACTAAACAGTAAGGGATTCAGTGCATTTGTTGAATGAAGAGCTTATTCCTTTACAGGACTAGTTGACTGTGTCCTGATTCTGATAAGAGCATGATAGAGGTGTGTCCCAGAACCAAATGCTGTCTACCCCACCCACAGTGGGGAGTTAGGTGTTTCTCAGCCCACAGATGAGCACACTGACCCATCACGTCTCCAGTTTCACTGTAATGCGCATCTCCCGGGAACCTTGTTAACATGCAGGTTCTGTCTCAGAGGGCTGGGGTAGGGCAGGAGGGTCTGCATTTTTGGCGGGGTCCTGGAAGACATATTTGAATACCCTGCTTGCAAGACTTTTGGGTGTAAACACAGCAGCAGCAACGAAATGCACTTTTGTTACCTTTGGGTGGTAAGGAGTAGCAAACCTGTCGTGTGCATTGTTCTCCTTCCAACGGAGATTGCTGAATGCTCATGAGATTTTGAATGTGTTGGCCAAATATTTAAGTTATGCCTTGAGCCATAAACATTTGGCAGCATACGCATTTGTTTGTGCCTGTAACTTTGGTTTAATTACATGCTATCAATAAATCAGAACTAAATGAAGAAGAGGAGGGAAGATTCCATTCCTGTGACAAGTGAGAGGGCGAGTGGGAAAAGGAAAAGCTCGCTGTGGAGCCTTTCCAGCCCGCCTCAGTGTTCTGTGACTGCCCTGGAGGCTGGGAGTGGCCCCAGTTGCATTTTTATTGGGAAGGACCCCACCCTTCAGCCTTGCATCCCCTCTGGCCCCATTTCCGGCAGTCCTCTGTTCCTGGTAAACAGTTAGTGATGGTTTATTGATCTCCAGTCCTTTGAACCCCACACAGTCCCTTGGCTGGTATGCCAAGTTTTTTAGAGGTCAAGTGTCCCTGGTCCAAGACTTTGAAAAGAAAACACCCTCTTTTCTGTCTTCTTTTCCAGATGTCTCTGGGCCAGCAGCAGTCAGCAAGAGGTGTGGCTTGCTTGAGATGCAAGGGGACATGTTCAGGCTTTGAACCACATTCATGGAGGTAATGGATTTAGGGTGTGTGGGGGGGCGTACTCTTCTGCTTGTCTTCACTTCTTGGCTATCTTTTCTGGGAACCCTGCATGTCCCTGTGCTGGGACTGCTTAGGATGCATGCATTACTGGAAGTGGCAGCCCTGGAAGGAGAGCTGCCCTGCTGGGTGCAATTCAGAAAAGTTGTTGGGAAGCACAGATCTAGAGAAGGAACTTAGTGCTTCCTAAACCACCTCAAGGAGGCCAGCAACCGAGCCCAGCAAAGTATACTGTGGGAAGGTGTGGATGGTCCGGGCTGCCTTTGGGGTAGGACCATCTCCCCTAGGTTTTAGTGATAGGGTTTGATCTCACCCCACTGCACCATCACCCCTATGTGTGGGTCCTGGGATAGAAGGAAGGCATTTTGTCACAATCCTTTTAGTCCAGGATGGTATTTATATTCACACAGGAAGTCCGTAGGATCCATCTGGGTCGTTCTCTCTCTCTCTCTCTCTCTTTCTCCCTCTCTCCCGCTTTTAATCAAGGACTCTGTAAGGCTGAGGCTGCCACACTGCGCAACACCCTGGCCTTATTCACACCAGCACCTATGTGTACAGTGTCCCCTGGAGTGTGACTGTCCTTGCTGCCCTGGGAGAGGGAGCCTAAGCTTTGTGGAGCATTGAAGCAAAGACCTTATTTTGTCAATGCCATAATGCCCCTTGGGCACTTGATAGGGAGGTCAAAGTTCAGAGCTATTTCTCCAAGATGCTGATTTCCACTGTGAAATGGCAAATACAAAAATGTCACATGAGCTGAGGGACATCTTTTATATTGAAATAACCCTAAGCAGTATGATCATTAGTATATCTGTTCTATAGATCAAGATAAGAGAGTAAGTAACAGAGAAACAGTTACTAAACGGCAGGATTTGAACTCACATCTGCAGGAAACACAATCCCATTCCTCACTATTCTGACATATAGTAGACTGTGAGCTTTTAGAGCAGGAGATCATTCTCTGTCTCCATTTCTTGAAAGTCCTCAGTATCAGAGGAGCTCACATGGTCTGGATAGAAGGGACCTTCAAGCTTACCTAACCCATCCAGTGCAGAATTTCCTCCTACAACTAAAACACACCCAGGGAGACAACTCCCTCTACTTCTATTTTCACCGTTTTAGCTCTTTCTGGCTTTAAAGGAGATCCACTTAGCTATCATTTAAACTCTGTTAGTACTAAATCTTTTTGCTGGGGTTTCAGACACTGTTGATTGCTCTTGAGCTCTCTGAAGCTAGGAGGCCTCAGTGTAAATTTCATGGGAAAGGGATGTTTCCTAAATGCACCCACCAAGATAACTGAATATTTCCCCTTTTGTCAAGGAATACAGTCCCAAGCTGCTCATTTGCCCACATCTGAAAATGGTCATTTAATATACTTCATCTGGCTTTCTAGTTGTTTATGAGGGAGAAAACTCTTGACCCTATTCTTCATGACCAGGAGCAGAAGTCTCTTAGCAAGATTTTAGTCCCTACCTTCGCCTGTCATCCTGCAAATGATTTGAACACCAAGTGAATTTCTCTCTGAGAAATACACTTGAGAGGCTGGGGCAGGAGGATTGTTGCGAGTTCAAGACTAGCCTGGGCTACAAAGTGAGCTCAAGGCCAGCCTGAACTGCATAGCAAGACCCTGTCTCAAAAAGACCAAGAAAAAAAGAGAGAGAGAGAGAGAAATACACACTGTAGGTTATGGGTCCTACATAACAAATGTTGTCTTTGATTGCAACAGTGATGACAGGAACTTAAATTCAACCCCT
Organism: Chinchilla lanigera; assembly: GCF_000276665.1. NCBI lineage: Eukaryota > Metazoa > Chordata > Mammalia > Rodentia > Chinchillidae > Chinchilla > Chinchilla lanigera. The sequence continues at coordinate 184,685 of NW_004955561.1, forward strand.
ATAGAAGCAGAGACATCACAGAACCTTAGTGGGAAATGCTGTGAGAGATCTCATGGTCGAGTTTTCATACCACAGTTGTTTGAGAGGTATTTAAAAGGCCAACATAGTAGTACAGGAGAAATATAATGCCCAGCCTATTCGATGTCAGATGTGCCAAGTTCATGTCCCCTGATATCAAAGAATGAATTTCCAGGAACAGTGGAGGTTAAGAGCAGGGTAGGTTTATTGAGAAATAGCTCCTGAGAGACAGTTTCTGAGTGATGGGAGGGGTCCCAAGTGTGTTGCCACCAACGCCCATTGTCAGCAGTAATTTATATAGCAAAGTCAAACTATAACCAACCTATAGGGTTACAGGTATAGCTGTTTATCTAATATTGGTCCAATAGGGAAATGGGTCACATAGCAAGGGTACATGGAGGCGTTTTGGGGAAGGGATGGGTCCAAGTGCACTGATCACCCACCTGGGTGACTGATGCCTATCTGGACTTCCTGAATCAGCTGGTGCTAACTACAGAATAATTCTAAGTAACTGTTTATGGCTTAGGAGGCAGGTAGGTCTGGCCACTCCCATCTCTATCTCAAGGCCTGACCTTCTTTAGATGCCCCTCTAGCCACAATTCTGATCTCTTTATTTTTTACGGCCTCTTTGAGAGCTCAGTTCCTCTCAGATTGTATATTAATTTCTGTCTAACTTAGCTGCCTATAGTAGTACCAGCCAGCCCAGTTTAATAGGAAAGTCCCTCCAGTAACCATCAGAGCACAGAACCCAGTTCCAGGCTGTGAATGAAGACTGCAGCCATGGCCATTTCATACTATAGAGGTTCTTCAAGAATGTATCTGTGTTTCCAGCAATCTAGATCCTTGGAAGAAGATAGGGTGGAGTGGGAGGGAGGTCTTTCTCATTTATAAGGTCCTAGCAATGTGTCCGGAACATGAAGACTGTAAATAACAGGAGAAATAATACGGATACAACCTCAAGGAACAGAATATTTGTTCACATTTTCCATTTCAAAATGTTTTGCATTCCCAATGTCTCTAACAGCATCCTGAGATTCCACACTAACCACAAGAACACAGGGCAATTTCTTCGTCCAGTTCCATATATGGAAGGTGTAGGGAAGACAGAAGGGCAGGCCGTAACAGAGGACTGGGTCAGGGATGTTCATTGTCCTCCTACTCTAGGCTTTCCTCCCTGCCTCCCTCTTCCTTCTCCTTCCACCTCTGGTGCTGCTGCTTTTGCACCCTCTAGCACTATCTTTACCCCTTCACAGAAGGGAAAGGCAAGAGGATACTGTAGATCATGAATAAAAAGCCCCAGTCTTTCCAACAGGCAATCCCTTCCTAGCAGGCTGAAAGGAAGACTTCTCACTTTTGTCCTGCAATGCCCACCCTTAGGGTCATCTCTCTTTCATTGTTTAAATCCTTGAGATAGTGGGCTTTAATGTTTCTCACATTGCTGCTCACTGAATGTGAACTTAGATGGCAAAGTTCTGAAGATACATGAGAGATGCCACACTGCACATCAGGGTATCAGGGACAAGGAGCAGCCTCACGCTAAAGGAAAGTGTTTAGCTTTCTTTAGTCACTGCCTCTCCAGCTCATGACTGCTGAGTGCTGAGCCCTTGTCTGTGTGTCACCTACTAACATCCTGCAAGGCTGCTTGGGCTGGAACCACCCCAGACCACATGGACCTCTGTCATGGTCAAATCCTAGCCTGCTTTCTGCTACAGTTCCCAACTGCTTTTCTCTTCTTTTTCTGTCCCATCAATATACATGCATGGAGGCTGTAGTGGGTTTCTTCCCTTCCAAGTAGGTGAGAGCTTCCCAACCCTGGCACTACTGGCATTTGGGGCATGAAAATTCTCCATGGTGGGAGGCTGTGCTGGGCAGCACAGGATGTTCAGCAGTATCCCAGACTCCTGCCCACCAGATACCAGGAGCACCCTTCGTCCTCCCTGGAATGATCACAAATATCTCCAGATAGTGCTACTTCTGTCCTAGGGAATAGAAGTGATCTAGGTTGAGGAATCACTGGTGCAGACCATCAAAGCAGCCTCTGCTAGCTCCATAGTCAGTACTTGCCATACGTGATCAAACTGATGATTTCTAAGTGTGGGACAGAAAGGAAAGGCTGGTTCCTTAGGACTTGCCTCCCGTACTGTAGTAGTACAGCTGCAGAGGCCCCCTTGCCTGGCCTTCCTCTGCCTGCGGTTGGTCTTGACCCTACTCACTTTACTTAACAAGCCCTTCAGTTGCACGCCCTAGATGCCCTGGAGGGTCTGAGACGTAGCACAGCAGGCTTAGGGTGACAGGCCAGAGAAGGCGGGCAGCAGTTTTCCTCTAACGCTGTGGAACTCTCTGGGTTTCTAAACCTTAACAGTATGACACAAAGCAGCCAAACACTTTATGCTTTTAATTGTCAGAGAGATGAGTCAGCTTTGAAGTGAACTTGAACTTGGCCAAGATGTGTTTCTTTTTCCTGCCTCCTGATGCTTTCCTAGCGGACATCCATCTCTCCAGCTGGAGGGCTTTTATCAACTTGCTCCCTTCTCTCTAAGCCCTTTCCACGAGTTTCTTGAAGAAAATTCCCACTGGGTTCTCTCTTCTGTGTGCGTTTTAAAGCATTTTAAGGTTGCTAGAGTTCAGAGGTTTATGAACCTTGGGAGACAATGTTAATAATTATTTGGGGCAGGGACCAGCATGTTTCTTGTGTTAAGGGCCAGATATTTTAAGCTTTGTGGACCAAATTGTTAACTATCAGTTCTGTCATTCTAGCTCCAAAGCAACTATATGCAGTGTGTAAATGAATGAGCATGACTGGATTCCAATAAAATTTTATTTACAAAATGCAGGCTGTGGGCCAGATTCAAGCTCCAGGCTGCAGAGGCTCCAGCTGTAGATTTTCAGTAGGGAAAGAATTAGCCTTTGTCATGGCAAAACAAGCTTCTCAAATATGTTTATGTGCTGCATTCCCCACAGATAGACTGATAGACAGGATTCCTGATTGCAAAGACCTGTTTGTCTCAGGTTATCATCTGTCTGCTGCTTTCCTTTCTGAGTTAGCAAAGGTAATCTGTGAGCTTGCTTTGTAGGGGCACAGGCTTCCCTGGCAGTGTCTTGCTTCTGGAGATCAATCTCACTTGTTCCTATCCCTTCCTACCCTCCAGGAAAATATGCAAGTCATGCAAGTGCAGCCAGGAAGACCACTGCCTGACCTCTGATCTCGAGGACGATCGGAAAATTGGCCGTCTACTGATGGATTCCAAGTACTCTACCCTCACTGCCCGGGTAAAAGGTGGAGATGGCATCCGCATCTACAAGAGAAACCGAATGATCATGACCAACCCCATTGCCACTGGGAAAGACCCCACCTTTGACACCATCACCTATGAATGGGCTCCCCCTGGAGTCACCCAGAAACTGGTAAGAGCTTCTCCCAGTCCAGTGATTGTTTTCCTACCTTTGTAAATGTTAACTGTGTTAAGGGTTCCTGAATTTCAAAGATGAAGTGGCAAGACGGGAGAGTTACAAAAATGGTTTACTGTGGCCTTGGTTTCAGCTCTGCTCCTGTATCATATAACACTGAAGCAAAGACTGTCCAGGCCTCAGTCATCCAGTCTGGGACAGGGGTGTTCACTAGTCCTCTGGACCCTTCACTGCTGGCCAAGGGATCTTTAATCACTCAGAATTCAGAGTGCTTATCTCCATCTGTGAGATGTTTGTTTCCCCACAAAGTGGCTTAAGATATGTGCTCCGCCATCTTTTAGGAGCACAGAGAAACAGTCCTCCCTCCTTCCTAGAAGTGGAAACTTCTGGGTCCCAGAAGGGAGAACCAAGCTTATTTTTCTCATTGAGTCTGGAAGCTCTGCATTGCAGAATACAGAGCGCCCAATGGGAGCATTTTAAATAACTCCCCAGGTGACTCTGTCTGCAGTCACCTTTATGAGCTAAGGCACCAGCCCGTGGCTCCTCAGACCTCACTGTGTGTAAAGGTCATCCGGGGAGCTCACTCAAGTGCATCCAGTAGGGTTAGGGCCATCCTGGGACTCTGTGTGCCTGACAGCCTGCCAAGTGACTCTGGTGTGGCTGACTCCAGACCACATTTGGAATAGCAAGGAGCTGGGTAATTTCTACAGAGTAAAGAGATTTGAAAACAAAAACAGTTCCACAGTGTTAGAGATGGAAGCCTAGAATTTCATGAAGTCTCTCCTGGAAGAGAAGAGGACCTGTGGAGTCCTACACGATCCTTTCCCTGCCGGCTCCTTCCATGGCTCCTGTGACTCCCCTGTTATTCAATACCGCATGACACCCTGACTTCCTCCCTCCATCCTGGCGTGTGCCACACTTTTATCCCCCACAGGGGCTCTGCCCTTGCCACTCCCTCTTTTTGCACTATTCTTTCTCTGCTCTTGGTGGCTAGGTCCTATGACAGGCAGGTGTCGAGCTGGCCTTCCCTGATGATCCGATTTAGAATAGACACTACACGTCCTCACCACCACATCACCTCTCTTTCCATTTCTTTCTTTTTGGGGGCAGTTATGGGGATTGAACCCAGGAATACTCTACCACTAAGCTACATTCTCTAGCCTTTTTATTTTTAACTTTGATACAGAGTCTCACTAAGTGGCCCAGCCAGGATTTGAACTTGCAATCCTCCTGGCTCTGGCTCCCTCGGTGCTAGGACTACATGTACGTACTATCATGCCCAGATTTTTTCCATTTCTTTGGAAGCTTTTATTGCAAGCAGTAATTATCTTATGCATCTTCGTGCTTAGTTACCACCTCTTCTGCACACTGGAGTGATGTAAAGGCATGAGGGCAGACCCCGTGGCACATCGTGGCATCCCAGCACCTAGCACAGCGCAGGCCTGTTCCTCAGTTTTCCATCAGTGTAACAAAATACTTGAGAAAATCAACTTAGAAAATTCAAAGGTTTATTTAGTTCATAGTGCTGCAGGCCCTCGTTCATGACTTGTTGACCCTGTTACTTTGGAGCCTGTGGTAGGGCAGCACATCACAACGGGGGCTGGGCAGAACAAAACCACTCACCTCGGCCGGAAGCAAAGAGGAAAAGAGGGAAGAGGCCAGGGTCCCACACTCCCTGTTAAGGGCACATCTTCAGACATCAGAAGACCACCCCCCTGGCCCTACTCTTAAAAGTCCCACCACCTCCCAAGAGTACCATTGTGGGAGCAAACCTTTAATGGAGGGGCCTCTTGGGGGCACTCAAGGTCCATGCATAGCAACAGGGTACATGGAAGGTGTATAGGTCCAGCGTCACCCTCCAGGGAGAGACTCTGAGTATGGTGGGGAGACTGGAACTGTTCCCCAAAGTCCTTCCGACTGGTGCTGGAGGAGGAAAGTACAGACAGTGCAGATGGACATTGGGGAAAGTTTGTAGCAGTGTGCCCAGTGCATGGGAGACGAGGACTCCTGTCATTGAACAGACTCCAGCCATAGTCAAACTCATGCGGGCTCTCCAAAGGCACAAACTGCATATCATCATACACAGTGAAACCACAGATCATTCTTCAGTGTGTGGCAAACCAGACCCACCTTGGTCCTTCAACGTGAGGAGCGTGACAAGCACACTTCTACGCTGTCACTTAAAGGGATTGTAGGGGAAGCCCTCCTAGATAGAATGAAGAAAGGCTTTTAAAAATTAAATTATACTTTTTGAAAAGCATAAAGCACAATTTAAATACCACAGCATCTGTGGACTCAACCACCCATGTGGTAAGAGTTGTCTTACACGTAAGGAAGCAAAGGAAGCTCACTGGCCCTGCATAGCTCAGGCAGGCTGAGCCTGGGCCACAGAGGGCTGGGGCAGAGCAAGGACACGCCAGGTGGTTTGGAACATGGCCCTGCCTCCAGCACCCGGTCTGGGGAAGCTATCAAGTGGGTCTCCACAATGTCAGTGGAAACTAAGCAAGCGGCTCATAAAAGAGCTGGCTGTAGGTATCTGGAATGGACTGGAGAATAGGCTGAACTGCAGCCCCAGTCTAATCAGAGAGGCATCACGGGTAGTGATTACTACTGGCTCATAAAACCTCATGGCCGTGGAGAGCCCTACATCTGCCCGGCAGCTGCTCTGCCTGGGTGAGCCACGTTTCTGAGATTGGCCAGCTCTTCCTTCCCACTTACTTCCCCACAAGTTTTTAATTGCCAAGTGATCAAGATCACCACACTGCACCCTTCACCCGCACCCGTAGCAGTCACTGCTGATCTGTCAGAGCCAGTCTCCTGGGCCCTTTCTGTGGGCACTGCTGACTGGGGGTGGCCTATGGGATGAAGCCCTTTATCTCCTCCTTGGCTGAGAGCAGGAGGAGAATCAGGAAGCAAAAGCTACGGCCTGGGTGTGCTGACCGAAACCCAGGGAAGGCAGCCCCAGGCCTGCTGCTTTGCTCTCGAATTTTTCATTTCTCTCCCAATATGAAGAGAATCTGGAAACCTCTTCACCCCAGACATCCCATGTAACACCAAACAACTCAGACAGGTCCTTAGGACAAACTTAAACCTTAAGCCAGTCTTCCCAACTGGTCTGAGAAGACACCTCGTGCCAAAGCTTTGGGAAGCACGACCTTGGTCAGCTTTCTGGGGAGATACCTGGAGATTCTCCCTGGAGTCAGAGCAGCTATAGGCAGCTGCTGGGACCCAACCCTCCAGCCCTGACCTCCCCTTCCCAGGTCCATGCTGGTGACAGTGATGGCCTAAAGGGCCACGTGGAAGGGTATCTTGAGACGTGGGTGTGGATCTTGAGGGATGCCAGGAGTCCCAGGCCAGCTGCACACAGTACACTTGACAATGGCAAGTCAGAGCATCAGTGTTCAGTGGGGTTTTGAGCTGCAACAGGGAAATCTCCCTTTTCTGGGTCCTGACCAGGCACCCATCTACACAGACGCCCGGGGCCAGCCCGGAGCTACGAATGTGAAGATCACTGAGTGGCAGGCTGGCTGGGCTGCTGCTCCAGGAGCTCTAACTCAGTGTCCATATATAAAGGTGAGCGGTGATGGAGGGTGGGGTGGGGAGGGTCCTCAAAGGCCAGAGGAACAGCTGTGTCCAGGGAAGAAGGAATCTTGGCACCAGATGACATAACAGAGAAGTGCTTGAGACCCAAACTGCTGCATTCAAAGCTGTCTCTGCTACATATTAGCTGTGTGACCTTGGGGTGACTAACCTCTCTGCTGTGGTCTGTTCCAGTTTCTTAAGGGGTAGCATTAGTATCTTCCTCCTAGGTGAGAGGTAAATGGATTACTTTAATTAAAGCGTAGGAAGCACTGTCTATGGAGTGTTAGCCATTCCTATCATTCTGTAGACCACTGAACCAGGGGAGTGAGGTGTTTTATAGGAAAATGATTATTCCTTTATGCCCTGAATCAGCCTGTGACCGGGGCTATGTCTATACTTGGAGTTAGTGAGACCTCAGCCCACTCAAGTTCTTGTGTATACTTCAAACTCCTTCCTTGGGCATTGACCCTGACAACAACCAGGAAGGGTGCAGAGCTGCTTGCTGCCCAGGAAGCCAGAAAGAGCTAGCTTGTGAGGAGGAACCTGAGGTCCCACTGTTCCCTGGGAAAGCACACCCCCAAAGACCAAACTTCCTCCCACTAGGTCCCACCTTTTAAAGGGACCACCACCTACCTTCCAGTAGCGACAGTCTGGGGACCAAGCCTTGAACACGTGAATCTCTGCGGTCCCCTGAAGTCCAAAGCAGCATCTTACTGCCTACAACCAGACAATAGCTGGGGTTGCTTGTTAGGACTGTTAATGTGAATTTCCATGTTGATTCCCATAATTCCAAAGTAAGTCCAGTCCCAAAGGATGAGATGTGGGGCAGGTGGGCTCACAAAGCATCAACACAGCAGTGGCTGCTCAGGACATGGAGGGTACTGCAACCTGGTGGTGGGCTCAGGGTCAGGAGTAGGTACAGAAATGGAAATCGGCCATCCAGACTAAACAACCCGCCTCTCAGCTGCTCACAGTGAGATGTGGTCCAGGCCTGCATCTCCCTTAACCTCTCCCCAACCCAGGAACTACCCAGGTATATCTCTGTTTATTAAAAAAAAAAAAAGCCAAATCAAATAGTTGTCTGTGAATCCATGAATATTCACACAATCACCAGTCATACTGATGTGGAAGCGGCACATGGACTCCAGACCTTGTCCATTCTACTCTTAGAAGTGCCTTTCAATGTTTGAAAATTAATAAACCACAAACTACCTTATACTCATAATGATCTACGCTTTTCTAAGAAAAGCAATTTTAAACTATGTTGACTTTCTAAAAATTAGAAGTATTTCCCATGAGGTAAATGAAGCAAAAATATTGTTCTTAAGGGAACAAGACGCATATGGCAAAGCCAGCAAATCTGTACTGCATACCTACTTAAACTGAGCCATTCTTGTGCAGAAAGCGAATCTGTGGCTACAGCTTTTGGCAGAGCAAACACTCATTTATGCCCCTCTTGTGTGTTCCCAGAACTCACCACATTTCTTCCTGGAATGTCCCTGGGTTTTGCAGACTCCTGAAGCCACTAGTGGTCCTGCACTAGCCTTGCCTCAGGTCTCTCCCTAGGCTCACAGCTGGTTTATCTCATGTATTTCTTGTCTCCAAAGTTTTAAAAGCAGTGGGTCAGCCTGGTCACAGATGGGAACCTCCAAAACTGTTGCACAAAGCAGTAGTTTAGATGAGGTCTGTAGGCCAGCTTTCTACTTCAAAGCTCCAGCCTCTTGGTCAACATGCAGTTCCCTGGACCCCACACCATACCTACTGTGCTGAGATCTTGACTGGAGGTTGGTGCTTGAGAATCTGCATTCACAGTGACTGTGGTGATCACACACTGTGTCACTGGAGAAAGACTGCTTTGAAGTATGCATTTGGGGTGTCTGGCTGCAGTCACAGATTTAGAACAGTAGGAGAGTCACAGATAAGGGAGCAAAGGGGAGGTAAAAATCAGTAAAATGCATGGTTTAGCTGTTAGAGATCTATTACTGAGTCCTGCAACCACACTAGGTTTTATACTCCTCTTTGACCTGTGCACAAGGAGGTTGTGTAGTAGCTTTAGGCACACAGCCCAGAGCCAGGATTTCAGTACACAACAAGCCAAGTCCAGAGCCTTCACTCTAACTAGTAAAGTAGAAGGAACATTGCCTGCCTTCTGGGGGTGGATGGTCTCATTAAGAGGGTGAGCTCCATTATACCAGAAAGAGATAAGGAAAAGGGCATGGCCAAAGAGTACAGTGCTGCTTGTTTCCCCGGGGAGCAATGAGTGGAAGGAGAAATTAAACACATCAGCTGCAGAACCAGTGACAAGAGCCCCAGGAGGGCACAGGGCACAGGAACCAATCACTGTATGTTACTGTGGCCATTGCACGGCTTTCTCAGCTTGCTGCCTTCCTGCCTGCAAAGGATACAGAGAAGAGGTGCAGAAGTAGCACTTTCAGCAGGTGTGGTGGCACATGCCCATAATCTCAGCACTTGGAAGGCTAAGTCAGGAGGATCATGAGTTTGAGGCCAGCCTGTACTACTACACGGCAAGACACTGTTCAAAACAAACAAAAAAAAAAAACAGAAAAGTAGCAACTTTTCATTGGTGATAGAGGTGAACTGATAATCATTACCATATTTATAAGTCAGAGAACAAAGTAAAATGATCTTTTTTTCATATTCTGAAAGAAGTATATCAACTTTGTCTTGCCAATGCCATCCAGAGTGTTTGGGGCATAAGCGATAGTATAACACTAATGGTTGTTGGCAAGAAGCGATATGGCCAGTGACTCAGGCTGAGGGAGGCAACGCGCTTGCCTAGCATGTGAGGCCCCAGGTTCCATCCCCAGCATTACCAAAGAGGAGTTCTTCTTCCTACAGCATGAACATGGGCTCTGGCAATGATCAGAGAATGGCACCTGGAGTTAGAAGACTCATTTTAAATCACATACTCCTACACACGCACACACATACACACACGCAGAGAGAGAGAGAGAGAGAGAGAGAAAACAGCATTCAAATAAATTTTAATAAATACACATAGGAAAAATTCTGGGTGGTTAAATACAAGTCAGTATCAAGCCATTGCCATGGCCAATGAGGCAGAACTCTTTAAATGCTTTTTTCAATAGCTAAGCACATACACTGTAAGGAGCACATATCCTGTGTGCACATGACCAACTCTGAGACAGACACACTTGCGTGGCACTGTCACTGTTACCAAGATGGAGATTCACAACCTATATTGTATACACAACTAGAAAGTGCCTATTTTCCTTTATGCTCCTTCTTTTCATCTGTATTTTCTTATTTGTGACAATGGACAGGTATTGCTTTTGAAATTTGCAAACAAATATTAAGTTTCAAAATTGACGACAGTAGTTGCAGTTGCTAATAACACTGAAAGACTGCTTGCATTGTGCACTTTGAGTGGGTGCTTCAGAGCCCCACCCATGTGATCCTGTCCTCTCCCCACCAGGGCCTGCAGTACATGGAGCTCATCCCCAAGGAGCGGCAGCCAGTGACGGGAACCGAGGGGGCCTATTACCGCCGCCGCCAGCTCATGCACCAGCTCCCCATCTACGACCAGGACCCCTCGCGCTGCCGTGGACTTTCAGACAATGAGCTGAAAGTAATGGAAGAGTTTGTCAAGCAATATAAAAGTGAGGCCCTCGGGGTGGGCGAAGTGGCCCTGCCAGGGCAGGGCGGCTTGCCCAAGGAGGAAGGGAAGAACCAGGACAAGCCAGAGGGCACAGAGACCACAGCACCCACCGCCAATGGCAGCCTCAGTGACCCAGCCAAGGAAGTGGAATACGTGAGTGTCCTCTGTGTCTCTGGTGTGGCTGAAACGGCCTGGGCCTGGGGCTGCATGCATTGTCAGGGCCCTGTGTCAGGCCACCGTGGTAGTGCGCTGACTCATGCATTCATGCATTCAGCAGGTATTCGTTCACGCTCTGTGCTAGGCACTGAGTCTGGACAGTAAGGTCGCTGCCTTGAAAGGCTCACTGTCCAGTGGAGGACATGGAGGAGCACCCTGTGACTGCTCAGAGCAAGGGCAGCTAATGACATTTGGGGTTAAGTGCAGAATTCAAGAAGGTGCTGAGTGAGGAGCCAGCTGCAGCACAAGGCATCTGCACCTGTAGGCTTTGAGGGGACGATGTGCTCTCCACTAAAGAGGTACACATGTGCAAAAATGACCTAAGTTTATGAGAGCATGGTGCTATCAGAGGAGTTGAAACTGTCCTGTGTGAGTGACAGCGTGGTTGGGGAAGTGGAGGACTCAAGGCCAGAGAGGCCAGCAGGGGAGTTTCCTGGAAAGCCAGGCTGTCTGTCCATTCGTCACTCAAATGCTGGTTAGTTTGCATTATCAGCTGAGCCCCAGGAAGTCAAACAAGCCGAGAATACTGTCCCCACATTGGAGAAAGCTGTTGACTTGGGACTTTAAGGGTCATTCAGGCGTGGTATCAGAGGTGGCACATGATCCAGCTGTGCTTTGGAGAGTTCCTCTAAAGACAGTGTGGAGAATGTGCTGGTGGGGGTGTCTTAGCTTTCCTGTGGCTGGAACAAAATACCCGGCACCCACAGTTTAAAGGAGGAGAGGTTTATTTGTCTCACAGTTTCAGAGGCTTCAGTCCATGGTCATCTGCTTTCAAGGCAGAAGCATCATGAGGAAGGGCCTGAGGTTCATCCAAACAGCAAAGTTAGAGCACCAGAAAGACATATCCCCCAAAGACATGTCCCCAGGGACCCACCTCTAGCATCGTCCCACCTCCTAACAGCACATACAGCCTTGGACAATCCTCTGATGAGTACAGCACCCCAAGATCTCATCACCTCTCCAGAATTAATCCAGTCACACTGACGATTAAGGTGCCTATCACAGGCAGTGAGCCACTGGGGCCCAATTTGAGAAAGCACAGAAAAGCTACTGTTGAGAGCTGAAAGCCTCACAGACTGTTATGTCCTACTCTCCCAAGGGCTAGCCAAGCTGGTACATATGTGCTCATGCTCACCACCTTTGGAGCTCCCAGGGTCCTTCTCCCTTTTTTTCTCCCCACCCATCAGCCAAGTGGCCTCATTGGCCACTACTTGACATTCAGAGGTAAAAGACTCAATGAACAGGTCCTCCAGCAAGAAACTTGCCTCACCACTGAGCTAGACAACCCAGGGAAATGTCAGCCCAAGACTGCTGCTACCATGGGAGAGAGCTGGTTCAGAGCTCCCCACGTGTCTTCTGTCCACAGCTATATCTTGCCAGCAGCCCGGGACTGCCATCCTGGAATTAGGGCCTCACACAGTGAGCTGCAGATTCTAAAATCAAATTTATTTTCTGCTGATTTGGTGGTGATATTTAAAAGACCCATTTCTCAGGATAAATACGTCTCCTGAGGACTTAAAAGGAGATTGGATATAGTTACCATATTTTATAAAATGGGCCCTCCTGCCCCACCCCTATCCTATCCTCTATCTGACCTCAGATAGCTGCCTCTCCTTAAAGCAGAAATTCTGGAGAATTCCAATTTCTGGAAGGAAATTTCATGACATGGCTGTGACTTTCCAAACTGCCATTTCCAAGAGATGCTGATCTGAGAATATGCAGAACTGGGGCAAAAGTGGCCTGAGATCTTGGTATCTGTTTACATTAACTTTAGGAAGTTCTTGTCACACTTCAGAGGTATTTAAAAACAATACTCAACAGTGAGGGGCGGATCCCCCAGCCAGAAAATAAGCAGGGCATGGGAAGGAAAGTCCTGGTTGGGCTGGGTTAAGCTGGCTCTGGAATAGAAACTTCTTACTTGCCATAGCCTCGATGTTAACTCTATAACTAATTACGTAATTAATGAATTTGTCTGTCACTTGGATGGGAGGTCTCATTCAGCTCTATATCTGCAGCAGGTGCCACAGATAGAGGTAGTAGGCACCCAGTGGATCGGTGATCTGTGATTGAGTCAGTGAACATTTGAACTAAACTGGACCCTCACAGTTGGGGACAACGTGGATGGCCATTTTCCCTAGGAAGATAGGCAGATTCCATTCCCACCCTGATTAAGCATTTGCTGGATGCCAAGCACTATGCTTACACTGTCAGAGTCTTTGTTTAATTCACACTGTTGCCTGGTAAGGTGAACTTTCCCAAACCCACTTACCAGTGAGGTTCTGGGATTAAGACATAATAGGTAACTTTGCCAGGTCCCATTGTTTCCAGGCCTGTGTGTTGCTGAGTTAGAACACCTTGACTGGGACCTTTTATTTAAGCCCCTGCTTATCTTCTACAAGCAATAAAGTGGATCATGATGCAGGCAGCTAGGTAGCCCAACAGGCCTTAAACTATGTCACCCCAGTAGCCCACAGTCAGGTGTGGGAGGCGCCTGGGCACACTATGCTTTCTCTGCCTCACCCCATGAGCAGCTACACAATGTGGCCATGTGTCCTGGCTGTCCTGAGTTTATCTCAATCCTCATAAAAGGGCAGCATTGAGCCAGGCAGCAGGTAGGAAGCCTGATTGAAGGGCGATAAACTTTGCAAGAAATAGGCCTTTAACTTGAGATTACAGGTGGGTAGAAGGAATTGTTGGATTTGGCCTGATATCTCCAGATCAAAGAGATTTATGGTGGTAGGGGCAGGGAGGGGAGATAAAGGGCATAAAGAAGACATGTGACACATTCCTGAACTGTATTGGTAACACCTGGCGAATTCTTGTCATCATAATGGTCAATGCAGTTGTGGTCGGCACCACAGCTTGATGAGTGTTGCTCTGAACCCAATACTGAAGTCAACACAGATACAAAGTTTGCAACCACCTTAACAGTGTGACAAGGTTGTGCGTGCCCAGGCTGCTGGGTCTCAAAACTGGAATTTAAATCAGGATCTTCCAGATTTAGTGTTCCCCAAAGCTTATTCCTGGGAGACTTAGCTGACCTCATGCCACAGCAGGGTTACTTGGCCATGTAGTGCTGGAAGACTGTCAAGAGGATGAACTGTAGGGATTTCTCCACAGTAGGACCTCTCAGAGCCTTTGTAAGGAGCATGTGGTGCTACCTAAAATCACCAAGCCAGCCTTCCCCTAAAGGAGAGGGCAGGACCAAGAATCTGCTCCCCTGACAGTCCCCAGGTGGCATGTGTGCTGATCTAGGCCACACTTTGAGGTTCCCTGCTAAAGAGTGTTAGAAATTACTTGTAAGCTCAGCAAAGATATCACCACTTTAGTAAAGAAGGAGTGTCCAGGGGGTAACATGGACATTTTCTAAATTTATTTGGCCTCTTGGCTCTCTCTGTCTCTGTCTCTGTCTCTGTCTCTGTCTCTGTGTCTGTCTTGTCTCTCTGTTTTTCTCTGTCTGTGTCTCTTTCTGTCTGTCTGTGGACTCACCTCAAAGGAGCCCCATGTGAGAGTGTTGCACAGCACTCTTACAGTCCCTTGCCTTGTCCATGGGGAGTTGTAAAGACACAAGCTGTACCCCCACTCTGCCAGTCCTGCCTTTGCAGACCCTCAATTTTAGCCCGTATTCTCCATGCAGCTGTGAGCCCCTGGGCTTCCATCCACTGGCTTGTCAGCCTCTAAAGGTGGTGTCCATCCTCTGGAACCTCAGGAGGGGCTCAGAGTCCAGTAATGGCAGAGGTGTTCTAGTGAGTCCTCCCTAAGGCTCCATCAGAGTGTCCCTGTGGAAAGTATTATCTCAGCCAGAGGAGCATCACTGCCAAAGCCTGTTCTGAAATGCCTGTGTGGAGTTCCCACTGAGGGGCTGTTTGGAGGGGCCCCAGGTCATAACAGGCAAGCTGAGCAGAATAGCTGGGCTGAACACAGCAGGCAGGTCTGAGTTCTGCACCCACAGTCAATCTGCAGACAGAACAGAGAGCTGACCTTAGACAGAGCACGTCTGTCCACTAGAGCAGTGAACCCAAGAACTGTGGCTCCCACACCTGCCTCAGAGCCATCCTCCGAAGGTGCCATGCTTTGGGACAGGTGCGTGTGTGTGGGTGTGCGCGTGTGTGTGTGTGTGTGTGTGTGTGTGTGTGTGTGAGAAGTGCCTGTGGCCAGCACACATGTGGAGTAAGCCCTCTGCAGGAGGAAATGCCACGGCATAAACACCTGTCTGGATGCCCGTTCATCACCTGGTCCCCACAGAAGTCTGCCTTTTAAACCCACGAAGCTGGATAAAAGCCCAGGAATACTTAGCCCCGCTCTCTGCCTGCTTGCCCCACTGTACTCTGTGTGGACAGGAGACAAGAGGCAACTGTTCTGTCTCTTGAAATCTTTGTGAAAACCATAAGAGGGGCTGCCATATCCATTGCACTGACGAGGAGCCCAAGGCATAGTCAGGGGAACCAGCTGCTGCCGAGCAGTGGGCTCGGACCCTGTCTCAGCCCCCTGCCTTGTCTGTGTAGTGAAGGTGAGCAGTCCTGAGAGGAGGCTGAACAGTCAGTCCCACCATGGCAGGGTGAGTGCGTGTGTGTGGGTGTGTGTGTGTGTGTGTGTGTGTGTGTGTGTGTGTGTATGTGTGTGTTGATGTTTGCTAGGGAGAATTGCAGTGTTTCAGGTCCCTCACAGCCCAGCCCACTGGGGAATGTGACACAGGGAGGCTGTACACAAAGAAAGCGTTTCGTGGCCTACCCCAGGTCTAGCCTAGCTGGCCTCTCGTGGGTCTTGGAAGCATCAAAGGACTCTGTGGCCGTGGAGCTGCCAGCTCCAGCACTGTGGACTGTTTCAGAGTCTGGTCAAAATCCTACCACCACCACCGAAGCCCTCTGTGGCCGCCTCTCCCACCTGGATGTAATCTGTGGGTGCCTGTGCTGTGTGGGCAACATTCTACGTGTTCTTGTTGTTAGCAGTTCCACCAGGCCATTTCCTATATTCAGAGGGAAGACTGGATGTTTTCTTGGAAATTAAATATACAGATTTCCTGGGCATGGTATTTTGCCCAGGAATTTCCGCCCTTTCCAAACTTGTAACTGAAGAAAGGAGAGAAAGCCAAAACATCGCATTTAATGCACTCTGCTCTTTCCTGTTCACTGTTCCTGCCAGCAGCCTGCCCCGCCGCCTTCCCCTTTCTGACACCACCCTTCTTAGGCCAAGTGATTGCCCTGAAAAGTATCTGGTGCAGGAGACACATCTCAGGAAGGGAGGTGGTCCCTGCAGTCACGAGCATGCATTCTTAAGGCACCTGGTTGTACACCACGACACCAGAGCAGTCTGGATGCTGTTGCTCCATCTCCCCACAGAAAGGCAAAGGGGGGCAGGAAGCCTTAGTCCCCACCCTTCCACCACAGGCCTGCCTCTCAGATGGAAAATTACGGCAGCTGGCAGCTCAGCCCAGCTCCAGCCCCAAGAGGGACATACTTGTGGGCAAGGGACTTCCAAGTCTTTGTCCAAGCAGATGTTTGGCTTGTGGGCTGTGCAAGATGGCTGGCCAGCTTTTCTACAATTTCAACTTGTAGATTTGAAATCACCCTATCTCTTAGGTGAGCCACTTCTTTCTGAACTGGAGGGCAGGAGGGTAAGAGGCACAGAAGCAAATTTGTGGACAGACCCTTAACCAGCGGCATCCCTGGTCCTCTCACCTCCCCTGTGTCAGGTACCTATGGGGCCGGGCTTGGAGCAACCTGCAAGATCCCCATGGTTACCAGACTTTGCAGCACTCACCCCCTCTTTCTTTCTAGTGGAGGTATTTTATGACATCTAAAAGTCTTTTTCCCAAAGAAAATTCCCTTTATCCCACAAAAGTACCATAAATACTTTTCCATGTTGCCATGTGACCTTCATGTGCACTTCTTCTTTCTTCTTTCATGTGAGCTGCATAGTATCCCATTGACTAAAATAGAGATTGGCAGACTTTTCCAAAAAGGAGAGGTGGTGAGTATTTAAGGCTTTGCAGGCTCCATGGTCTCTGTCACTCTACTCAGCCCACCTGCCCTCCCAATGCTAGCACTGCTGCCAGCCGTATCTAAACAGGTGACTATGGCCCTGACCCAACAAAACTTTATTTGCAAAAACAGGTGGTGGGCTGGATTTGGCCTAAGGATGGATGCAGTTTGTTGATTCTTAAACTAGAAGAATCATTTAAATAACTTTAGCTTTTAATGACTTTGATTTGATCTTACATTATAGTTTAATCAGTGATGGTGATGTTATGATTTAGGTCAAGCATGAACCCCACTGCTCTCCATGCTCAAGGTGGTGGAAGGTTATCGGGTCGGGCGGTGCCACAGCTAACCATGATGTTAGCGGGGAGGACCTGGTCTGAATACGAGGTCACCAGCCATGAGCTCGAGGGCGTGTCTCCCTCCCCAGCTCCTATCTCCCTCTCTTTTTACTGACTTTCCTCCACTGGGGCCTTGCTTTCTGCTTCCTGGCCACCATGGTGTAAGCAGCTTTTCATTCACTGGGCCCCTCTGCCATTGCTGTTTCCGCCTGGGAGCCAGCTGCCCATGGAGCACCTTTCCTCCTGTAAGGTGTGAGTGTCAAGTTATTTGTCTCGGAGACTGAGGCAGACGTGGTGATGGTGTTGATGCGGATCATAGTAATGATGATATTGGTGATGGTGATGCTTAGTGATGATGTCATCTGCATTCATACTGCTAAGGTTGTGTCAGCCCCTGTGCTAGAAATTTTGTTTGTCATGTTACTTAATTCTACGAATTATAAAGTGTATTATCTCCCTTTTTACAGACAAGGAAATCAAGATGCTCTTAGCAAAATTAAACTATGTTTTCAAATTTTAGGTTACAGCCCATCAGTGTGTACTACACCACTTTAGTGGATTATAACCAGATTTCCTTTTTAGAAAATTGCAAGAAAAAAAGTTCCAGAGGTAGCATGGGAAATGTTTGCTGTAGAGGGGAGTATGCTGTTAAAGGGAGTGTATATGTGTGCATGTGTTAGATTAGGATATAAAATGTATTTCCTACTGTGAGACACAGAAGCAAAACTTTCAAAAAACATTGATCGTCTGGCTGGAGGAGTGGTGAAGCCGGAACTAGAGCCCAACCCAGTGTCATCCCAAACCCCACACACACTGCACATGACAGAAGTTCCCCCGACAGAGCGCCCTTAGAGCTCTAGACGTTGTAAGAGCCACTGCTTGGAGGGAAATGGTCAGAGAATGAGCCATTGTAGACTTCCTTGCTCAGCTGTAAACAGCAGAATTCTTTCATTAGGAACCATTCCTGGAGCCTCTGCTTATCAAAGCCAGATCGAGAATAAACCTAGACTGATACTGTCTTTACAGGTACAGCATTTATGAAACCTCCCCAGCTTCATCTCCCCACTTCATAGCAAGCAAGGGAAACTCAGTTAGAAATGCCTGGCATATTATCCCGCTTGGCAGGGGGTCCCAAACTGATGACCTGACTGAGAAGCAATGTAGGGGGTGGGGTTAGTTAACAGTAGTGACCACCATGTACCCCATGTGAGGCATTTCCTATGAGTGAGAGTCCATCATGTGCTGCAGATGAGAAAACTGAGGCTTCCCTTGGGTAATATCTCCCAGAGCCTCAACGGTGATAAGTCACTGTGGTTTTGATCTACAGTATCTTCCCAAAATTCTGTATGTGTTCAGAGATGGAGCTTTCAGAAGGTGAAAGGAGCTCTAACTTCATCAGTGATTCTACATATTCATGAGATCACAATCTGATAGCCTTAGGAGGTGATGTGAATTTAGAAGGTGGGGCCTCGCTGGAAGGAGTGGATCATGGCACACAACCTTGGGACTGTATCTGGACTCCAGCCACTTATTCTCTGACCCTTTCCCTCCATCTTTGCCTTCTGGGCACCATGAGGTAAGCAGCTTTCCTCCCCTAAACCCATGCACCATGCTGTTTCTGCTCACCACGAACCTAGCCAGTGAAGCCAAGTGACCATAGACTACAACCTCTGAAACCATGAGCCAAAGTCAGTCTTTTCTCATTCGAATTGATTTTATCAGGTGTTTCTATCACGGTGACACAGAGCTGACTATCACACAAAGCTGCGGTACCAGCCACATTCCAGAGGCCTTGGCCCTGATCACAGCACACCCAGCCTGCTTCTTCTGCACCATCAGGGGCCTCAGGAAGACTGCCAAGTGGGGAGCAGAGCTTACTAGAGCTAAGGACACAGAAATGATACTTTGCCAGAAAAGAAAAAAAGAGGGAATAAACTTGGACACATGAAGCTGCAAAGCAAAGATGGTGAATAATCACCATAAGAGGAAATGGAGAGATGCTGTTTATCAATAAATTGTTGAATATTTGTGTTGGAAGGAACTCAGTGCCTGAATTCAAGGCCCCTGTGTTAATATTTACTATATTGTAATAGTGAGCTTTTCACAAGGCACTCTGGGTTTAGACTGGTAGGCCTCTGGATAAGAGGCTTCCAGAAGAAAACAACATGATTGAGATGGAATTTCTGGCAAGCCCGAGGCAGAGATTACTGCTGGTGCACAGGGCTCTCTGTATCTGTAGAACCCTTTCTGCAGGCCAGCATGGCTTAGTCCTCAGAGACAGTTTGTAAGCCCCAGCTTTGGCCACTCTCCCAACCCTGTTGTGGCCTGAAACTCTCGGTGTTTTGATTAGTTCAGTACAGAAGCCTTAGTAATTCTGTGTGTCCACATTTAATGTCCCTGTTCCCTGATGCTGCACAGTGGCTTCATTGGACATCTGTTTTGCACATGAGTCAGGAATTTGGGCTGCGCTCAGGGAAAAGCTGATTTGTCTGTGCAGCATCACCTGGGGGCTGGGATGGTGTGAAGCCTGCCCACTCCAAGGGTAAGATTGGCATGGATGCCAGGAAGATAGATGCGCACGACAGAGTGGGACCCATGGGGTCCCCTGGACCCTCCTTCAGTCTCCACATGGCTGCTCCATGTGATTGCCCTGGCATGCAGCATCAGGGTAGTAGGACTTCTTCCCTGTCTGCTCTAGGTTCCTCAGGGTGTGGAATGAAAAAACTCAAAGGAAAGGTGTACAGATGGTCCCTGACTTACAGTGGCTTTTCTTAAGATTTTTCATCTCTACAATGGTGCAAAAAATGCTATGCATTCCAGGAGAAACTGAATTTCAAATGTAGGCGTTTTCCTGGGTCAGCCAAGGGCATAGTTCTCCTTCATGAGTTGGGTGGCAGCCAGTAACCACAGCTCCTAGTCAGTCATGGGAGTGGACAGCCAGTGCCCCACCGTGTGCCATGGTACTGAGCTAGGGCACTCCACAAGAGAGCAGTATCCAAGGCATTTCCAACTTGCCATGCTTTTGATGGGTTTATGGACCCTGTTTTAAGTCAAGAAGCATCTTGGTGGCTTTCTGACCACGTAGGAGTCGTAACCTCACTCCTGCCATGCGCTGTCCTATAGAATCAAATCATATTCAAAGGAAAGTAATTAAGCTCCGTGTTGGTAGGAAGAGTCCTCAAGGATTTGCCAACATGATTTGAAAACATCACAATTGAGGGAACCCCACTCCCTGCTGGGGCTTAGCTCTGGAGGCAGATGAATGTAATCTGTGCACAGCTCGCTCAGGGCAGGTATTTACATATCACCCAGGTCCCAGGCACAGAAAATTCCTGCTCTTTCATTTCAGGCCTTTTAATAAGAATTGTGGGACTGGCCCCAAACCAGCACTGGTACAGGGAGGAGCTTCCTGTTTCTTCTCCCCTGAGAAGTGGTCTGCACCTCCTCTCCCCAGGGGGGAAGAGTCTGTGAACACAGTTATACGGCAAAAGCGGGAGATGCTCTTCTGAGAATTCAGACTTGAGAGACTCAGGGTGCAAACAAGAGTCAACAGCTCTGTAAGAATGAATCACCCTTCTCTATGCCTTCCTGGCTGCCTCCTTAGTAGGACTGTGAGAATAGTCAAAGTTGAGCTTTCTCAAAACCAGCTCCGATTTAAACATTCCAGGAATCAAATGGGGGCATTGTGGTCACTGAGCCAATAGGTGGTGTCATTTATTCTGAGTCTGTGTACAAGTAAGTTTCTTTATTTTTAGCAATCACAGCAGCTTCAAAGCTTGGGCCCCGACTTCACCAGTCTCCCAGTTCCTCCTCTGGGAACTTGCCAACACAGGTGCCCCCGCCGTGGCGGGGAGGAGTCGTGGTATGTGTGAGGAGTGCTGCAGGGCTGAGGCGGGCTGCAGCCGAGCGCCTGTCCTAGAGGGTGCAAGTCAGAGGGCAAGGGCAGGCGCTCCAAGCCCAAGGCTGGGCGTCTTGGGTCCAGGGAAGTGCAGGTGGGGAACCCACTTGTGCAGCAGCTCAGGCCTGGCATGGAGAGAGAGGAAGGGGGAATGAAGCCCAGGAATGGGAGGGCTGAGCTCTGCCCGTCCGCATGTGCTATCAGGGAAGAAGCCCAGGCCTCTGGGCCTGCCTGCAACATGTCTTTGTCATCTCTGCACAGCAACTGAAACTCTCTGGTCCTTCCGTTGCTAGACTGTAAGGAGGACTGTGGTAGGGATAGCAGGTGGTTTTGCTAATCATTATCAGACCCTTCAAAAGTCCAGTAATTCTACCATCTCATTTATTTATTTATTTATTTTTGGTACCGGGAATTAAACTCAGGACCTTGTGCTTGCCAGGCAGGTGCTTGTGCCGCTGAGCTATATCCCCAGCTCTACCAGCTCATTTAATCCAGGCTGGCAACCTGGTGCTGTTGCTATCGTCAGTATCCCTGTTTGACAAGTGAAAAACCTGAGGCATATCTAGGTTACTTAGTGTGCCTGAAGTCACACAGCCATGGGACCAAGCAGCCTGATGCAGGAGCACCCCACTTGGTTGCCCATTAGGATTTAGAAACTGTATACCTGGGTACCAGGCTTGTGGTAGGAGGTGAATTAAGTTAGGCTGGGCATGCCACCCCGAGTTGCCAGCTTGTGCCTAGTAGCTGAGGGGTCACTCGGCTGCCAGACCCAGTACGACCTCAGATCCTTTATCCTTTCTGATGACAAAGAAATGGGCATGGGAAAAGCTCAGAGTCAAGAAGAGAACATTGTTTCTGAGATGGGTCCCAAAGGGCTTGCTACCTGACTCCTTCACAGAAATGAGCCAGCCATGGGACACAGGTCCAAGAGCCAGGCCGGAAGAGACATTCCTCAGGGAGAGACTTGGCACAGCACCTTCAGACCAAGGGGAAGGTTGAGACCAAGTTCCATGAAGCAAACCGTTCTCCCTGCACACCTGCAGCTCCAAACAGAACACTGTACTCCTGACCTCAAGAATTCACCATGGCTCGCCACTGCCTCCAGAGTTCCAACTCCCAACATGGATTCACACTGCAGTTGCTGAAGCTACCTTTCTGACCCCATCTCCCCCGCTCCCTTCTGTCTGGTGGGTGCTAGCCCCCATTCCCCAGACATGTCAAGGTACATTTATGTCCCTCTGTTTCCCCTACTTCCAAATCAGGCCGCATCTGACAGTGTAGAATGGGCTGCACTGATCCATCCTGGTGCGACCTGGCAGGGTGTAATCCATGGAGCGACAGTGAGTGCTTCTGTGTGGGAGGAAAGCAGCTGGAACTCTCATTCTATGAATATCAGCCAGACAAACAGAAAACTCAGTAGTACTCAAGTAGCCGTTACCAAATAGTTTACAGTTCCCAGCTCTTCTGATGGATGGATGCTGAGCCATCACTTACTGTTGGTTTAGATGTGATAGGTTCCAGGCATGTGGAGAGGAAGAAGAATCATACATAGGCAAGGAATGGTGCCATCCATCTTTGGTGGCAGCACCAAAGACCCAAATCTAGCCTGTTCTCAGAGGTTCCAGCAGGCAGCTAGGAGCCAGCTCAGAATTCTTCCCCACTGACCAGACTGATCTGTGTCCAGATGCCACCAAATAGCACCTGGACATTCGTCATCATTTGGGTTTTTTCTCCCTAATTTCCAGCATTTTGATTATTTCCTCTTAGTGTACAAGAGTATATTAAGTAATATGAAGTATATTAAGAGCATATTAAAGCATGTAAGTTAAGAATATTATTTCACTCTGTGTTAGCTCTTGGTTACTGTGACAAATGCCCAAGATAATGAACTATAAAGAGAGAAGTTTCACTTGGCTTGCAGTTTGTGAGGCTGCATCTGTGGTCACTTGTCCTCATCACTTTGGGCCTGTGGCAGCCCAGGACAGCATGGCCGAAGTTGCATGGAGCAGATCCACACACTCTATAGCAGCCAGGAAGCAGAATGGGAAGAAGGGACTAGCACTGCACAATGCCCTGCCTTCCACCAGGGCCTGTCTCTTACAGGTTCCACACCTCCCAATAGCAAGGGGGCTGGGGGCCGAGCTTCAACACACCGGCCTCGGGGGGACCCTCCAGATGTTGATGTCCCCATCTTTATATGGCAGATCCATCACTTTCTGTTTTGGTGCTTAGGAAGCTAAAATTACCATCTGCAGGTCAAGGTCAGCAAACAGTTCTGGAGAGGCTCAGGTGGTAAATATTTCAGGCATTGTGAGCCTAGAACCAAAACGGATGACCTCATATATGCATTTTATGTAAAAGAAAACAAAGCCAAGCATGGTGGCACACACATATAATCGAAGCACACAGGAGGCTAAAGCAAGAGGTAAGTTTGATCCTGACCTGAGCAACCAAGTGAATTAGCAGGACCCTGTCTCACAGTTTCAAAAGAAGAAAAAATTTAGAAGGTGCTGACGATGTAAATCAGTGAGCCTGGGTTCAACCCCCAGTACCATTAGAAAGAGTGAACAATTTCCATTAGATTTTTATTTGTAAAACTTAAAATATGATAAGTAAGCAGAATATTTCTTTTAAAAATCCTCCAGGTCTATTAATGAGAAAAAAATTGAATTCTTTGGGGAAGAAAACACTTCACAGGAGGCCGCAGACCTGAAAGCCACATTGACTTTGCTTTGAGGTCTAGCTCTAATCCTGGCCTTGCCTCCTGTACACTGTGTGCCAGTGAGCAAATTGTGGAGCTTTCTGAACCTCTTTGCCATTTCTAGGAGGGAAAATAATGGTTTCCGTAATATAGAAATAACTCTACTGGGAGAAGTAACTTGAATTTGTGTAAGGGATGTTAGTAATGAGTGTGCAGTCCTGAGCTCAGTGCTGTACACAGGTGCACCCAAAAGGCATGACAGCCCTCTCCTCAGTGGATTTTGAGGAGCAGAGAGGGACTCAGGAGCTCAAAAGATTTCATGGAATAACATTGTCAAGTTTCTGTCCTTTAGCAGGTGAAAACAGGCAAGTCATAAAGATGTGATGGATGAACAAAGGTATGAATGATTGAGTGTTCCAGAGTTCTCTCTGCTGCTGTCCAAAAACCAGCACTTTCTGATGGAAAAACCTCACACTCTCACACTCTAGTTCTCCTAGGCTTACTCTTCCTCCCCACAAAGTCATTATCAGAACTCAGGCTAAAGAGCAGCCCTAGTGACTCCTCCTGTGCCATGGTTTCTGAGCCAGCTGGTGGGAATATACCTGCAGACAAAACCCAGATGGGGAGAGGGCTGGAAGTAGCAGAGAGGCCCTTGGGGAATGCGCCCATTTCACATCCACAGCCAAAAATAATCGCAGTCAAAACTGGCTGAGTCCAGGAGTAAGTAGGTCATCAGTGGTTCCCAAAGTCCTGGGGGATCTGTGAGGTCAAAATTGTGAATGGGCCCTGAATAATTGATGTGGATACTCTGCCTTTAAGGAGATGGAGCTTGTGAGTGGCTTTCTCCCAGAGGACAGTATGGGGAAGGAAGGAAAGGGAGTTACTTTATAGTGGAGAGGCCTGACGAGCACTGCCTCAGCCACGGGCCGCCCCGCAGGGATGTGGGTCATGGTCAGTGTCCATGGTGAGGAGTCATGGGGGTAGCAAGTACCCTGATAGCACGCATTCCAAGAGCAGCTTGTCTGTGGGACTCTCCTCCCAGTGGAAGCATAATAACACCCACAGATTCCAACTGAGGGAATTACATGGAGTACCTGACAGCACTCCCCAAAAGTGTCAGGGATGCCAAAAATGAGGAAAATATGAGGAGCTGTCACCTCCACAAGGAGCCTAAGGAGACAGATAACTGTGTGTGACGTGGAATGCATGACTAGGGAGAGGACAGTAGGTAAACTCTAAGAAGGTCTGCACAAAGCTGGACACTACTTAATAACATCAATATTGGTTAATGAAACGTCAAAAATACCATGTTACTGTAACACATGAACAGAGAAAACTGTGGTATATGTGAATGTTCTCTGCAATTTTTGTAATTTTTCTATAAATCTAAAGCTATTCAAAAGTTAAAAGCTTATTAAAAATAATTGTGCCTGAGCAAAAGATCCATTGAAAGGACAAGGTGACAAATGGGTTTTATTATAACCAATCATGCAAAATTCATTTCTTATTATGAATGATTTTAGATTTCACATTGCATCTATCTTTGGAAAAGCTACCACTTGTGGAATATTCACAGTGATCTTGGAAGGCTATTCAAATACTCCTCTCTTCTTGTCCAACTATGTTTCAGTGTGAAGTCAGATATTTTTCATGTATTTCTGCCAATGACATAATGCAAAAAATGGAATGCAGAAGCAGTTATGAGAACCTATTGTCTTAAGGGAGTCATCAGAAAGACTTATAAAACTATAAAGCAGTTTTTTAAAAAGTTTTTTATTTTGTTTTTTGCCTGCCGGAATTTTTATAGGGAAAAGGTTGGATCTGTAAATCAGTTTGGGAGCAATTGCTGTCATGACAATATTGAACCTTCTGATCCGTGTACGTGGCAGCATCATGTCTCCATTTATTTCACTTGGCATTATTTTGTAGTTTTGTCACTACATTTTTAGTTTTAAAAAATGCAGTGTTTTTGGTTTCTTGGAGATTTTATTTGTTTATTTATTTATTTATTTTGGCATTGCAGGGATTGAACCTGGGGTCTCATGCATACTAGGCAAGTGCTCTACCACAGAACTACCCCTCAATCCCATTATTTTTAGGAATAAAATATTTGTGTTAACATGTTATATATGTTGTCATTATTAAGTGAATTAACAAATGTTTAAATTGTTCTCAGTTTTAGCTTCTCTTATAGTAAATAGCAGTGGCTATTACCCACATGAACAAAATCTTCTTGGGACTCTCCATAATGTTTGAGAATTTTGAGAATTCTCAATATTGAGAATATTTGAGAATAGTGAGATTTGAGAAACAGTGGAATAAATTAATAACTTTATTGAGGTCTCACAAACAACCAGTTAGGGAGACAACACCATTATCCTCCCTTGTAGGTGACAAAACAGGACCAGAGAGATGTGTTAACTTGCACAAGTCATGCAGGAAGCAGCGTAGCAGAGACAGGACTTGAACCCCTGTCCAAGGCACCCTACAAACTGACATCCGTGTGGTCTTCCCCTACCCTCTAGGTCTGCGAGTTCTGCAAGGGCGTGGCCCCCAATGACAGCCCCGTGGTCTATGCGGACAGGGCCGGCTACAACAAGCAGTGGCACCCGGCCTGCTTCGTGTGTGTGCGGTGCTCCGAGCCGCTGGTGGATCTCATCTACTTCTGGAAGGATGCTGCACCCTGGTGTGGCCGCCACTACTGCGAGAGCCTGCGGCCCCGGTGCTCCGGCTGTGATGAGGTGGGCAGGGCAGAGGTCAAGGTTGGGGAGTGGGAGTATTCATGATACTCCATAGGTTGGGAAACTGAAGCCCGCTTCCCTGGATGCCCTCAACCCCATCTTCCCATCTGCATAATGGGGCTGACACTGGTGCCCTGGCATGGTGTCTTAGTTACTTTTCTTGATGCTGAGACAAAATACCCAACACCTAAAATTAAGGAAGGAGAGGTTTATTTAGCTTACAGTTTGTGGAGGTTTCAGTCCATAATCAGCTGGCTCCAAAGCAGGGTGGCATGGCACAGGGGCAATAGTCCAAGGTGGCAGAAGACAGCAAAAGCAACAAGAGCAAAAATGGGGAAACAAGCCTCTTTTCCCTCCTTATACTGTATATCTGCAATCAGCCCACACCCACACCATCTCCGTGCCCTCCTCCTGCACAGGCTCAGGATGAACACAAAGTAAGGACCCCGCGCCTGCTCAGTCACACAGTTACCCTAAACACCCCAGAGGATAAGGGCGTGTCCCCGATGCCCCGGATGCAGAACTGCTGTTTCACTTAGTTAAGCTTCTAAACTCCTCAGATTGACACAGTGTAGCAACCATAGCACACGGGCTCTAGGGTGGGTTGGACACTGAGTGCTATCAACTTGGCCGTGGCACAGTGCCTGGCACTTAGCAAGTGCTCAGAGGGGCCCGGGGTGCACCAGACTCACCCCTGCAGTCATGTCCGTAGCCACGTAGTTACTAATGCCTGCGCCTTGGTGCAACTGCTTCTGTAGTGGGAACGAGACCACCCAGCCCAAGGAAGACCTGGTAGGGTAAGTGAGGGCCTTTGTGGACGAACAGGCGTGGCCCTGGCCTGCCCGAGTGACCAACAGATGGCAGCTACAGCTGGTCTCGCCGTGGTTAGCGTAATATATCATACGTGTAACTATGCAGCTTCCATGGAGCGCAGCGTAGTATTGCTGTGCAAGGGGTCCGATGCCTCATATGGGAGTGCATGGAAAGGAGCTCTAAATAGGTCGGTCCTACACAGTAGTAGGCCATGTTGCTGTGCGTCTGGAAGCAAAAGTTCATGTGGAGGTTAGAGATGTCTGCTCCACACTGACTGGAGGTCTGCCTTCTGCCACCTTCTCCGTGGCAGTCTCACAATACCTCTTCCCTAATGACTGTGAGATTCAGTGATATTGAGAAGGAAAAGGCCTGCTCATAACCTCATGATGGACGGGACCACAGCGTAGGTGCTGTCCAGATTCTCCATTATTTACTTAGGGTCAGTAATGAGCTCCATGCTTTGGGTGTCAGATGCCATGCATATCTCACAGTGCTCCTTTTGAGACGTAATAACATAATGTCCATTTTACACTGGAGAAAAAATGCAGTTTAGAAGGGCCAATGATAACTACGTAGAGCTGTCTTTGGGTCAGACGCTGTTCTAAGCATTTCATGTGCAGTAGCCCATCTTGCTCTCTTAAAACCCTGTGAGTGACAAGTATTTGTATCCCCATTTTACAGATGTGGAAACTGAGGCACAGAAAGGTTAAATTTGCCCAGAGTTATAAAGTTGACAAACACCTAGTGAAAACTCATAACCAATTCCTCTTGACTCTAAAATCAGAAGGCCTGTGTGACCAGTTTGCTATTCTGTTCTTCCTAAGCCTCTTGGTTCTCACTGTGTGAATATTCCAAAGTGTCACTTTATTCCAAGCCCAAGGACCCTCTATGTTCTTGCTCTTAAAGATTGGCCATCAATAGCTTACCTATCACTAAGCTGTCTTCACTGGATTATGTTATTCCATCTCAAAACAACTGGCCTTTGGAGTTTCCAAAAAAGCTATCACAGATACTAGAAAAATAAAACCTGCCTACACCAGAGGATTTTTTTTTTAATCTGAGAAGGTAAGATGCAACCATGACCTTCACCAAATTCTCTACTGATTGCCCCAAAGTTACGTCAGATTTTTTCATGGAGGCCTCTAAAGACCAAAATAAGAATGAGATGGGATGAGCCCCCATCCTGTGACTTGTATCTCGACCTATGGGCAGAAGTGGAGTCACTGCTTTTTCCTGCTCCCCCTTCTAGATCATATTTTCAGAGGACTACCAGCGTGTGGAAGACCTGGCCTGGCACCGGAAGCACTTTGTCTGTGAGGGTTGCGAGCAGTTGCTGAGTGGCCGGGCATACATTGTCACCAAGGGTCAGCTCCTGTGCCCCACCTGCAGCAAGTCCAAGCAGTCCTGAACGACTCCCCCCTGCAGAATCCATCGGTTGCCACCAAGAAGCTGTGGCATCCCAAGGGCTGATGTCACCACCAGCAAGCACCATCATCAGTGGTTTTTCCTGTGGGGATGTATACGTTCTAGGTTGAGTGGTGGTGGATCTTTGAGGGTCTGTAGTTGTAAAACCAGAAATGTTCTAAGAAGTCTTAGGATGAATTTCTTTTTGCTGTTATTTTTTCCTAACTACAATGAACTGAAGACACAAACAGCACCTACAAGGAAGCGCTAGGGAGAATTCC
This sequence comes from Chinchilla lanigera, assembly GCF_000276665.1. NCBI lineage: Eukaryota > Metazoa > Chordata > Mammalia > Rodentia > Chinchillidae > Chinchilla > Chinchilla lanigera. Next base: position 213,706 of record NW_004955561.1, read on the forward strand.
CCAGAATGCAATCCTGAGTGATCGGTCTCATAACCATAGGATGTGTGAGCTTTGTTGTAGACATGGGGACCTTTCCAGGAACAGGCTGGGACCCCAGCTGTCACCCATTGCCTCTTTTTCTCAAGTGGAAATTAAATTTTAAATAAACAACTTTTTTGGCATGATAAAATTATCAATAAAATTTTCTGAATTCCACGTGCACCTGTATTTAGTGACTTACACTGTGGATGTGACTTCCGCAACTCCCACTTGCCTATGATCCTGTTACGCAGGCCAGGGCTGGCGAGAAGCGTCCCTTCACCAGTGTCCCACGATTTCCACCAAGCATCCAGTTCTCCAGACAGAACCTCTCTGGGTCCCCGCTGCAGATGCTCCCAGGTCCCTGATGGAAATGTGTGTCCCTGCTCCATGGAACCCCAAAAAGCGGCCTCCCAGAACCTGTGAGCTTGTTTTAGCTGAGGGCCCGACTCAGCTGCCCTCAGAGCCAGACTAGCTGAGAGTGAGGCTCCCAAAGTGGGAGTGGGCGGAGTCAGGCTGCCAGACAAAGCTACTTCGGTCCCACCAGCAGCCACCACAGGCGATACCATAGCCAGTGTGCACAGATCTTCAAAAATAAAGACTATGAGAACTCTCCCAATTCTTAACTGTTGCCAACAGACCATTAAATGAGCTGCACAGAACATGTCACTAGGACAGATTTTCTCTCCCACTTCTGATCTGTCTGGGTATTTTCATCTCTCAAATTAATTTCCTTCCCACATGTCTCAGAAAACAACCATATCATTTTATTGTGGGTGATATAAGACTGAGAATGACAGAGGTCCTAGGAGAGCGGTAGTGAACCTATGGCACGCGTGCCGCGGCTGACTATTTGTTATCATTGAAAGCTCTAAAAGGTTCACCCTCATCGTCTGAGGAGGTCACACTCGGTCACCAACAGTCTTGTTCCTAACCTTCTCCCTCAGTTGCTAAGTGTCTTTAATTTTGCCAACTACCATGCTTTCTGATTCCCCATGCACGTGCTTCACAAGTTTGATGAAATATTTCCAGCACTTCCTACGGTGGTAGTTTTCTGCCTCCAGCTACCCGTACCAGCTGGCCTCAGTTTTGCCAGCATTCTCTGCTCTCAAAGTCAAGTGTTGAGAACCTCATCGCCCCTACCCAAGCTCCATGGCAACCTGTTGCCTGTTAAGAACCAAGTCTTCACTTGGACATTTGAATCCTTCCAAACTTGATTATTTTTCTTCTTTCTTAGAACTCTGTTTCTCTAGGTGTTTGTCTTCCTGGACAGGTAGAGGCTTCTTCTGATGAGTCCCTCAACCCCTACCCCAGGCCTCTGCTTCTGAAGTAAAACCTGCTTCTCAGGCCCTTTCCTGAAACACCAATGGAACAGTTGTCCATCCATCCATCTATCCATCCATCCCACAAACATTCACTGAGTACTGCAGAGTTCCAGCTCTCCTGCTAAATACAGGGGACAGAAGCAGTGTGCCTAAAAAAGAACAATGGCCATTGCCTTGTGGACTTTACCATCTGAGGAGATAGGTGTCAGGCAAATACACCCCAAAGTCAACGTAAAATTATAGCTACTGTGGATTCTGTTAAATGGAGATCCCTGATACTGTGTAGCATAGAAGAGACTGGACCTTGCTAGGAATGTCAAGAGATGTGTCCCAGGATGGTGACATCTGAACTGGAATCTAGAGGGTGACTCAATGCTGAGTCGGCAAAGAGGGCAGGGACAGTGGCTCAGGATGCAGATTTGAATGGGATGTGCAAAAGCCTGGGGGTAGGAGCTGCACCTGTTCATTAAGTGCCTTCTTGCTGTGCTGGACACAGTGATGCACGTGGCCATGGGCTGGCAGGACCCAAAGATCTGTGTGGCAGCAGGCTGGAGGGCAATGAAGGTGGCAGCGGACACAGCCAGCCTGTTCCAGCTTCCTGGGTGACAGAAAGGATGGGTTTCTGTCCTAGGAACAATGAGGAGCCTTCAAACAGATGCAGGCAGGAGCGACCACCCAGCACAGACCCACTGAACACCCCCAGACCTTGGTCCTGCCGTCTTCCTGTCTATTCCTGACACTTGTCCTTACATGTGGAGCCCTGAGCCTTCTCTGGGCGCCTCCTTCCAGCCTCTCTTTCCTGCGATTCCCCCCCCACCCCGGGTCACATCCCACCTTCTGCATTTCCTGTCCCAGGTTGATGACAGTCCCTCAGTAAGTCTCCTTGCCCAGACCTGGCCCGGCCTACACACCACCCCAGATGAATTGGTCAGAATCAGACCTCGTTGTGTACTCTCCCCAAGAACAGTTATAGAGCAAGGCTCTTGCCTGTGGTCCCAGCACTCAGGAGGCTGAGGCAGGAGGATTGTGAGTTCTAGGCTAACCTGAGCTACATAAGTGACAACTTCACTTAAAACATCAAACTAACATAAAGGAATCAATCACAGGCTCCCTTTGCACACAGAGGTAAGTAAAAACTTCTGCTCCTTGCCATCAAGTTTAATTTTCCTGGACGCAAACCTCCTTGCTTTCTGTTCCCCTTTCCCAAGCCAAATGAACAGCATGTGGTTCCCATGTAACATTCTCCGCCTCTTCACCATCATTCAGGCTCTTTGTTCCCTTTTCCTGAGGTCCCCTGGGCTCTAGCTGATTGCTATCTCTCCCAGAGGCGCTGTGGCAGAGTGGGACCCTGGACCACAAACAGGTGGATGTATGTGTTAAAATACAACAACTGCAACTCTCCCCGTGTCAGCAGGAAGAAGGGCTGCCATGGCCACCACTCCCAGCCTCTGGAAGCTGTCCTGGCCTTACACCGCCCTGGGGCTTTTTAGGCACCCTTACAGTGCACCCGAGATACCTCATGCTGACTGGGAGTCTTGCACTGTTTTGACCATGCTGTAATTATTTGTTTGTAAAAGGCTTGCCTTATTTATTTATTTATTTATTTATTTATTTATTTATTGGTGGTACATACTAAGCTGTATCTCAGCCCTTTTTAAAGTATTTTTATTTTGAGACAGTATCTCTGTAAGTCACTAATTTACCCAGACTGGTCTCAAACCTGTAAACATCCTGCCCCAGACTCCCAGCAAATAATAAATGTACATATTATGGGGTAAAGTGTGATGAGTTTATTTTTAAGCTTTTTTAAAAATTGGATTTCACTGTAGCATTTTCATACATACATATAACATACTTTGATCATACCTATCTGTGCCTTGCCAGTGTGACGTTTTGGTCATGATTACAATGGAGAATGAGCTATGAACTTTTCCAGAACAATCTTGTCTTTGTTTCTCTAACTCCTAGCACAAAGGCACAAACAAGCGAGGGCTTTTGGCTGGCTCTGTTTGCTAATGTACAGTGTTCTCAGCGGTGAAGATCAAACACAGAGACTTCAGAGAGGGGCAGACACGTTTGGCCACCCACACACTGCCAGCCTCTACCCCATGCCCTTCTTCCTCTACAGACCTGCTTCCCAGGGTATGAACTCACTTTCCCAGCCCCTTTGCGGCAAGAGGGCTGGCCAGGGGCCTTGTCCATCAGGATGTGTCTTGGAGAACTTTTCTTCTTTAATGAAAACACATGCTCTCGAGAAAATAGCCCTGCTTTCATTTTCTTTTTCTTTTGGTAGAATTTCAAGCTTTCCCAAAAAGTTACAGGACGAGGACAAAGCCATTGGAGAGTATTGTTGACACAGTGCCTCATCACCCCTGAGCACTGTAGTGTCTGATTCCAAAACAAGGACATTCTCCTGTGACTGCAGTACAACCATCAGAACCAGAAAACAAACAAACATGATGCCCCTACTTAACCTTTGGATGCAACTCCATGTCACCAGCAGTCCCACACCCAGAGATCCAGGCCAGATCACACAGTGCACTTAACTGTCTTGTCCCTCTAGTCTTCTTCAATTAGGTGTTCCCTGATCTTTCCTTAATGTTCAGGACCCTGTTTCCTGAAAGATTAAAGGCCAGCTTGCCCATCAGATTGAATTGGGCTTGATACTTCCTCATAATTAGACTCTGGACATACATTTTTGGAAGGACTATCACAGAGGTAACACTGCTAACTTTTCATTGTATCAAAAGAAATAGTGTATGTTTTTTATTTGTTCCCTTAAACAAATTGTTCCCTTCAAAATTATTACTTTTGAACACTTGATTACGCTAGTATTTGCCAGGTTTTTCCATTATAAAGTTACTCTTTTTCCTTTGCTTTTAATAAATGTTTTGCAGGGAGGTTCTCTGAGACAGTGTGAATATCTAGTTCCTCATCAAAACCCACCTACTGGCTGTTAGTATCCACTGATGTTTCTCAATTGAGAGTTCATTGTTACTATGATAGTTTCCAAATATTTTTGTTCTAAGTCAATAGTTCCTTTACATTTATTAATTAGAATTCTATTATAATACAAAGCTCTACCTTCTCTCCATTTGATTATTTACATCACTGGGACAATGAACTAACCTCTGGACTTCTTACATGGGACAATTCCTGATTCTTTGTATAGACTGACACATTTTCTCATTGTTCCATATGTTTCCTCATGCAGTTTCTCACTAGTAGGGCTTTTGTTCACTGCAGCCAAAAACAGTGTGATTGATACCCAAGATATCCTACCCTGTAGCTTAGGTTAAGTACCTATTTTTGAATTATTCATATTATGCTCATTCATTTGGATTCTTTCAGTTGAAAGATAAACATTTTATATACTTACCATCTACACATGATGTTTTGATACAGTCATATGTCCCTTACCACAGGGACGCATTCTGATAAGTGTACCTTTTTCAGTTTGGTGAGTGTGTGACCATCTCAGTGTTCCTGCACACAAACCACGATGGTCAGTCATGGATGTGGCCTCGTGATGGGCTCAGTGGACACAATAAATGTGAGATATGGGAGCCTGTTGCTGGTATAACATGACTAATGTTTTACAGTAAGCTTTTTTTTATAAGTAAAAGGAGTACACGCTAAAATAATAATAAAAGTATAGTGTAGTAAGTATACAAACCAGTGATGTTACAGTCATTTGTTTTGCTAATGGCTGTTATCAAGTGTCAAGGACAGTAGATAAGCCTGTGTGCTGTGTTTCCTAAGACCGGCAACATAGCCAGCCATGTATAAGTATGTCACACACAGATATGTACAACACATAATGCAGTACTTCATAATGAAAAAGAGTTTTTGAAAAAAAAAAAAAAAAAAAAAAAGACCAGCAGCATAGTAGGTTTGTTTCTACTCACATGGCCAGGAATGTGAACTGAATGTAATGGATTGTGCAGTGACATTATGACAGAAGCAGTATCACTCACTGATTGGACAATTTCCACTCCATTATAGTCTTATGGGATCGCCATGTGTATAAATGGTCTGGTTTTTCCCCAAGACATTGTGTGGTGCATGGCTAGGCATACACACATTGTAGAATAGCTAAATCAAGTTAATCAGCTAATCTATGGCCTCACATACTTACCATTTTTGGAGAGTGAGAACGTTTAAATTCTACCATCTTAGCCATTTTCAATCAAGTCTGTCCCACGAGCACATAAGCAATAGTGACATGAGTGCTTGCATCGTGGGGTTATCATGCTTTGGCTCCAAAACTTTGGCTTGCAATGTGAGAAAGCTTCATGAAAGATGAGATTGTACAATAACTTGTGGATTGGACATTCACATTTTTCTCTGCCTTGGACCAGCCAAGACTGGACATGATGTTACTGAAGTGTTCTGTTTTTGCTTTTGTTTTTGTTTTTGGAGAGTTTGCTTTTGTTTTTGTTTTTGTTTTTGTTTTTGGAGAGTTTGCTTTTTGTTTTTCTCTTCTCAAATCAGTATTTACATTTGGTCAGACTCTAACGGTTTGAAGCAAAATGATCTTGTGGTCTAGCTTTCTTAGTTCTTTAATAATAGGAACTACAGCACCAGCATAAAGTGTTTCTGTTTTCACTTTGGGGCAACATTGTTTCTTGAAAGATAGAAAAGATTTGGACTTGCAGACAGCAGAAATGTTATCCAGATCTCTCTTACTGCAAGCAGAGGAAGGTCAGTGCAAATCAGTGTAGCCCACAGGAGAGGAGACAGGGGACGTACCTTCCAGAATCTACTTCTGGTCAGAATTAGAGAGGACCAGCTTCAGAAACAACTGAATACATTTGTTCAAATTATGAGTTAAAGACTTTACTACTTTTTCTCATCCCTCACCCCGTTTGCTTCTGCTTTCTTTGAACTGGCCTCCCTCTCAGGCAGGCTCACCCTGGTGTGGTGAAGATGGCCGTCAACACAGCACAGCTCAGCTCCTTCCTGGAACCAATGGAAAGAGAATGTCTCTTCCCAGGCTTCCAGAGAGGACTGTAACCGCTCACCTCGAGTCACCACTAGTCCTTGACCAAGTTCTGTAACTGTAACCCAAAAATGTTACAGTTACAGAACTGTAACTGTAGTTACAGTCCTTGACCAAATTCTGTAACTGTAACCCAAAAGGTAATAGGATTGGTTTGGTTTGGGGTCTTTGGTTGTGGGGTTTTTGGGTTTTGTTTTTTGGTTTTGGTTTTGGTACTGAGGGTTGAACCTCGAGCCCTCATACTGAGCTACATCCTCAGCCCTTTTTTATTCTGAAACTCAGTCTTTCTTTGTGATCTTCCTACCTCAGCTTCCCAGAGTGCTGGGGTTACAGGTGTCTGCCACCACACCCAGATAACAGTATTTTTTTCTTTCAGAAATAGACAATGTCTCCAGCTTCCTCATGCTGAGAGCTCTCTTGTCAACCCCTTCTATCCTTATCTCAGATGAGAGGACAGAAAAGTAACACCTCCGCTAGTCATAACTGTCCATCGGCAAGGAATGTAGCCTAGCATCCAGGCTCATTTCTACAAGGGAGGGAAGGGGCCCAGAATGGACAGGGGAAAAGCAGTGTGGACAGTTCCTTTTGTATTGTCCCACTGTATTCGTCCTGCCTCTTCCCTGTAATGAAAGCCCTTGAGGACTCCAACATGAGGAGATGGAGGAGATGGAGGAGATCGAGACGGAGATGGAGTCAGAGATCTAGATGCAGACCAAGACCAAGACGGAGATGGAGATAAAAGAGGAGATTTAAGGCCTCTCCTTTGGAACTAGCTTTGAATAAACCTGCTCCTTTTTCCACCCAAGACTTTCTCATCTTATGAGTTCTTGGGAAGTGATAAGAAGCGTGGTCTGGATGACCAGTGACGTGCCCGCCGACCTGGGCTACTTCCAATGACAATACCTTGACCGGGGCCAACCAGCCAGCTGCTAGGGGGAGGGAAAGGTTAAAAAGACAGCTGCACCTGTCATCCCTCTAGCAGGCCGAGGCAAGAGGATCAAAAGTTCCAGCCCAGCCTGGGAACTTAGCAAGACCCTGTTTCAACAAGGGCTGGGCATGTAGCTCAGTGTAAAGCCCCTGGGTTCAATCCCTAGTACTACACACATACACACACGCATGCAGATGTGCGTGCGCCATCCTGTCTCAGAGGCAGAGGTGAAAAAGAAAAGTCTTCTGGGCCAAGCAGAACTGGCTGGGTCTCCCGAAGCTGGAGGGCATTCCAGGGGAGGAGTAGAGAGAACACCAGCCCCAGAAGCTAAGAGGCTACCGCTGCGTCTGGGGGATGGGGAAGAGCCCTAGGAAACCACAGCCCAGAGCCAGGATGGAAGCCAAGTCACAGACCTCATCCTGAGGTCATTCTGATGCCACTAACAATCTCATTTGTCTTGATATTTTTTAAATCACTAGCAAGATAGGACAAATGTTTTTAAAAGGCCTAAATAAAATGGTATTCCCTGAAGGACATGTTGAAGGGGTTTTATAGTGACTCTTTTTTTTTTTTAACTCTGTGAAAGATGATGGAGACTTACTAAACTGTTTTATGGGAAAAGTTTCACAAATGTGAAGGATGCACTTCCATGAGTTCAAATATGGAAAGTTTTAAAATAGAAGAGTGACTGACATAAGCAGCTAATGATCCCGGTCTGTTAGATTATGCAGACTGCTGGCACAGAGTCTGCTTTTTAATCAAATATATAAATTATGAAATATTGTTACAGGGAATCACAAGCCTTTGCCCTACAAGGGAATGGTTTGTGCTTCAGTGGACAGGAGGGCTCTGTGGAGCTCTTCTTCAGCTGATAAGGGAGCAGGGAAAGGAGCAGAGAGCGACAGGCATTCTCGGACCATGCAATACCAAAGCAGGATGCAAGAACAAGGCCCAGCCTGAGCGCCAGGCCAAGCAGGAAGGTTCTGTTCAGCCCACTGCCTAAGAGGTCCTGGTCATAGAAGAGGTGGCTGCGACCTCTTTGGCCAAAGCAAGCAAGCACTGCTCTTTCAGCTTCTTCCCACCTGAGCTCCTACCTCCCATGGCCTCTGCTTTCAAGGCTCAGCACAAGACTCCTCTTCCAAGAGGCCCTCAGTGGTTTCTCCAGACATTCCCTTAGGGCCTCTGAGTCTCTGCCAACACAGGGGTGATTAATTTGGCCCCTGGCCAGACTATACAGATCCTTACAGGGTTGCACTCCATCAGAGGAGAGCACCATTATCAGCCAGCTGTGTACCGAGCATACCCAGGCCAGCAACATTCCAGCCTACATTTCATCCCCAGGGGCCACACAGCCTCCCAGCAAAAGGACATTGCAGGCCTGGCCTCCCCCACTCACTCACCAACCCCATGCAGCATGGCAGCCTGTGCAGCACGGCCCTCCACAGCATGGCCCTTGGATCTACACCACCTCTGTTCCAACCCCAACCCCACTGCGTCCCTTAGATAAGTTATTCTACTTTCTTCCCAAGTTTCTCCATTATTAAATGGGAATATAATGGCATTATATTATGGAGTGATTCTCAGAACGAGATGAGCCGATGCACTTTCAAACATTTAGAATGGCTCCTAACACATAGTAAGTGCCCGATATGTACCAGCTATTGTCTTCATGGTTTTATCACCCAGCAGCAAACCCTGGAGGATGAGTCAACACCATCTCCTCTGTTCTTGGAAAAAGTTTTTTTTTTTAACTGTACTAGGGGTGGAACCCCGGGCCTTGTACTTGCTATACAAGTGCTGTTACTGAGCTACATACCCAGCTCAGAAGCAGCATTTTTTAAAAAGTTCTGTGTAAATTTCCTAAAGTCCATCAGCAAAATTGCTCACCAATAGTAATATTTCTAATCTCCATGATCTTCCAGCAAATGCCTGAGTATTACCTCCTCACTAAAAGAGACCTCCTCCAGGGAGAGAGAGGGAAGAGGAGGAGGAGGAAGAGGACAAGGAGGAAGAAAAGGAGAAGAAGAACAAGGAGAAGAAGAAGTCAAAGCCAAGTGCTGCCCGGGGAGGAGGAGGAGGAGGAGAAGGAGAAGAAGAACAAGGAGAAGAAGAAGTCAAAGCCAAGTGCTGCCCATCCTGCATGTGCATGTGCCATGTGAGTGTGCTGAGTGGCAAGGGGCTATACTGATGATGGTCAGGGTCTGAAGGGTTCCACAAAGTCCTAAGAGATTCCTGGGAGAAGGCTGGAGAGACACGATAATAATAGGACCATGTCTCACCAAGCACAATGTAGAATTAAAATTCAGAAACTGAAATCCCTAAAGGCCTCAGATTTAGAAAGCAGAGCCATCATTTGCCACTAATATCTCTCCAGGATGGTGACCTTCCAGAACAATTGCTTCTCACACCCAGGTTACACTGACTCGGGGTGGGAGTGAGGAAGTGGTCTCTATCTGCACACTATTTTACAAATGTGACTTGTGCTCTTCAAGATTAGTAGGATGTTGGTTCTTGTGAGTTTGGAAGGGGAAGACAGGCATTAACTATCTTGTGTCCTCAGTTTCAAAGAATACAGAATAGAGGAATAGGGTCCCATCTTGGCATCACAAGGTCCCTTTATCCCGGGGGAGTTTCTCCCCAAACCCCTTCAAGCTGCCCAGAGGTGGGTGGCATGCACGGCGAGGGGAAAATTCAAGGTAGAGCAACATCAGATCAGTTGGAAACAGCTTGTATAAAGAGGCAGCCTGGCAGAGGGAGCTGGCACAACATGATGTCTTCTAGATCCTCAGTTTGTGGTGTGACAGGAGATGACAAGAGGAATTTCAGAGTCAAGACAATGACGCCTCTCCACCCCAGAGGAGCTCCATGGCCTGCTCTGGTGAACACACCAAGCCCATCTGGGGCAATCAGTAGGAGTCTATTGTTTCCTTTCAGAAGTGAGATGCCATCTGTGACCAATGTCACTGCACTATAGCGGGTTGATTAATCTTAATTTAGCTGAATTATCACAAATTTTAAATTAGCAGGCCAGTCTGAAATAAACATGGTTGCACTTATATAATCACATTTTTAAAGGAAGTTTTATTAAACAAAAGGTTGTTAAAATAAGGGCCTGGAAAAAATGCTAAAGATGCTTCCTACTAACCATGACGCACTGAATCCTTCAGACTTAAAAGGACCTGGCCTCCAGCAAGGCTTTCAGAGCATCTGCTTTTGTTTGGACTTTCATTTATTCTTCTGTATCAAAGTCACAAGTTCCGACTGAGTACACAGATTTTGTTGTGTTCTGGTTTGGTTAGGTTTCAGTCAGCCAGTGGTAGAGCTGTCCTCCGGCATGTTCCAGCACAGGGGAGCAGAGGGGTCTCCTCTGCAGAGGATTTGGTGTGGCTTTATTGAAGGCCATCACTTCCTAGAAAGAGTGACATGGGCCCTGGTTTCCCCTAGGGAAACTTCTTTCCATTCCAAAGTATAAAAGCAAACCCAGGTCCAGACACAGGTTTATAACACAAGGAGGGCTCCTCCTTGTGAGGAAACTTTCCAAAGGGAAAAAATAAACATAAAGATGGGGCTAATCTGGACCTTGTCTACTGTTTATAATGCAGCATTGGAGTGATCTTCCCCAATGCTGGCATTTTCCAAGAGACCACGCCATCTCCAGACAGCTGGGCAGCTGCCCGAGATTGTTGGGTTAGCATCAATCTTTCCAGGAGGCAAAACAAGGGGGTCAGCCACACTAAGAGCAGAGCTGCAGAGCTGCCCCACATCAAGGGTCCCGGAGTCTTGTGTTTCAGCTGGACGGCAGTGGAGAGGACTGTGCCAGGCCAGGAACCTCTGCCATGTTCTCCGCTGGGAGAGCTGAGCCTGGCAGGCAGTCAGCTGAGAAGTGCCAGCCCCTAGAAGGTTCTCCCAGGGCCTCTTGCTAAGGGGTTTGGCTGGTTTCTTCCAGCAGGTTAGCATTTTTAGACACAGGCACTTGGAGAGCCCAATGGCTTCATTTGGGGGAGAGAGCTCACAAAGCTGGCCTGGGGCAGACAAGTTCCACATGTTTGCCCCAATTTTGCAAGGGCCTGTTTCTCTGCCCAGCTGTTCTCTATACCCTCACCACCAAGGACCTGGAATGAGGCACCTTTGTTGCCAGGCATGGTGCTGGGCACATGGAAGATACCTAGCATTTCTCCCTATGCTGACTTCAGTTACCCCCCAGATGGTCTTCACCTTTTAGTCCAGTGACCCATTCTCCCTGAGCAGATGTTTGACATGCACCAGCTCAAGCTATCCCCATGTTCAACTTTGTGACATCTCCCATAGGATAAAATCTGGCCTCTGTGTCGTGGGCTGTGGGATCTGGCACCTGAAAACCTCTCAAACTGCACTTCCCTTGTCCACCATGCTCCAGCCACAGGTCTTTCCACTGTGCCTGTGCCATCACAGGCAAACCTGCTCCAACCTCAGGACCTTTGTACCTGCTGTTTTCTATGCCTGAGGTGCTCCATCCTTTCCTGAATTCTTATATATCTGGATCCATCTTGCCATCCAGGACCAATTTGGGTGCACCCTTCTGAGAGTTTTTCCCTGGACACCTTATTGGGAAATCTCGTCTTTCTGTACTATATCCCTCTGCTTTATGTTCTTTGTAGCACGTATCACTATAGGAGTGTACAATCAGTCCCTGACTTGTGAACATTTGAGTTGCAAGCTTTCACAGATACAAACGGACCTTGCCTTAGGAACACTGGTAAATTCAAACAACCCTCGGAAGTAGTTCCCGTGTCGGCCTGGCACTGTCACAGCTGTGCTGCTCTGTGCTTACTGTACTTAAAAGTAAAAATAGTTTACTGACAGTATTTTTGTGTGTTTGGAATTTTATGCTTTACATTCTCTGTGTCAAAGGAGGACAAGACTCGCTTTGTCCGACTAACAAATCCAACTTGCAAACGCTCTCCCAGAACAGAACTGGTCCGTAAGTAGGGGACTTACCACCCGGCTTATTTACTCATTGTCTTAACAGCTGTCTCCCCACTAGAAAGTAAGCATTACGGAGAAGGGATCTGTCTGTGCTTTGTCCCCCAGGCCCAACAGTGCCTGGCACACAACAAGCAGCCAATGAATGACTGTTTGATAAAGGACGGAGTGGAAGAGGAAACCTGTCTTTAAATTTGTTATTTATTATGCCAGGACTATCCTCTCAAACTACATAGACATTTTCTAGGGCAGAATCTGGTCTAGTTCAAGCCACAGAATGCACCTCTGCATGAGCTATATTTTCTTGTCCTCCTGAGGCCTGGCATCTGGGGCCGTGCTGATGGGAGACGCTGGCCCACCCTTGGAGATGCAAGCAGCCAGCCCACGGGTGTGCCCTGCAGCGCACCAGCCAGCCAGGAGTCCACACACCCAGGGGCTCCATTATGGGGCTGTCCTCCAGAACACTATGTTCCTGCCCTGAGTCACTCCAGTGCCAGAAACCAAGAAACAAGGGTCCTTTCCTACTGCCTGGAGGCCACCAAATATTCAAACTATCCAGTGCTGGACATTCGCAGCTCACTTTCCCACCTTGCCCATCCCTTCCTGACAGAACCAAAGCTTGGACTCTCCAACTTCAGTCCCTCTGCTCAGTCCTCCCCATGTGGCCCTCGAGGCCTGGCGTGCCCCCTCCTCTTGGGAATAGGAGTAACAAATGACTTTTCAATGGCAGCTTTCTCCTGATCTGTTGGCCTTGCCAAACCTGAAATAACAAAACCTGCATTTTAATACCACTCCTCCCCACAGGGGCAGAGCCTCCATTTAGCACTCAACAGAGACGGAACAAGGTGGGAACTGTTTTCTCAAGTCCACCACACTAGCAGGGCCCGCACGTTGCTGACACACCAGGCTGCACAATCCACTCCAGCTGGGTACACTGAGGGCCCCTGTGCGGGCCTGGGAAGTGTCAGGAACTTTCACACCTAGGGCTGGACCAGAGCAAGTGGTACCAATTTTAAAGCGTGGGCTTAAGTCCTGGACCTCACGCTTACTGGCTATGCAGCCTAGGACCAGTTGTTTAACTTTTATGGGCCACACTTTCCACAAATGAGAAAGGAACACATACTAAAGACCTCAGAGAGTCGCTGTGATTATTAACTGTTTTTCTTTAGGCAAAACATAGAATCTGAGTGACAAGTAGTTACTTTCTTGTTTCTCTGCGCACCAGCTCTACGAAGCAGGGAGCACCATTCCAGTGTGCGGAGGAGGGGACGTGGGGAGATGTGGCCTGGCCAAGCCCTCGGACCAGGAATCAGCAAAGCTGTGTCTTGGGCCTTCCTCGAGCACTAGAACCGAAGTTTCCCCCAAGTGCAGGGGAGAATGGGGCCTGACCTCCCGTGGGGCTCACAGCTCCCTGCTGCTGTTTGCCCTCCACCCACCCTGGGGTCTTGTCTTCTAGGCACTGGATTTGGGGTTGAACATAGAAACTATTCAAAACAATAATCTGTACTCCAGGTGTGTGACTTAAATTACACTTCACAAAGCTGTCTAGTGAGGTTCAGGCTCTCCCCACGGAGACTTTCAACATTTTATTAGTTGCCAGCAATGAAAACATAGGAAAGCCTGCACAGAATATCTAAATGTTTGTACTCTGCTGAAAAATTGGGATGTCTAGCTACAGCAGCCCTCTGGATCCTGCCTCCCTGCAGCCAGGGAGAGAGCAGCCTCAGGGGTGGGGCACCCTGCCCCCTCCCGCAGACCTCATGCACCCTGCCTCCCAGAAGCACCCAAAGAACAGAGTCCATCTTTTGGTAGGACAGGCAGCAAAGCCACACTGCGTGGTCGTAGTTACAGGGTAACACGAAGGACTGAATCTATTTTGGGATCTACCGCCTAATGCAACCTAGATGAGTCTTAGGGGCCACGCATCAGAGAATTCTGAGTCTACCCAGATCTCAGCTCAAAGGCCCTCACCTCTGAGACACTTCCCCCTGGTCACCATCTCAAGGTGACCCAGGACTTCACCTCTCTGTCCAGTGATTACAGAAGGCCTGCAGAACCTAGCTTTGGTTCCCAGGCCAGAAAGAGGATGGATGTTCTACTGAAGTGTTTGCTATGTTTGTTTCACCACAGTGGTACCCCGACTTCAAGCAAGAGACACAAAGGCTAGAACTGGGCTGTGCTTATCCCTTTGGAGCTCTGACCTTCTCCACAGTCTGCCTGCTGTGTGCATTTTTCAGTCTTCGGGGATTGGTGTTTGCATTTATCCAGTTCATAGCTGTCCTCTGAGGGAAGACTGTCTGGTTAGGGGCCTACTCTGTCATTCCAGAAGTGGGCCTCTTCATTTTTTATTTTAATGTGTCTGGTTGGACAAATACTAATAACATTAAACAAAAGAGAACAACGGTGGCGGCAATGACGATGAGAACTGGGGCCCCGCTGCTTTCCCCAGGAGAAGCGTATGTTGTAGCAGCTATGCAAAGTGGAAAACAGTTTGGCAGTTCCTCAGAAAGTTAGACATACACGTGGCAGAGCAAGTGCACTTCGGGGTGAGTATTAAAGAGAATGAAAAGCAGAGACGCTAGAAAGTCCATGTACAACAATATCCAGAGCACCATTATTTGTGGCCAGTAACAGATGAAAACAACTGTGGAATATTTACTAAGCCTGAAAAAGAATGAAATTCAGATACATACTCTTTTCCAGTGCTATCATACCAGAATTAACAGACTGGGTGTTGTCAGCCACAGAAACTGATTTTCTCATAATCAGGAAGCCTGAGGTCAGGACTGGTTCCTTCTCAGAGCCTAGGGCAGGGCCCATCTGGGCCTCTTGGTGGATAGGTGGCTCTTCTGCCTTTGTCTTCACACCAGATCCTCCTGTCTATGTCTGCAACCAAATTTCCCCTTTTTCGAAGGATACCAGTTATACTGGATTAGGGCCCACTCTAATGACTTCATTTTGAATTAATTATCATTATGAAGACCTCATCTCCAAATATGGTCACATTCTGAGGTTCTGGGATTTAGGATTTCAACACATGAATTTTGGGAAGAATAGGACACAGTCCAGCCCATAACATGGCCAAGAGTTAAAAATTAACCTAAGTGAGTAAGTCAGGCACAAAAGAAAAAATATGTGATACTACTTATACCACTTATATGATACTACTTATATGAATTTAAAACATTCACATTCAGAGGGACAGAAAACAAAAGTCAGCAGAACAAGGGAGGAAAGGAAGCAGAGTGATTATTGACTGAGTAGGAGATTCCTGTTCTGCATGAAGAAAGCATTCCCACAGTGGATGGGGAAACAGAAGTGCAATTTGTGAATACGCTCAGTATCACTGAAATATATGCTTAAAAGTGGCTAAAATGGTAAATTTTAGGTTGTATATGTTGTGTCACAATAAAAACAATACTTTTAAGGAAAAAAAACACAAAAAGAAATTATTTCCTAAAGTTTATTTTCTTTCACATCTAAAAACTAGTGTCATACAAAGTCCAACACTCATTTATGATTAAAAACCCTATAGAAAATTGAAATAGATAGTCTTTACCTCAATCTGATAAAAGCCATCTATGACAAACCAATAGCTAACATCATACTAAATGGACAAAATCTAAAAACTTCCACTCTAAAATCAGGAACAAGACAAGGATGTCCACTATCACCACTTCTTTTCAGTATAGTTTTTGAAATATTAGCCAAAACAATTAGACAAGAGAGAGAAATAAAGATAGGAGAGGCAAAAATTAAATTATCATTACTTGCAGATGACCTGGTACTCTACATAGAAGATCCCAAAAACTCCACCAAAAGACACCTAGAATTAGTAAGCAAATTCAATAGCATAGCTGCACACAAAGTCAGCACTCAAAAATCAATAGCATTCTTGTACACAAACAATAGACTCACTGAGAGATAAATAAGGAAACAAAATGAGAAACCACTTTGAAGATATCAATATGCAATACAACAAGCATCGTTAATTTCCTACCACTTTGTTTGTAACTGCATTTTCTGTACTGTTCTTTGCCAATTTGGAAAAAGGTGGCCGGCCGGCAAAGGTTTCCCCCCTTTAATTTTAAAAAAAAAAAAAAAAACTTCATCCAGAAAAAATGAAATGCTTAAGAATCAATTTAATAAAGGAAGTAAAATATCTTTACATGGAAAATTACAATACTCTGAAAAAGGAGATCTAAGAGGATTTCAAAACCTGAAAACATATTTTTTGCTCATGGATAGGAAAAACCATCATTGTGAAAATGGTGATACTCCCAAAACTGTTATACAGATTTAATGCAATCCCAATCAAAATAGCATAAGCATACCTAGAGAAAACATTTCTAAAATTCATTTGGAACCAGAAGAGACCTAGAAGAGCAAAAATAACCCTGGACAACAAAGGAAAAGGAGGAGAGGCATCACAATCCCTGACCTGAAATTATACTACAAAGCTACTGTGATAAAATCAGCATGGTACTGGCAAAATAATAGACCTGAGGATCAGTGGAACAGATTAGAAGATGCAGGCACAACTACAAACACACTCAGCCACCTTTTCTTTGACAAAGGGGCCAAACATGTTCACTGGAAGAAAGATAGCCTCTTTAATAAATGGTGTGGGTAAAACTGACTCTCCACATCCCAAAGACTAAAATTAAACCCAGGTCTATCACCATGCACAAAACTAAAGTCAAAATGGATCAACAATCTAAATATTAAAAGAGAAATACTAGGGGCTGGGGATTTAGCTCAGCGGCAAAAGCGCCTGCCTGGCATGCGCAAGGTCGTGAGTTCGGTTCCTGGTACCGGAGAAAAACCAAAAAAAATAAATAAATAAATAAAAGAGAAATACTAAATTGATTAACAGAGAAAGTAGAAATCTTGAAGACATAGGGGTAAGCAGAGAATTCATGAACAAAAACCAAATTGCACAGGAAATACTTCAAAGAATCGACAACTGGGATCTCATCTTATTAAAAAGTTTTTGCACATCAAAAGAAATCACCAACAGAATGAAAAGAAAACCCCAAATTGGAAAAATTTTTGGCCAACTGTCCCTTAGACAAAGGACTTCTGTCTAGAACATATAAAGAATTAAAAAAATCAGGCCCCCAAAATTCAACGACCTAATCCAAAAATGGGCATCTGAGATGAATATAAACTTCTCAGATGAAGGGCTGGGGATTTAGCTCAGTGGCACAGCGCCTGCCTGGCAAACGAAAGGTCATGAGTTTGATTACCGGAACTGGAAAAATAAACAAAACAAAACAAAAAAAAAACCTTCTCAGATGAGGAAATACAAATGGCAAATAAATATATGAAAAACTGTTCAACATCATCAGCCATTTGAAAAATGCAAATTAAAACAACACTGAGATTCCATCTCATCCCAGAAAGAATGTCTATCATCAAGAAATCAACCAATAACAAATGCTGGGGGAGGGGGATTGTGGGGAAAAAGGAACAATTCTCCATGGTTGGTGGGAGTGTAGACTGGTATAGCCACTGTGGAAATCAGTGTGGAGATTCCTCAAAAAACTAGGATTATAAGTCCCATTTGACCCTGCTATTCCCTTTCTGGATATATGTGCCCTCATGTTTATAGCACCACAATATGTAATAGCTAAATCTTGGAAACAACCCAAATGTCCACCAACTGAGGAATGGATAAAAAAGATGTGGTCTTTTTATACAATGGAGTACTACTCAGCTATAAAGAAAGATAGACTCAAGGCTTTTATAGATAAATGGATGCAACTAAAGACCATACTCATAAGTGAAATAAACCAGATTCACATGTGTAGACATTGTATTGTCTCCCCAGTATAAGAAACTGACAGGTACAATAGATATAGTGAAAGGAAAAGAAAGTGCTCAAAAGCAAAGAACAACTGGGATGAGAGAAAGAAGAAAAGAAAGAAAGAAAGAAGGGGGGAAAATATATATATACATACACAAGATAGCTAAGATAATTGTACTACTAATTTCTATTCATTTATTGAAAGGAATAGTTAATGTTTAATTGCTTGATCAATCTTCATACCTATATCTGATAATCTGAGCAACTACTTTGAAGATAACAGTATGTAATAGAACAACCACTGTTAATTTCCTATCATCTTGTTTTGAAATTTTGTATCATTTTTATTGTTTTTTTCTCTTTAAAATAAAAAATTAAAAGATAAATAAAAATTAGTGTCATAGCAAAGGATAGTGCTTTTTTTGTTTCCTGAGAAATGAAAAAATTTCAATTTTCTCTTCCTTTTCTCTTCCTTTTTCTCTCCCCGTGAACTATGTACCTTTGGAAAACAATAAACTATTATTTTAGGCTGAGACAGGTTATTAAAGGCAAGTGAGAACCAGTAAGCAACTTTTATACACATCTTTTAAAAATTAGATGGAAGTCAACTTTTCAGCTTGAAGAATGGGTTGTCCATAAACCAGTATCAGACTTACATAATTTTCCTTAAATTTCCAGGTGATCAGTAAGGTGTCCTTTTGTGCTCAGTGAAACATGTGGACTCTAGACTCAGTTGGCTACTTCACCCCCGCATTAGAGGGAGGGCGTTGTTTTAGACTTAGAGAGAACACGCCATGACCCTCCGTGTTTGGCATGTGAGAACAAGCACTGCTGCTCGTGGGCAGCACATCAGCATTTGCCAAGCAACTCATACCCCGTTCTGCTATTCACCACAGCACTGAGAGACTCATTATGATCCCTGTGGAAGCGGAGAGAAGCCTGAGGCCCACCGTCCTTCGAGAGGCTGCAGTTTACTATCTGGGAAGTCTAAGCGCTATTATAAATTATCTGAGAAACAATTTTATTCTCTCTTCCAAGTTCAGAAATAATTGCCTTTTCTTTCCATTTGTGAAATAAAAGGGGATACTTATGAGGGAGTTAAACATAATCTATACCCACATTGTAAGTTTTGAGTATTGTTTTATGGCTTATCAGTAAGTTATATAACTTCAGGTAAGCAATCTCATTTCCCCAGGCTGGGGTTTTTTTTGAGCTATAAAATAAGTATGATAATGGAAATGATCTACTACACAGTAAGAAATTAATAAATAGGAGCTATTATTATTATTATTATTGTTATTGTTACTTGGTACAGGGAATCAAACTCTTGACCTTGTGCTTGCC
This sequence comes from Chinchilla lanigera, assembly GCF_000276665.1. Taxonomy (NCBI): domain Eukaryota; kingdom Metazoa; phylum Chordata; class Mammalia; order Rodentia; family Chinchillidae; genus Chinchilla; species Chinchilla lanigera. The sequence continues at coordinate 233,094 of NW_004955561.1, forward strand.
AGGCAGGCACTTGCACTGCTGAGCTATATCCCCAGGAGCCAATACTATTATAGTAGTGGTGATTATCTGTATGTTCTCAGCAGTATGTCAAGGGATTAACACATTACCGTCTATTCATCCCCCGTACCTACAGATGAATACCCATCTACTTATCTTTGTACTTTATCTAACTAAACATCTCAACAAAGCTTCAAAAGACAGTCTTTTCCTCAAATCACAAGAGGGGAAACTGAGGCTCTGAAGTATTAAGTGACTTCTCCAATAACCAGTTTAATCCAGACTTGAAGTCCCGGCTTTTAGACAAAGCTGTAATCTTGACGATCCAGTTTCAGTACGAGTTCATGACTGTCAGACCTCACCGTCCTTATCTAGAACATAGGAAGAAACAATTCCTGCTTGCTCCACATGCTTTCTATGCATCAGCTGAGATTGTGGCTACAGCTACACAAATACTTTGTCAAGGGGTTGGGAGTATAGCTCAGTGGTAGAGCTTGTACCTAGTATGCATGAGGCCCAGGTTTTAATCCTCAGCACACATGCACACAAACACACACAAACACACACATGCAAACACACACACACACACACACACTTCATCTGACTCAAATATAAATCCACTGAGACCCTATATTCAAGATGCCTTGAAGAGAAGGCATCATATCTGTTTTGTTCCTACTTTCTGGCTGTTTGACTTGGACGCAGTAAGAGTTCAACTAAAAGTAGCTGGAAGAATTGGGCAAATTAATTGTGATTGCTTCTGCTGAGAGGCATTTTCCCAGAGTAAATGTTTCCTGGAAAAATCTCCAAAGTACTAATGGTTCTGTGAAACTGCACCAAGAGGAGGAGGAGATGACCACAATGTTGCCCCCAGTGTGTCTGCAGTTCTAAAGGATGCAAACAGCTCCTGGATTCCAGCAGGGATTTGGGCTCCTTACACTGGCCACTGTCATGAGGAATGGGTTTGGGATCTTGGCAAAGTAGCTGTCATTGCCACCGCCAGTCCACAAGGCCCTCTCCAGGACGCATACATCCACCAACTGTTTCACAAATTATGACCTTATCCTGATGGCTCCACACTAATCACTCTGGCGAAGCCTGTGCCAAGGTAACGAAACGGAGAGCTCTACATCCTTCATTGTCTGCCCCATGGCCAGCTCTGCATTCAAGATGGATGTTTCGGTCTTTGCTCAGTGGAGACCAAGTGCACAGTGGAGAACAAGCTGCCCCACTGCATCACAGCCAGAAAATCCTCTAGAGACAGTAACCTGCTTGCAGCTAAAGATTCAAAAGAAATGGTTCAGAGCTTTTGCTGTTAACTCAGGAGTTCAATCTGGAATTCCCCGCTAGCAGACACCCAAAGGAATCTGTGTGTAGTGCTGCCTGCCAGGGCAGTTAGGCCGGAAGAGAAGTGAGCTGGGAGGGCTTGGTGGGAAGGTGGGGGCAGGGCCTCTTCTATTTTGCATGGAGAAGGTCACTCACTACAGCAGCACAGACTCAGCTACCCCTTCTATGCCTTATTGCACACTTACCCTGGACTAGACAGTGGGCCTATTCCAGCCTGTTCACTCATCTATAAATAAATGGACCTTGTAGTGCTAGCATGTGTCAGAGGCATCCTGAAGTTTCAATGTTATGACTTAGGTAAGCGTTTTCCAAAAGCCCATGTGTTGAAGGCTTGGTTCCCAGCTTGGTGTTACTGGAAAATGATGGACCCTTTAAGAGGTGGAACCCCTGGAAGGCTTTCGGTCACTGGGGGTGCACCCTCATAGGGGACTATAGGCATCCAGCCCCTTCCTCTTTCTCTCTCTCTCCCATTCAGCCATGATGTGCTCCCTCCACGATGTCCCGAAACATCACAGGTCCAAATGCAACAGGGCTCAAATCTCTAAAACTGTAAGCCACAGTAAACCTTTCCTCCTTATAAGCTGATAATCGCAGGTATTTGCTACAGTAATGGAAAGGTGACTACCACACACACTGAATAACAGAATGACTTTGTAATTGAGGAACTGTTTATGAAAGTCTTGATTTTAATAACTGTCTCACACTTCCCACCTTCCCCACCCCTCCTCCAAAGAGCCAAGGACTTCTTTTAGGGCAAAGTCCATATCTTGCCCAGTGGTAAAAATACAGCTCAACATGAACAGGCTTGCAATGAGGCACACCTTGGCTAACCTCTACCTTCAACACCTTCTGTATGTGTCAACTCAGCAAGGGCTTTAACTTGTTTTCTCTGCTGGAAGATGAAGTCATACCATTTTTTTTCCAGGGCTTGTGTGAAAATAACAAATTGGCAGCAACTGGGCCTTAGTAGGTATTCAAATCAATATTTAGTTCCTTCTTGTTCCTCTTCTGCACCTATACTTGTTTTTATGGCCCCATGATTATGAGGATGGGCCTCTTTCCATAGCATGTGCTAAATCAAGGATTCTAGATAAACACTGGTGGTAAATAAATACTTGCTGTAAGCCAGGGGACTAATTTACCACACACCGTAGTACAGCAAAAGAGTCATTCTCTACAAAGTATTTTGGTCCTAAATTAGTACTCTTTTTGTAGGAAATGCACAGTAACTAACAGAAGTCCATTCAGCTATTAAAAGCAATAAGCTAGACTTCAATGGCCTGGCATGGAAATTGTAGCATTGCTTCTCTAGCACTAAGCCCATGGCAACAACTGTCCTAACACTTCCACAAGTCAATCATTTCTCATAACAACCTTCTGGATGAGGGTGCTATAATTAACCCCACTTTGTGCATACAGACACTGAGGCACAGAAAACCTTGGACTGGCTCACCAAGCACAGGGAGGTGGAGCTCATTAGCACCATGATAAGAATTTGCTGTTATGGAATGTGTATTGCCACATATGTACACACATAGAAAATCACATACTGCCATGGGTTTGGGCCAACTATAAAGTTAGAGGGTATTGACCCCAAGACCAACTTCCCTTCTGACACCAACTGTCTGTTCAGGCCAATCATTTTCTGTAAGAACTCACAGAACTCCCTGAAAATGGTTATACTCATAGCCCAGTTCATTACATAGAAGGGATATGGAATAAGTTCAGCCAAGAGAGGAAGCTCATAAGACAGAGGCCAGGAAAAGCCTCAGATGTGGAGCTCCCATCATCCTCTCCCAGGGACTCATGGACTTTTCGTTCCCCTGGCATCTGTGTGTGGCAATGTACACAGAGCCCTGCCAAACAGCAGAACACCCTGAGCCTGGTGTTTAGCATGTTTATTGGGGCCCCTTGCATAGGCAGGATTGACCCACACATGGTTGAGCTGGTTCCCAGGTAACACAGACCGCACAACCTAAAGTCTCCACCTTAAGTCACATTGTCAGTTTTTCTGGTGTGGTCAGCCCCACCCAAAATCACACTGTGACTATCTGGTTAGACCAAGGTTCCAGGAAAACAACGCTCCTGCCAGGAGCCAAGGTCAAAGGCCAGACTTCCTTTTAGAATAAGTTGGCTCTTACTGCACACACAAATGCCTACTTGCATTGGTATTTTAGGCTGGTAGCACAAATTGTGTGTAAATGCATAGGAAAAAGAGATTGGAGTGAGATCTACCAAATTATTAGCAATCAGAATTGAATAAAGTAGGGCCTAAGTGCTTTACTGCATGCATTCTTCTTATATTTATTTTTAAGATCCTTGCCCATAAGACTGCATGTGCATATTGCTTGTAAGCCTAGCTATCTTTAAGCCTTTAAAGAATAAAGAAAAAAGAGAAAAGAAACAGTAGTGGCTGCCAGGCTGGCAGACATGACACAGGTCGGCAGGGCCACATGCTTCTATAAATAGGATGCAATCTGCTGACTTGCCTTGCGGTGGAACGGCATGGGTTGGCCACATCACTGGAATTCAGAGTTGGGAAATCCTAATGAAGTGGCACGATGTTGGGGCTCAGGAAGGAGACCTGTCCAGGAGAGGACTGGTCATCGGACACAGATCACAGTGACCTGCAGGGCACTGGCCGCAAGGGTGGCCTGTGTTCTGCCAGGAGATAAGTGGGGACAGTGACCAGGATGGAGAACATGAAACTCAGGTGTTGGCCTTGATAGTGGGGAGGGGAGGTAAAGTCAGAGGAGCAGAATGTTCCCCACTGTGGGCCTCTTCTACCCCAGATCTGCGCAAAGCCAGAAGACATGAGCATCAGAGCCACATCTCCCTGCAGGTCACCCCACAGCCCTGCTCTGTCCTTTGAGCTGGCTGCACAGCAGCACTTCCGCTCAGCTGTCCTGAAGCCCAGGAGTGCGCGATTTATGCGCTTTACCTCCACCCATGCTCAGAGCGAGGGGGGGCCGCCCAACTGTCCCTCCCCATGGAACAGGCCCTACATACACCTGCCTCAGGGGGCCCAGCAGCCCTAAACAAGGCAAAACCTGGAGGGTCTCATATAGCTGCAATTTACCCAAAAAAGACTTTCTAATAAAACCTGATGGCAAGTGAAGGCGAACGCACCAATGCTACCTACGTGAGAAACACAAACTAGAAATGGTCCTGAAACTGTAACTCCAGCCCCCTTTCCTTCGTTATTCAGGTACACCATTGCTGCTTTCTCCCCTCCTGGGAAGAGCTGTGGTGCAGTGAAGTAACACACACCATAGCTGTGGGGTGCCATGGACTGCACTGGCTCCATGAATCTCTGCAGTGATGAGACCAAGTCCACGCCAGGTTATAGTTAACGGTGGGAGACTGAGGCCCGGAGAGACTAAGAAGCATTAGGCCACACAGCCCCTGTAGGTAGAACCACTGAACAACTCAAACCTGTGTGATGTCAGTCTACACTCTTCCTGAAGGAACTGAGAAGTTCCTCTTTAACACATGACCTGTGGTGGGAGGTCCCTGGCAGGATTTGTCCCTAAATTCAGCAGCATCTTGAATCTCAAAATAACCTGGACTGACTTCCAGGCCAGCTATCATGGGGATACTTTTTCTAAACTGAAAAACAAACTCAGGATCCAACAAAGGGATTTTCTTCTCTTTCATGTGTGAAAGTGAATATGAGAAGTTGTTGTTCAGCTGCCAGCGTGTGGGCATTCCAGGGACAGCTGAGTGGTATTGACAACCATAGGGCAGCCACCGGACACTGGGAGGAACCAGCATCTCTAAACTTCCCCGGTGCCCCCACCCCCATGTGCTCTGAACCCACCCTTACCTCACATTGTTGATTGACATATTTCTCACCCAATGGTTTGTGACCTGCAGGACAGCGGCACCCAGGGCAATGGGATACAGAAATACAGGGGAAAATAACTGTCCAAAAGAAGGAAGGGAAGGGAAGGAAGGCAGAGAAGGGGGAGGGGGAAAAGAAGGAGAAAGATGCAGCTCAGAAATGAACCTTGTCACCTCTCCAGTTATAAAATCACCAAATCCCACCTCTGAAAAAGGACACACATGTGAGCCAACCTACATGAGGAAGAAGACACCCTTTCCTTTCCCTTCCCTGTCACCCAGGACTCAGACTTCCTGGTGACGCCAGCTGGGAACCTAGAGACTTCACCACTGGTGTTCCCTGGGGCCTAACCCCGAAGTGACTGCTGGCTCCACCCGGCTTCTCCTGTCCCAGGGCAGCCTGGAGATTGTTGACCTGTTAGACTAGGGGGCAGCAGGTGTAACCCAGCCCAGGGTGAGGATGGCCCACAAGATACTGTGGTCAGAAATGTGGTGTAGACGTGTGGTGTCTGGATTGTGCCCAGGCTTCCCCAAATCCCCACACAGCCTGGGACCACAGAATGTGGGTCCCACAAGGCGGTGCCATGGTGGGGACAGATGGCAGAAGGCTGCACAATGGGCCCTGAAATGCAGCTGCCTAGTGCCAGAGCAGATGGCCCTGCTTCACAGCAGCCTGCGTGAGGTGTGTAGAGTCTGAGGCATCTACAGAGCACAGCTGTGGTGGCAGATGTGCGAGCCCTTGGGGCCCTGTGCCAGGGAATAATGAGAAGGACAGAGGGCTACTGAAGCCTTGAGGAGCGTGCCAGGTAGGAAGGGCTATGGGTAGCCTGGAGAAGATGTGGGGGGCAGGAGAGCGGCTTTCAAGTGTCTGGAGAGCTGTCATGGGAAACAGGAATTTAAATTTGTCCTTCCTGGTGTCACAGGGCAAAGCCAGAGCAGCACAAGGGGCATCGAGGCAGTTGTGGGTCATGTAGAAGTCAGCCTGGCACCAACTAGCACTCAGGGTTGAAATGATAATGATGAAATAGTGTCTCCAGAGACCGAGCTCCCCAAGCAGAGATAACCAAGCATGGCCACAATGGCTGCCTCTAAGACATCCCAGGGTAGGTCCTGGCTGCCCAAGAGGACCTTGGTGGGGTCTTCATCCCTAAGAGCTGAGCCTTTTCCTGAAGCCTCAGAGACATCTGCCCGACAGCAGGGTGTCTCCATGCTCCTGTCTCCAGTGCTCTGGCTGAGGACAGAAGCCAAGCACTTTCAACAGCTGCCACCCACTGGTTTTGTTTCCTAAATTGGCCTGCATGGGGCCTCACACCACTGGTGCCCAGGAACAAGGGCCACAGAGTCCAGACAGTAATTGAGCCCATGATGTCAGCAGGCTGCTGGCGCAAAGAACACTGAAGCCCTGAAGCAGAGGCCAAGCTGCCTCAGGTTACCATTCTCACAGCAGAGCTGAGCTTTGTCTCCAAGAGCCTGGACCTCTGCAAGGCCATTCACGCCAGATGGTGACTGAAATAGAGCTAAGCGCTGGGACCTAAACTGTCACCCGGGAAGAGGGTGATCCGTCAAGGACACACGGCAGTGGCCTCCAGCTCCCCACCCACTTCTTCCTCCACTGGAGCCCAGTGCAGTCAGGGCTGAGAGATGAGCCCAGCCTGGGCTGGAAGTGGGGACATGGAGGGGCACAGGGCAGGGGCACTCCTCAGGCACAGTGGGACAGCAGGGCTTCCAGAGAACACCTGCTCCTTGCCGCTCACTCACTGGAGGTGGGGCATGGCCTGATTCTGATGGGGGTAGGAGGTAGTCAGTGAGCACGGCACCGGGGCTGAGACTGACCCTGGCCACTGAGGCTGACATGGCCAGGGTCACAGAGCAGTCACAAGGCTGAAGGTTCTCTCCCGCCCCCAGCCCCCAATGTTCTTAGAAATGTCGGGCCTGAAGCCCCGGATGCGCTCATCTCTTGGATCTTTCTTCTGCAGGCAACTGCAACTTGCTGAGAATGAAAATTCTTGAAGAGGACGAACACAGGATCTCTGAGTGCCGAAAGGTGAGGAGTCCCCACAGCGCAGACAGCACACAGCCATTTGGGAGTCCCAAGGACACACTGACTCCTCCACAAATGTCTCCTCACCTCTCGGTTGATTATAAACAGAGGGGGCGTGAGAAGAGAGGTGGAGCTGTGTGGCGGGAGACAAGAGATGAAGGCACTGCCGAAAAGAGTGAGCCATGCCAGAGCCTTCCCTCAGGGGACTTGACAGTAAATGTAATTGTCTGTCCGCCTCAGCCTCGAGCATGTGGAAGTTTGCTGATGAAGTGACACCATTCTGAGACTTTGTCCAAAACAGTCCATTCAGCAAGGAGGTGGTAAGAGTGGAAACAACTTGAGTTCATAATTCCCAAAGCCAGGGTTTGGGGGCTCATTGTACCAATTATTCTTTGTAGTCTAGTGGATGCTTGAAATTTTCTATAACTAAAGATGAAAGTATTTTCAACATCACTGTTAATGTCATAGTCTGGAAAGACAATTTGAGAAGGATGTGAATATTAAACCAAGGTCAGTTTTGGTGGCCATAAGTATGTTAGTGCTATTAGTCTTCCCGGGAGTCACAGGAGCAAGCTGTTCCTGAGCAGGAGGACTATGAAAAGCACACCCTTTAAAAACACAACCCTATAGTCCCAGCATTCTGGGAAGCTGAAGCAGGAGGATTGCCAAATTCAAGCCCAGCCTGGGAAAGTTAGTGAGTTAATGAGACCCTGCGTCAAAATTAAAAATTTTACAAAAGGGGCTGGGGTTGTAGCTCAGGGCAAAGGCCTGGGTTCAGTCCCCAGTAACACACATGCGCGCGCGCACGCGCACACACACACACACACACACACACACACACACTGAAAATGGAAAACATGCTACTCATTCTCACTCCTCATCTCTTTTGCAGGGGGCCAACTTATTGGTTTCAGCCTCCTGCATCCGGGGAATCCTTTGCAAAAGCTCCTAGAGATGGAAGGGTTTCTTGCCCCATGAACTGCTCTGCAGCGATCTCTGAGCTGGGCTGTGGTGTCCTGGGTCCATGGACACACCAGAAAATCGGCTTCAGAGGTTCGACCAAGCCTTTATAGAAACTGGCCCATCCCACACCCAGCTGCTCAGATGCCTTCTGTAAGGAGGAGCCCAGTTTGATGGACTTCAGCCCTCCTTTGCCTGCCAGGGAAGCCAGGCTGAGAGGCCAAACAGATGAGTTATGAGCTAATTTCTACCTGTGCTCACCTGTTGGTGTCAGTTTCTGCAGGTCCTCACTGGTGCAGACTCAGGCACATGGTGGGACAGCCTGTCTTTAGGCGGGCTGTCCACGGAGCAGTGCAAATATCATTGGTCATTTGGGACACAGTTTCAAATGGTCTGATACCTAGCATTAAATAAAACTTGCCAGATACCAGCCTAAGTTCTCCTCCATCAAGGAGAAAGGCTCGCTTTGGAACCAGTGTGTTTTACCTTCCTAAACACCAGCTAATCCCCCCTCAAACAATAAAGGAGTCAACTTCAGGTTCGGAGTGTCCACTACAATAACATGTGGCCCATATCAGATAACTTGGTTTGATCTTCATCATTTTTAGTTCTGAATCCACTTTCTGTTTATGGAGAAATGTTGGTTTCGCCTGTGCCGTCATAAGATATTATAAAGAAACATTAAGTAAACATGGTTTGGACATTCTGTGAAGTGAAGAAACAGACAGATTTAATATGAAGCTGACGAAGGTTGCACAGGCCCTTCTGAAGCTGCCCCAGCAGCGCTCAGGACAAGAGACAGCAGGCAGGGGAGGAAGGCAGAGCAAGCTGCGAACGGAAACCTCCCCAGCTTCGATAGACAGATCTGGTTCTCACAGGTCTGCAAACACACAGGCCACCTGAGTATGCTTGGCCTCATTTTAAAGGCCCTTCGTCACCTGGACGAGCGTCTTGGGAGTCACCTTGGACTGCTTCCTCAACTCCACTGACCACGTCTTCTGGTGGTCAGAGTCACCCTGGTGGTCACTGACCAGGAAACGGTTGCTATTCACGCCATTACCATCCCCGCCCTCATTTCTACATCGGTGGCATTGTCCTTGCAGTCTCCACCACCATCCTTCTCCTCCCCATCCTCACCCTCCAGTCCTGACTGTCCGTCACTGCCACTGTCTTCACAACCACATCATCATCCTTCCTCTTACCAACACTGGCATCCTTATCGGCGCCATCCTGTACCACTCCTAGTAACAGAGTTTACCGTGCATTTTGAGTTGGTGCAGAAATTGGCCTCCATGTTGGATATGTCAGTGGACGCCCTCCTATCCAACCTATTGGCAGATGATAAGACAGACTTGGAGAAGTAATGCATTAATATTTTCCCTTAGTTACTGCAGACTGATCAGGCCCACAGTCTCCCAAATGAGTGGACGGCGAAGGCTTAAATAAATGAGCCAAGTGGTATGATTTTAGGGCTCCAGGAGGATCAAAACCTTCAAACAGAATTCAAGATTCTCTGGGGACTGAGACAAAGATCTTTCCTGGGTGCCGAATTTATTTAGTTATCAAAACAAGGGAGGGGAATACTGAAGAAAAGGGGGAACCACTCAAGGACTTCTCCAAGTAAGACATTATGTTAATTTAGGAGAGCTATGTTAACTTGGAGAAGGTCTCCACCCAGGAGTGAGAGGCCTGAAACTACAGTCTTTATGTAGTTAATTGAGGTTGGAGCCAGGTGTCCTTAGCAGCGGCCTTGTCTTGTCCTTTGAGGTGTCCTGTCTTCACCCGCCATTACAGGCCTCAGTCGGGACCACCGATTCACAGAGGTTCACTTACTATGAGTCCACAGCCCATCCCCAGACAAGGGGCCTGGGCCTTGGACAGACTCACAAGTAAACATGCAAAGCCAATTTGTTAATTTAAATCCTGCTCAGAGCTGCTTCACGGTGGTGTCCATCAGAAAAGGTAAGTGACTTGTCGGGATCCACACACTAGAAACTAGTACAATTTGGACCTCAGGTCTGTCATTAGAGTCCAAGCTCCTACTTGCTGCACCTTCCTGGCTTTGGTTCAGTGACCTAGCTTAGACTTTCTACATTTCTTTCCAGAGCTTCAGTGCTACCTAAGCAGTCTGCCTGCCTCCTATCGCCCTCTACTACCACTGAAACTACACCATGTGTCTGAGGCAGAGGAAATCTATGTAATACTCAGACCTGTCCCCACCATTTCCCTGCATACAACCCTTTACAGAGACTCTCCACCTAGAGAGTGCAAGTGAAATACTACTTTGCCATAAAGAAAAATAAACTTGAGTTGTTTATAGGAAAACGGATGCACCTTGAGACCATAATGTTAAGTGAAATACATCAGACACACAACTTAAATATCACATGGTTTCTCTTATATGAGAAACCCAAAGTATAAATAAAGAGCAAAATAAAAGACAGGTAATAGAAAATAGGAAGATGTGTAAATGGGGAGGGGTTCAAGAGATGGAGGGAAGGAAAAGCAGGGGAAGGGGTGAAAAAGGAATTAAGATATGTTACATACATGTGCCAGCTCCCCGTGAAGCATGTCAGCATTACGTACAGCAAACATGGACTAAAAAAAATAAAAGTGAAGAAAACGAAACAGATTCCTTGCACTTATTCCTTGATGGAAAGCAACAGAAACAACTGAGTACTTTAAGAAAGGAGAAGAGGCAAGGGCAGGTACCTCTTTAAAAGCATAGATGACGCAAGAAAGGCTGCAGCCCAGCATCTGGAGGTCTGCATTTCAGCCAGCGCAGCCATTCACAGGATCTCTTAGACCAGACTCGCCTTCTCTCTCAGCCCAGTGGCTGCAGTCCCACAGCTTGAAGCTGCAAGGCAGGGCCACCCCTCGAACAAAGACTGAAGACTGGGTGAGTCTGAAGGCAAGCTCTGCAGGCCAGCCTTCTCAGTCGGCGTGCTGATTTATATTAAAGTGAGCAGCAACCAGCCACAGGAAATGCCTGGGCCCTGGGCAGTGACAGGGAGAAGAAGAAGTAGCCCATGCAAAGGCAGATGCTGAGGCCTGGGGAGGCTGACTGTCCATTTGCTACACTGCCACCGACTTTGCATGAGTGGCCCCTACAGAGTCCAGGCCCCGGGCTTCCACACCAGTGCGGGCCCACCCCTCCGTCGTCCACACCGCATGCACAAGTCTCAGACATGCTCTCCATCTTACCTGAAGGGAGCCTGGCTGCCAGGCAGGAGAAGGAGGAGGAGGCTGGGAGCCCTCAGGGCCCACGTGCATGGATGGCCCGCCACTCAGCCTGCAGGACCCGGGCTCTGCGGGATTCGCACCCACATGCCACCATCCTGCTGGAGCTCTCTGCTCTTTGGGCTCAAGTCTAAGGTCCTCACATTGCTTTTCCAAGGAGAGGTGAATGGGCACCACAGGAGAGAAACATCTAGAAAGTAGGAAATAGACACAGGTTACCCTCGAGGCCAGAGACGCTCCCCAGTGCATGCTCACTGACAAACACAGGGGTCCCTTTACCACCAAGGGAAGGGGGTTCGGGGGGGCAGGGCCTGGAGGAGAAGCCCAACAAACACAACAAGGCCCCTCCAGATGGATCGTATTAGGGTAAGGATTCCATATAAAAGTGCAGGCAGGGGCCACTTGGTGCACAGCCCCCTCCAGCGGCCAGACCCGAAGGAAGCATCTCATGGACTAAACCCAGAAGAAGTCACAGGCGGGGAAAGGGCCTATGCAGGTGGCTGTTGGGGCCCAGGCCAGCGTGGAGGAGTGTGAGAGTGGGTGCGGAGGGGCAAAACAAGCCCATTCAGCTCACCAAGCATTCAGCCAGCTGGCCTCCTTCCCTTCCTTCTCTTCCTCCTTCCTTTTTCTTTTTTGTGGTACTGACGATTGAGCCTAGGGCCTTCACGCCGAGCTATATCCCATCTATCTATCTATCTATCTATCTATCTATCTATCTATCTATCTATCTATCTACCATCTTCATCTCCATTATCATCATCATCATCTATTTATTGTCAGGGTCTCACTAAGCAGCTAAACTGCCCCGGCTGGGATACAACTAATGATCCTCCTGCCTCAGCCTCCCAGAGTGCTGGGGTTATAAGTTTCTCCTGGCAGTGTGCACATGCATGGCACCCAGCACCCCATTCCCCTTGTGCACCCCCCAAGTCAGCATCCCTTCCGCTCAGGGATAGTATTTTTTCCCTACCTTTCCACACAAGCTAAAGCCCTCTGTGTTCCCCTTAACACAGAGCTTCTCTCTCCTGGTCCTGCAGAGCCACTTAGAACGCACCCTCCTCTCTCCCCAGGGCAGCCTCAGCTCCTCTTCCCCGCTGTCCAGAGCCTCTCCAGAGGGTACATCTGCCTAAGAGCTTCTTCACTAGTCTGTGCATTCATGTCATACAGCTCAAAATCATTTTTAGCTGCAAAACCTTCTGGGGAGAGTGTTGCAAAAATAATTTTCTTGAATTGATCTAGAGAAGCACGTTTGTCAATAGAAATCACATCTCTTCACAGACTCTTTGCTATGTCTACAGAGATAGGAGCCAGGGCAAAAGTAAAGGACTAGTGGGTATCTGAGAAATCTCCCTGAGCCAAGCTGGAGAAATGAGGAAAATAAGCAGATGTTGGAGCCAGGAGGATGTTCGTGTTTCTATCATCAGATCAGATCTGCCCCCTGCAGGAGTTTGGGTTCCTTCATACTCTCGAGCGACCACAGGTTCAAGGCCACCTGCCTGTGTCTGCACATTGGTGCCTTACGGGAGACCATGCTGGCTCTTTCTAACTGACGAGTCTTCACTCGGGACCCGGGGAAAAGAGTACACTGTGTCCCTTAGACACAAGGACATCTGTCTTCCCTCCAAGAGGAGGGGTGATTATCCACAGCGGCCGCACCACAGGGAGGAAGGAAAGTTGGGGGTGGGGCATTCCTGACTGGCTTCAGACTGGACTCTGGCCAGTATAGAGAGGATCTGCAGCCCAGCATCTGCATCCTCAGAGGAAAAGCCCCTCCCATTTCCTATCAAGACCTCATGTGACCTTGATCAGATCCTCACTCACTGCCTTGGCTGGGCGTTGCCCACGGTCCAGTATGCAGCTGGGGCCCAGGGTTCAGGGCTGCAACACTACCCACTGCCCTGCCTGCTGCTTCTTTTGCTGCCGGGACTCTCCTCCCCTCCTGGAAATAGCACATGGATTTCCTGAGGGATTCAGCCTTCCTCCCTTCTTGATCGGGGAGGTTTGCACAGCATTAGTGCCACCCCCTGGACCCAGGCCTGGACTATCAGCTCATCTTATTGCAGAGCCACAGGGATTGGGTTAGGCTGAGCCAGGCTTAGCCACTAGGCCCAGCTAGTTTCTGTTCTGGAACCATCACCAGAGCAACCCAGAAAGTGGCAGGCGTGCTGAGAAGGCTACCCATAGCCTGGAATGAATGCCAGGCAGCAACGTGTGGGAAACACTCAAGTTCAGAATCAGAGCTACAGCTGGACCTTCCAGTCCTGAGCCATGGGGTCCTGTTTCTGACAGACAAGTGTCCTTGTGCCCACGTGAGCATCTTGTTCCTGCTGCTTCATTCGTGTAGCACCTCCTCTCCCCTGCCTCTCTGCACACTTGTTTGGGCTGGCAGGTGAGGGGTGAGAACCTCACTCAGCCACTGGTGGCCAGGTGACTATAAGCCGGCAGGTGTGAGATGGGATCAGGGGAGTGGGACTCAGGGACAGCCTGGGACAGGTGCACCGAGATCCCAACCTGGTTTTGCAGCGAGGAGGAAGAAGTGCTGGGTTCAAAAGCACAGCCGGCTCAGCTGGAGGGGTCCACAAGAAGAGGAGCCGAGGCCATAGCCAGAGGCAGCCCTGCATGGTCTGTGGAGGGGCAGCTCGCCGTCTGCAGCCTCCAGCTCCACATGAGAGAACCAGTTCCAGAAAACCCTTGTGCTGGCCCAATCCTTTGCATGACTCAAGCAAGATTCTCTACTCCTTGAGCCTCAGCTTTCTCACCTTCAAAGTAAAGGGGTCTCAAAGGACTAACAAGGGATCACATTGGTATGATAAATGGAACGGTGTTGTGTACATCTGTTTTGGCCACTATACCACATACCAAGGCTGGGGACTTACCGACATGGAAATTCCTCGGTTCTGGGGGACCAGGGCTTCAGCACGGCTGGGTTCTGGTGAGGGCTGCTTCCCAGCCACAGATGGCCGCCTTCTTGTAGCCTCTCCTGGTAGATGAAGAACCTCATTCTCTCTCATTCCCATCTCTCCCTTTCTCCGCTGTTTCTCCCATTCATGGGGGCTCCCCATCATGACACAGCCTGTCCTGCCTCCCACCACACTGGGGACTGGACAGGACTCATTCAGCCCAGGACAGGTAGTTCGGGGCTGCTACACTACAGAGGCTGTGTCCTTGCCTAACCGGAGGCCAGTCTGCAGGAGCCCTTAGTGCCTTATCCCCACCAGCAGTTCACGCTTGGCTGCAGGAAGGACATGGGGTTCGAGTCCAGCCATTCTGAATTTCAGTCATCACTTTTACACTTACTGAGTGCACTAAGAAGCCTGGACCAGGTCGTTCTGCTTCTTTTGGGGATCAGTTTCAATATTTTCCAATGAAAATAGGGATTCTAGCTTTCTTCAGATCTGAAGTGAAGATCAAATGAAGGAGAAAGGACTTTTTAAAATAGAATAAGTACAACAAAACACAAACAGTCTACCCATCAGTGAGCCCCTGCTCCGTGCCAGGGTTGTCTCAGTCAGCACTCCAGTCCCACAGTGACTCCAAAACAAAAGTACCAGTGACAATGACAGTGTGTGCAGTGGGCCAACAGTTACTGAGTGCTTAGGCTATGTGAGGTCCTGCTTCAAGTGCAGCTGTGGAGTCCATGCTGTTGGTCCTCACAGCGAGCCTCAGAGGTACAACTAACACCAGAGGAGCAGACTGCGAGCACGGAGGTCAATGAGCCGGAGTCTCAGGACCAGGAAGGGGCAAAGCGAGGACGCATTTGAAGGTCAGCACAGTTTTACAACTTACCCTACCTATGAGATGTGGTCTGAAGAGTGGCGAATGTTTAAAATAAAAATATTTGTTACAGTAAAGATGCATTACCATGAATCATTTTCAAAATATTCTTGTTTTAAACACGCTTATCCCGTCATTCTTGCCACTTTCTGAAGCAGCTCGGGAAGCCCTCTTTCCTGAGTGTCTATCATAGCAAGGAGAAAACCTGAGCCTGAGCCCTTGCAGCAAGATGCTGGGCTTTGACCTCATATCTGGGGGGATCTGAAGGACCAGAATGAAGGAGAACCCAGGGCACCATGGCGGAGGTCAGGGTGAGGCTGAAGGAGCATCTGACACCAGAGCAGGAGCGAAGCTAAGTGGAGGCGGCTGAGCCACCTTCCTGCACAGGCAGCTGGGCCAGGAGGGCCAGGGTGCCCGCAAAGCTGTGGAGCCCGCAGGGCTACTCTCAGAGCCTCACACAGCACACTCATGGGCCCCGCTGAGGAAAAATTACCAGCCCATCTTACACAAGGGGAAACTGAGGCTCTGGGAGGTGAGTCGTGCCCTGACGGAAGTAGAGTTAAGAGCAGCCTTGTTTAACATGCCTGATAAATGCAACGGAAGAAAAGGCTATGGGAATGAGAAAAGGCAGGGCTGTCTGCGCCCTCAGAGGAGCAATGGGAAATCAGTGTGGGAGAGGGCCCTTTAACAGGGCTCTGCCATTATCCCCTGCCAAAAGCCTTCGCTGGTGCCTGCAGGGCAAAGTTATGTCCCCAAATCTTTGCATCCTCTGACTCCGCTCTGTATCTCCAGCAAGCTCTGGGCAGAGGCTGCAGGTGTGAAAAGGACTTGGCTCTTTGTCCCTCGAGGAATCAAAATTCTGGAGACAGCATGTCCCTGGCAGGGCTGCCCCTCTATGGCTCTCTTAGGAAAAAGGGGAAAGCCTAGTAGGAAGGCCACCCCAGGGAGCCACAGGTGAGCAGCAGGACAGCGGGGAAGTGGGGGGGAGGGGAGGCAGTGGGGATGGGGTGCGGCGGGGCCCTTCCCTTTCCAGGTCTCCTCCTCCTGACCACATGCAGCTCCCAGGGCTGCACTGCCCAGCACAGGCAACAAGAGAAAGCTCCCGGCAGGCACCAGCTGCAGGAAGCAGCGCAGGGCATCTACCCTGGATGACCTGTGCCTGAGCCCAACTGGCTCTTGCCACTTAGCTGGTATGGGTCCACTCCCTGCTGGACCAGAGAGAGGCTGGGCTTTGGAGCCCAGCAGCCCAAGTCCAGATGCCAGCTTCGGACCTGCGCAGTGACCTTGATTTAATTTCTCCAGGCCTGTGCTCACTCCTTTATCAATTCCCAACCCACAAGGCTCTCATCAAGGACACCCTCAAAAAATCTCATGGCAGCAGCCGGCCCCTGGTGGCACCACAGAAATGCTTGCTTCCCATGACACTTCACTTAAAGTCCAGGTCCAGCCGGGCGTGGTGGCACACGCCTGTAATCCCAGCACTCGGGAGGCTGAGGCAGGAGGATCGCTGTGAGTTCGAGGCCAGCCTGGGCTACAAAGTGAGCTCAAGGCCAGCTTGAATTGCATAGCGAGACCCTATTTCAAAAAGACCAAAAATAAACCAAAAAAAAAAAAAAAAAGTCCAGGTCCTTCAAGACAAGATCAGCACCTGTGTCTCTGCGGCCTGCCCTTGACAGTGCCCAGTAGAGATGGGCCAGGTTCAAGTCCGAAAATAAAAGGAATAGAAGGATGGATTGGATTCAAGAGTGAAAGCAAGTATCTGGGAAACTGAGGCAGGAGGATCACAAGTTCAATTGCAGCTTTAGCATCTTAGCTACTTATCAAAGCCTTGTCTTAAAATTTATTTTTTAAAAAAATTTTTTTAAGGGCTGGAGATGTAGCACAGTGAAAAGGCCCTGGGTTAATCCTCAGCACAGGGGGAAGAAAGAGCTACTGTGTGAACCTAGATAGAAAACTTTCAGTTCGGTAGCTCAAGCCTGGATTCCTAAATAGTACTCCGGCGTCCCTTGATGTCCTTGCCCTGGAAGGATAAAATACCTGGAGCCCACTGATAACAGAGGACACACTAAACCAGTTCTGAAGAAACTTTCTGGAGCCGCCTCGATTTCCTTGAGGCTCTAGGACCTGCCAGGCGTCGGGTCCGGGTCTCCCACAGCTGAGCAAGGGTTAGGTGTGGACCCTGAAGTTCGAGAAGCCAAGCGGCAGGGGTTATCATCGTGTGCATCTGCTGCCCTCTGCTGGATATAGTCGACAGCAACAGGCAGCCTTGGAACATCCAGGTCCTTTCCTGCCCCCTACGCAGAAAAATGTTGGGTTTGGAAACATTGCTTTGGTTTGCGGAGCACTTTCATGTGTGGACCCTAAAACTACCGTGCGAGACAGCGTGGCTTCTCTCTCTTCCTCAGGTGAGGAAGCTGAGGCTGGGCGGGGGCCTCTCCACAGTGAGCTTAGGGCGGAAACTGAGGGCTGTGCAACCTGCACCGAGGCCCCTGCATTGCAGGCCGGGTCTGCGGACGGCGCCGCGGGAAGGCAGCAGCACCTTCAGGTGGCGGCCTTGCGGAGGTGCTCGGGTCAAGGGGACGGCCCGGGGAGGGGACTGCGGGGCCTTGCAGTCTCTCTCCCTGCTCAGTCTGAGGCCGCTGCTTTGGTTCTCCCACCCTCACCAGCGGCAGGATCAGTGGGACCTCTCTCCTCTGTCTTGGCCTTTGATTCTCCACACTGTGCGCTGAACGAACCTCTGCTGTATGAAGTCAGTTGCCTCGGGTACTTTGCAGCAGTGCACAAAGCTGACTATTACAGGTTGGGATTGCGGGTGCCAAAGTCCAACGAATTAGACTAATCAGTTCCGGCGCTGTGTGCCCGCCTTCAACACTGCGAACACTGCAGAATCTCAGCCACCACTGCCCCAAATCTCTCTGCATGAGACTGGGAGCCCGCATCTTGGCAGACTTTCTAGATGAGGCTGGTGAACACAGGGCCCAAATTCTTGGACTGGCTGTTGGAAATGTCTGCCTGCGCCACACAACCTCGGAGAGTGTGTGCCTGGACACCTGCCTGACCCCTCAAGGCGGAGGGTCTGACCTCTCTCTCCTTCCAGTGCTCGACTCCCTGTGCCCCTCACATGACTGGCAGCTGCTCACATTTCCCAGGGACGTGTGTCCACTCACATCGCATACACCAGGGCAAAGTCCAACTGCCATCGATGGTCAGGAGGACCTCTGAGGACAGGCAGTAGCAGAGGTACATGGCACCTGTGTGGGTGTGAGCTGAGGCTGCCACTACAGAGGCTGCATGGACTGACTGCCATACTGTGATGTCTCCAGCAAAGATGCCCCCATCCCGTGTGCCAGCCAGCTCCTGGAAATCCCTGTCTTACTTTCAGATCATGGACTGGCTGCTTCTCATGAAGAGCAGAGTGACTAATTTTAGCCTGAAAGATTAGCACACTCTTCCCCTGACACCGTAATCCCATTTTCTTTGTAGCTAAAAATTTCAATTCTGTCAGCTGATGGCAAGGAAAAAGCAATGTCCCAAGCTTGAAGACATAGACACAAATAATAACACAGAGCTCGGGGACCAGGATAGAGGGGATAGAGAAGAGCCCCAAATCTCACTGTCTCAGGGCCGCTGTGCTCCAGGTAAAACACAGAAAAACTCTCAGCCACCTAGTGTATCCCTCAGCCAAACTTTAACCTTTCTGACCCATCCAGAAAGCAAACTTTATCATCCCCATGTCACAGACAAGGAAACTGAGGCTCAGTGAGGTTACTGAACTGCCCAAAGTCATAGAACTAATCGTAGGCAGGGCCAATACTTAAACCTGAGTGTGTCTGACTCCCAACCCATGCTCTTTCCATGACTGCAGGGCAGTAAATGCAAACACACAGAGGAGATACTGAAACTCTGAGTGTAGAGCAGCAGAATCCAAGCTATGGTACCAAGAAGATTATTCCCTGCTGAGAAATGTAACGCCACTTACCCTGACTGAAAACATATCACCCTCCATGTAAAGGGCCCCTGTGCACTAGAAACTGAAGTCCAAGTTGACCCCAGGTTGAAGGTGGGGTACTGGGAATTGCAGAGAAGGAGAGGGACATGGAAGGGAAGGACAAACACCAAGCGGGGAAAGAAGTCCTTGATGCTTTCTAAGCATCGACCTTTCCTCCTAGCAAATGTGTGTGTATGTGTGTGTGCACGCAGGCATGCGCGCGCACACACACACACACACACACTCTCATACTCTTCCATTCCAGGACCTCAGGCCTCCCCTGAGCTCTGCAGGAAGCCCAAGGTCACCCAGATTCTTAACAACCACTGTGTAGATGTACACAAGCCTGTAACCCCAAGAACTACAGAGAAGAACAGTGCAGGGCTCAGTGGGGAAAAGGGCCTGCCCGGTCTCTCCTCTTTGGCTTGAAATGCTATTTGGGACAAAGCACAGATAATCCCAGGTCACCACCCAAAGAGATCTGAGGCTTTCTGTCTGCTGCTCCCAGGATAGGCGGGGTTGCGGCCCGCCCAGCTTCCAGTCCTATCTATGATCCAGCAGCGGCTGACTGTGGCTTGAGTGTGGTATTCTTCTAAAACAAAACAGAAACAGGCCCAAGCCAAAGTCCCTAGTGGTTGGTCTTAGGTTAGGGGTGTCCTGTGATCGAGGGCAGCAAAGGTCATCAAAACTGGATCCTACAGGGGAACCACTCAACAGCTGTCGAATGGCAGGGGGACCCAGTATCTGCCTGGCATTTGGCCAAAGCTCAGCCAGGGACCTTCAGCTGGGCTTCACGGCACCTTCTCCTGCTTGCTGCTCAATAGTCAGGTTTCCCTCCGGACCTGCTTCCTGGACCCAGCCAGCATCTTCCTGCTGGGCTCACAAGACCACCCTGGGTATGGGCCATCGGGTCGACCCTGACATACGGGATCCTTCCTTTAGGTCCTAAGATAAAATTCACATACAGCTCACTTACATATAAATTTTTAGAAAGCAACACTAAGTTCAAATATAAGTCAGACATTAGAAGAGAGTCATTTTTAGAAAATATTTGTATTTCAGTGCTCAGACTCCCCACCTGAGGTGCAGGAAGAAAATCATCAGCTCGTTCCATCCACTTAAGGTGCATAAATCTGAATCAGGAGCAGACGATCAGAAGTCACTTCATATAAGACATATAGGGCAAAACCAAAGAACAAGCTAAAGATTAAATAAAAATCAGCACTCCAATAGTACTTGATGAGCCTTTCATGTGTAACTAATATCCTTACATGAACACCAGAGGGACGCCTCCACGTTGTGTGCCACAGGGAAATGGCTTCGTTGCATGAGTGTCCCCAAGCACCACTTGACAATCCCTTGTCTGGGCCCGGCCACCACCTACCCACAGTGTCCCATCTGATCCTTCATTTATGCAATGCCCTGAGGGCAGGCACCTCCTAGACTGGAGCACAGGAAGCTGCAGCAGGAGGGCAGATGAGCTCTGCCTGGGCCACCTCCTCTCCCAGCTGCTGCGTGGGCCCACTGTCCATCAGCCCCAGCGTGTGTCTCACGGGGCCCTTGGCCTCCTCCACATGCCGAGCCCAGGTCAGGCCACTCATCTCCCAGTCCTGTTCCCCTTGGATTCTGCGATGTCCAAGGGAGCTGGGTAGCCTCATCCCAAAGCCCACCGCTCTGGGTAACAAGCCAGTCACCACGGACACTGGACCGGACCTCAAGGCTCAGCCCAAATGGGGGGAGCAGCAGCATCCAATAGAACATGCAGACCTAGAATCAGGAGGCGGCCAGGAGGATGCAGGGCTAGTTTGTGCATCTCTTATCATTCATGCTCTGGGTGCAGCCTATCTCCCCCAGCCTCCTGGGTCCCCATTTTTAGGGTGGGGTGGAGGAGGAGACTGAAGGTCCAGCTGGAGCTTGGACCCCTCCATCAGCTTTCAGAGGCCTTACAGCATCCCTTTCTGGCCGGCGGCAGGGACCTCTGGTTTTGGTGGCCTACCCAGCCCACACCACCTCTCCAAAGCCGTCCCTGTAGCCAGTCGGTAGGGATCCCTTCCCCCTGCCCAGCGACAGGGTACGTGGTGACTCATGGTGGGGCCTGGCAAACAGAGGGTCAGTCCATGCAATGCAGTATCTGGGAATAGATTTCAGTTTCCCTGAAGGCACAGGGCCTCTCAAGGAGGCTCTCCACCAACCACCAGATGTCTGGGTAAACCTGCCTATTGGGACCCCCGCTGGGACCCCCACCCTCCCAGCCACCCCAGCCTTCAGGTCTTCTGGGCTGACCACAGAACCCGTGGTGCACAAACAAACCACCGAGCTAGAGCTGCAGCTGAATTCCTGACCCCTCTGCCACAGTGCACTGCAGGCTGCGTATTAGGGACAGCCAGCTTGGGTCTGTCTTTTACATCTGCTTGATACTCAGGCTGAGGCCAGCACTAGCAATCACACTGAGACTAAAAGAAGGGACTTCGATGTGAAACCACCACACCATCAACCGGGCATCAGCTTGGAGAGCCAAGGCAAAGCCCGCCATTTAAACTGCTTCCCTGGCCTATGCCAAAGGAGCACAAACATGTGAAATCTTGTGGGTGGCTGAGACAGGATGGGCTGACTTTTTCAAAAGGAGGCAGGGCTTGTATGTGGTTGTCCGACGTGACCAACCACATGCAAGCTCAGGCCTCGGCAACTCCCCCACCGCAGCAGACGAGGACAGGGGGCCCCCCCGGGACAGCTGTGTGGTCAGACGATGATACAGCCGCAGCAGCACTGCTCCGGGTAGTCCCCCGCATACACTTGGTGGTCAGTGCCATAGATGTAGTAGATGTAAGTCTTTCCTTGATACGAACAGTGAACTTCCGTGAGCGGGACCAGCTCAATGGTCTGGCGCTGAGGAAATAAACATTCAAACAACAAACTTGGGTGGTCTGTTTGTCACTCACCTGCTCCAGAATCTTCAGAGGCTCCCTCCTGCCAATGGGATGAAGTTCAGGCTCTGGAGTTGGCTGCAGAGTCCAACCTGCCTGTCTAGATTTATGTTCCACTCTGCTCCTTCCCATAGCCTAAACTCCAGGAAAAGCTGACTTCTCATCTTCAGCCACCATCAGAGTCTATGTGTTACTAAGTAAGGTGGCAGTGTCCTCAGGGAAAGCCACCAGCTAAACACAACGTCTTCCAGAGCACTCATGTAAGCTGAGGTGCTTCGGGAACCTGGCAGATAAAGTCATCTTAAACGTTTTTATAGTGAAACACTCACAGAGCGACTAGGGTGTGGTTTGTAAATTCCAGGTTAAATTTTAAGATAAAACGTCACTACCAGAGAAACTTCAGAGTTTGATGAGCTGTCAGGCTGTATTTGCAGATCTCTTTCACACCACCACAGTTTTATATTGTCCCTGACGTGGGCAGTTTTTCTCAAGTGTTCCCTTCTGTTAAGGTTTCTGTCTCAATGTCCTCCCAAAGCCGCATACAACCACAGAGCTTCTCAGAGGCGGCTGAATCTACAGTGTGTGACACTGGGACTAAAGTGGGTGATGAACTAAATCAGCCCTCTGATTGGTTTGGCACCACCTAATCCGGGAGCCTGGATAAGATAAAAGGGGCGGAAAGACACTGTTAAATTCTCTGTTGCTTTGCTACCTTCTGTCCACCATAAACTGTTTTGCCCTGCCATGTGCCACCCTGCCCTGGAGCCCGCCGATGGTGGACTGAAACTTCTACAAACTGCGAGCTAAATAAACCTTTCCTCCTTTAACTCTGGGTGCCACATACTTTGTCTCAGCAACGAAAGAAAAGAAACTAAGACAAATGAGGAAATGGAGGCCTCTGCACGCATGGAAGCTCAGGTTGGGAAGATCACCCAGTGCGAACCCTACCTCCTCACCACAGCTGCACCCCTTCAATGCCCAAATCCCCCCTCCCGGGCACCAACTGCCCTTTAATGCCCCAAAGCAAGCACTTCCTCCTGCAGAGCAGTCCTGGTCCTGTAGGTCCTGGCCCCCCCTCTCTGAGCAGCTACGCCACCCCTTCCTGACTCCTGAGGTGGGTGGCAGGAAGTTCACCCCCTGGGACAATCCAGGTGCTCCTGCTGTGATGACTTGGAGGCCCTGGTGGAAGGGGGCCAGCTGGGCCACCCATTCCAGACTCTGTCTCCACAGCAGGAAGCCTCCCCAGGGCTCTTGGGGAAAGCAGGAGGAGGGCAGATGACCACAGGAGTGGAGGGGAATCATTTTATAGATAAGGACACTGGCTGGGGATATAGCTCAGTGGCACAGTGCCTGCCTGGCAAGCACGAGGCTGTGAGTTCAATTCCCGGTACCAAAAAAAAAAACAAAAAAAAACAAAAAAAAACCCAGTATTTTGGGGCTGGGGATTTAGCTCAGTGGCATAGCGCCTGCCTGGCAAGCACAAGGTCGAAAGTTCCATTCCAGGTACCAGAAAACAACAACAACAACAACAAAAGGACACTGAAGCCCAAGGATGGAAAGAGGAGCTCAGCACCACAAATGAAAGCCCAAGCTGGGAGGCACGTGCTAACCTGGTAAGTATGCTGTCCCCCATGCAAAGGGCCCCAAATCTCACAGCTGGCTGGAGGATCCCTGTGAGCCTGCACCAGTGGCTTCCAGAGTTGCCACTAAGAGACCAGTGTGCTTGGCAGAGCACTGCCCCTCTCCGGGCTTCCTCTCCTTTATGCAAAGTCATGACTTCGGGTCAGACCAGGGAAAGCCAGAACAGGCCCAGCGGCGCATTCAGCGCTCTTAGCTCTTTGGGAATTCTGTTGTCAATACTGACAAACTGGAAGGTTTTGTGTACAAAGCCGGACATCAGGAGGTCTGGATGCTCTGGGCCCTAAGCTGACACAGAGCTGAGTGGTGGCCGTGTCCTCTGGATGAGGAGTGCCCCGCCACCATGAGACCACCTGGGCTGGTTGCGGCTAAGCGTGCAGTATCTAGACTGTGTGATTTCTACACTCCCTGCCTGGCTCCAGCTGGCCCTTAAAATTCTTAATAAATGTACCCTGCTCGCTCTGTGAACAGGACAGTCGTGGAGAGAGGAAAAGGGAAAGGCACACTGCAGAGCACAGGAAGAGAAGTGACTCCTTGAGCCCAGGTGCCCAGCAGGTTGAGCCAAGTCCTTCCTGGGAGGAAGCAGCTGGCCCAGGACCACGTCAGGAAGCCGGAGACCCAACATCTGGGTTTGCAAGGCTCAGGCCCAGACACCAGGCCCCTGTCACAGAGCCGAACTCCCACTGTGTGGTCCCCAGCAGCAGCAGTGACAGGAGGGGCAGCTCAGAGGTACCCCCTGGGGACTTGGGGAAGGGCAACCACACTGCCACCTAGTGCTCATCAGAGTAAACTGCCCAACAGGGCAGGGCTGGGAGTAGGGCAGGAATTCCAGGGTCTAGCCTGGCCTCTGGCCTGGATCTCCAGTGCTCTCCTCCCCTAACTGAACAAGGAGTCAGAACAGAGCCAGCCCTGACTCACGCATGCCGCTGGCCTGAGGGCTGCCCTCTGCCTCACAGTCCTCCTCCCCGCAACCCTACCCTGGTGCTGCCTCCCTTCCTCAGCCCCACAGGCTCAGGAGCCTCCAGGCAGAGAGCCAGACCAAGGGACAGCACGCCACCCGGCCCCAGCGCCCCAGTCCACAGCCCCAGACCCAAGCCCCCACGGTCAGGGTCAGGAAAGAGAGGTAGGGGCCAGGCGGCCCGCCAGCCCCTTGCCTCACCTGCTGCAAGATGCGGCCCCTGGAGGCCAGGGCAGCACTGTGCTCCTCGATCCCCCTATGGGAGGCCAGGGAGATCTCCTGCAGGGGGAAGTCCACAATGGGGTACACCTGGGGGAGACAGACACAGAGCACCTCGCTTTCTCAAACCCACAGAGTCAGAACGTGGAGCCTGTGGCTTTGGGATCTGAACTGTGCAGCTGGAAGGGAACTCAGATTTACTCCTTACTCACACACTGACACTACCTACTGCGTGCCCAGCACTCTGTGTGAACTGCAGACACACTGTGCACCACCAATAAACCCTAACGCTCACAGCCATCCTACATAACGTCCAAGGACCAGGGTGACTACTCCCCAGACCCTGTGTCCCCTGGGCCACACTGGGTCTCCTCCCACATCAGGGTCAGGCCTATCTTCTAGGGCTCTTCGCTGTCCTTGAAACTCTGAACCATAACTCTGTCCCTCCACCCTCCATTAGCACTTGCTCAGGATCCACCTGAGCCTGGTGCTGCTGCGGATGCTGCAGGCAGGGAGGTGTCCACCAGCAGCGCTGACTGTCAGAGCACACTCCCCGCAGCCCTGTCCAGAAGCATCAGCCCTGTGGATGAGTCCTTGGTTGGGATGAGCCTGGGGCGGAGCCTAGCAGGTGTGAGGCCTCCTCTTCCACGGGAGACCTTGTGGCCAAGGCCCGGACAGGAGATGGCTCTGAGAGCCAGGCAGTATGTTTTCCCTCAACTTTGCTCCAGGAGCAAGAAGGCAGCCACAGACAGTGCATAACCCAGCAGGTCCCCGCTGGGATCCAAGAAAAGCCTACATATCAGAGCAGGTACAGCTGGACTTCCAGACCTGACCCAGGGGAGACCAGCTGGTTTCACTGCTGGCACCTGTCATGTCCAAGCTCCAGGGACAACTGGGCTCGGCAGCCTCCTTCCTGCCAGCGCAGCTGTGTCCCCATCTGGCTAGCCAACAATGACTGCAGCCCCTACAGCTGCAGAAGAGGCGGCCCCTGCCCTGCGACCCCTCCATACCGCTGAGTTCTCGTCCCTGAAGAGGTTTTCCCCTTTGGCTTTCCCCAGGAGCTCCCTGGGGCAGTCGAGGTGCGGCTCGGACACAAACTCGAACAGGCTGTTCCTCCTGGGAAAGAAGGCAGAGGGACGGTCAGCACAGGGGCTTGCGTGGTGGGTCAGGGACAGGGCCGCAGGGGCGGCGCACAGGAGGGGCAGCCTGGGGCCCCTTGGCCTCTCTGAACCTCAGTATCCCCCGTGCACGGTGGGGGAGGAACTGAAGCTGAGTGTTCACGTCCGGGACTTCCCTGCACTTCTGCAAGTGCTCAGCATGCTGCCCGGCACAGGACAAACCCTCACTGCAGAGCCATGGTGGATGGGATGCGGCAGGACAGTCCCCAGTTGGAAGCACTCAGTTGTTGAGCGCCTGCGCACCAGTGTGCAGTGACGCCGTGTCCGAGATCAAGTACGTGTGTCTGCTCAGGGGCCTTAGGTCCACCCCTGCAACTACTCCCTCGCAGGACCCTTCCTGCCCCGGAAGCTCCTTGCACCTTCAGTGCACCACCCCATGTGGTTTCTCAGTCACGCCCCAGACCCTCCTTGAGCCCTGGCCCCAGGGCGCTGACACATACCACGTGGTGACCAGCTGAGCGAAGTGCACCAGCTTCCGTTCCCCCCGGCAGGTGGCGCACGCCTTGCTCCCTCTCCCCGAGCACACGCTGCACCTGAGGGCCACAGTCAGGACCGCTGAGAGCTCTCCTCGATGGGCGGGCGGTACTTCCGTCATCATCCACTCCTCTGTCCTCTAAGGCTGCCTCTCAACCCTTCTTGGACCATCCTCCCGCCCTCCTGTGCCCCGCTGCCCGCCTGCTCGGCCCTGTTTCCCTGGCAATGACAGTCTACGCAGAGGTGGGAGCGGGACCCAGGCAAAGGCCCTGAGGGCCACCCAGGGCTTGATTGGAGCATCCTTCCTTCTCTCCGGGGCGACTGAGCCAGGGCCATCGGTGGTCCCTTCACCACTCCAGCCTGGATCCAAAGAGCCCTGAAGCCATGCTGGAATTACATTGCTGGAGTTCGCTGGCATTTGACCCTGTAAATTTGTTTTTACTGGATCTTTTCTCTGGCAGAGGAAAGAAACCTGAGTTTTCCTCCAAATAGAAGACCTTCTTCCCTGTCCCTGGTGGAAGGCCCACCAAGCTTTGCCAGGCAGCTTCCGGATAGGCCTGAGGTGTGATGAGCCATGGGTATCATTTACCAACCCAGCTTTGAATAGGCTCACTCCTCTTGGTTTTGTTTCTCTTTAAAGATTTATAAGTACATTAAAGATATGATTTACAAAATGCAGTGAGCAAAGAAAAAACATTGCTGGTTGTTTAGTCAATCGACCAACTTGCCTTGCTCCATTCAGGCCCTGCTACAAATTTATAAATGGAGATTTGCCCAGCACCTGCTCCTCAGCAGCAATTATTACCTCTTTAGGTAGTTTTGGACAATCACTTCCCTGTGTAGACAGAAAGAAGCCCCCACTCTCCACAGAACCTCCTTCCTCACATCTGCCCACATACTGCTTGCTTGTTTGGTGTTTTGTTGTTGTTTTTTTTTTTTTTTTTTTTGGACAGGGTCTCGATATGTAGTTCAGGCTGGCCTTGAACTCACTATGTAGCCCAAACTGGCCTCAAACTCACAGTGATCCTCCTACCTCAGCCTCCTGAGTGTGGGGATTACAGCCACGCACCACCACGCTTGGCTCATACTCCTTGCTGAGTGCCATGTTGCCTGGGAACGCCAGAGCTGGAGAGGAGCTGAGCCCTCTGCACCAAGGCCTGGCAACACCACTGCACACAGACAGTGGGAACTAAGGCATCAGAGAGCCAGGGCGTTTCCCCTGCAGGAAGGGAACCCCCACCTGCCCCTACCTGCGCCTGCCGGAGCCTGAGCACATGGGACACCTCCGGGGTGGCCGGGCTTTGCGCTTCGCTCCGCTGCATGCTGGGCACCTCACCTGTAGACAAGCGCAGCCTCAGTCCGTGGGCTGTGGGGAAGCAGGGCACCAGCCACTTCCTCTGAGCACAGGAGTCGGATGTGGGGGCCCTCAGACTCCTCATTACCGGATCCCTTGCCTCCCTCATCCCCAATCCCCCAGAAACTCCCCACCCAGTGTCAAGAGGGCAGGAGCATGGGGCTGACAGGGACTCTGTGTCAGGGAACAGGAGGGGCGAGGATGTGCACAGGGTCATTTTTAGAAGTAGCCCCAGGGGGGCCTGCGCACTGCTCAGTGGAGACAGGAGGTACCCAGAAAGGAGGAGGAGCAGAAAGACCAGAGGGAGAGGGACCAGGAAAGCTACCAGGAGCAGACACCAGGAGTGAGGAGACAGGAGGGAAAGGTGAAGCCGGCCACAGGAACCCACAGCAATATGTGAGCCGCAGGACAGGAGCACCGGGCAGGAGAAGGCAGCCTGCAAGAGGGCAGTGCAAGGCACGGGTGAGGGTGGTCGGTGGTCAGCGGGTGACCCCCAAGGAGGCTCCAGTTAGGCAGAGCTGGGAACGCAGAGAATGGGGTCTTCCTCCAGGGACACTCAAGGGCCCAGGAGGCTTCTGGGAAGGAGGCTGGTGCCCGAAGGCCTAGATGTCTGCTCCAGGCCCATGCCCGGCTGCACTCAAATTCAGCCATGTTCGAGTCCACAGAAACCTCAACATGGGACCTTATTTGGAAATAGTCTTTGCAGAAGTCATTAGTTAAGACGAGCTTGCAGGACCTCCACAGACTTGGCTGGGCCCAGAGAAGGTTTAGAAGCCCCCACTCCCATGCCTCTCAAAGCATCCCCAGCAACAGGTGGTCGTTCAAGATCAGCCTGCCAGGCCCAGGGC
Organism: Chinchilla lanigera; assembly: GCF_000276665.1. Lineage (NCBI taxonomy): Eukaryota > Metazoa > Chordata > Mammalia > Rodentia > Chinchillidae > Chinchilla > Chinchilla lanigera. Next base: position 261,877 of record NW_004955561.1, read on the forward strand.
TTCCTGCTGGGAGCAGCAGGGCTCCATTCTCTAGGGGACCAGGCACTAAGCGGGTGATCGGTGGGTGTTGGGAGATGGATAGGAAAAAGAGAAAAAAACTAAAATGGGACTGTCCAGGGGCAAGAGTCACTAGATGCACCCATCTTATAGATGAGAAACCCCCTTTCTGCAGTACAAGGGATTAAACCCCATTTCTTTGCACTAAACTACATCCTCAGCCCTTTTTATTTTTTATTTTGAGACAGCTTCTTACTAAGTTGCCTGGGTTGTGCTTCAGCTGCAGTCCTCCTGCCCCAACCTTCCAGAGTGCTAGGAATACAAGTGTGCATCACTACATCCAACTGAAACCCTCCCATTTTACAGATGGGAAAATGGAGGCCCAGAAAGGGAAGATGATTGCTTGAGGTAGTCCTATTCATTCAAGAAGACCAGGCCCCAGCCCGGTCCTGGGTTCCTGTCCTTGCTCCACAGTGGGATCTAATCCCAGTGGCCCACAAGGTGACTCACCGTGCCAGGCCCATGGCAGCCGCCGCATCTGTGCCGCCCACGCCCACAGCACTTGTGGCAGTCCTGAAAGCACAGTGCCCACCTTAGATCCAGTGTGCAAGCACTCCACCCTGCCAAGATGCCCCCACCTCAAACAGCGGTGCAGGTTCAGAGCCAGGACAGGAGGAAGGTGTGAGGAACGAACAGCCCTGCTGTGACTCAGAAGGACCCTGAAGGGCCTCGAAGGCAGGCTGAGGAGAGCGCGTCCCCACGTCCTCCAGGCCGGGCTCTGTCTGTCCTGCATGCCAGGAAGGGGACTCTTGAGCCTAGATGGAGCCTAGATGTTGACCTGGGGTGAAGCCACCGAGTCAGACAGTACACATCCTTCAATGCTAACACAGTCTTTGGAACAGAAGCCGTGCGCCCTGGGTGGCACTGGTGTGACAGCAATGAATTTGCTGCTAGAATTTAACAATCACTCAATAAAAACAGCTTGGAGTTCTGTGTTGCCCTCGCCAAGTCTTTTTCATCTTATAACTGTATGAAAGCACAAAGAGTAAAACTTCCCTTCTTGAGTCAAACTCTAATGCAACAACAGGCAGTAGTAATACAGAAGAGAATCTAAAGTGTGCGTGAAACGCCAGGCTCCCCTCACCCCGCCGGGATTTTATTGCTAATGCACCGTACGGGAGCGAAAGGCTGCTTCCTGCTGACTCCCTAGGAAATACCAATAATGTTTCCACATTTGTTCTGTGTCAGTTTCATTCGTGCCTCTGTTATGCACCGTCAGGATACACACTCTGTCGCGAATGTCACTGAGATCTGCTCACCAGCTAAAGCCGGGGACAGGTTTGTGGATAGGATGGCCTTGCTGCCTCGAGAATGCCCACTCCCTAATTCAAATGGATCTTGTAGGAGTCCACAGTCTGTCAGCGTTTGGAATTATGCTTACTCATACCTGAGAAAGAACAGGCTGGGTGGAGGATTTTCTGAGAGTATAAGAAGCAAGCAGAACCTGAAAAATCAGCTCCGAGAAGAACAAGTATCCTGTCAGTCACATACCTTGACCAGGGAGGAGTGGGGCACTTGGGACTTCCTGGTGTCCTCCTGGAACATCGCAGGGACCTGGACCTTGATGTCCCAGAGCTTGGGCGAGGTGCCCCTCTGTGGCCCATCGACTAAGTGGTCTGACACAGAAAGGCGACAGGGAGAGGATTTTACTTATTCACCAAGCAGGCATTAGGCCAGATCCCAGGGCTGTAGAAATGCTGTACAAGCCAGCCCATGCCTGCAATCCCAGCACTCAGGGAGGCAGCACGATCCCAAATCTGAGCCCAGCCTTGGAAGCTTAGCAGTTTCATGAGATACTCTCAAAAAAAAAAAAAAAAAAATTTAAAAAGGCCCTGACTTCAATCTTCAGTAGTGAAAAAAAGAGAAAAAAAAGAAGTGCATAAGCGTCTCGTCAGATGCTGTTTAAGCGCCCAAGCTTTCAAGCTGGACATATCTGGGTGTCACTCCAGGCAAGCTACTCAGCCTCCCTAAGCCTCAGTTCTCCCATCTGTACAATGGAGATAATGCTGGCACCTACCATATAGGATGGTAGCAAAAACTGAGCAGAAAAATGTATATAAAATGCTTAGCATAAGGCTGAGGTATACCAAGGGATCAGTAAATAAGAGCTATCATCTATCACCACCATCATCACACCATCCCGTCTCCTTCCTCCGTTGCAGGAGGCAGATGCAGCACATGTCACAGTCCATCGTGACGGGATATGGTAAGTGCGCTGCACAAAACCTGTGCAAAGAGCTCCGAAGTCAGAGGCCTGGCCGCTACTCCTGGGTGGGGACAGCAGCGCAAAAGTTTTCATAAAAAAGCAACACATGCACCGAGCCTTGCAGAATGTACTAAGCAGAGGAAGCAGAAGGACCAGGGCTTCCCACAGACTTGGGGGACTCAGGGAAGGGGACCTGGGGGTATAGAAACCTCAGGGTCCGGGGATGGGTGGGAGGCAGGCAGCTGCCCAAGAACTATCTGCAGCCAATGTGAAGGAAGCATCTCTCAAACCAGCACTGGGGAGCCTCAGAGATGAAGTCAGCTCTAAATTTCCCAGGGATGGGGAGGCCGCAGCTCCAAGAGGACAAGCATCTCAGTGCTTGTGAGTATCTGAGCTCAGGCTTGGGATTTCCCACCAGCTCCTCCTCGTCTGCTCCCAAGCTGAGCTCTGAGAGCTCACTTACTAGTGAAAGGTTGAAATGTCCATTCGCTTATCCTGGATTCACTGAAGGTCTCCAGTCGGTACTACCAAGAGGAAAAACAGCACATCTGTTACTGGGCATGGTGGTGCATATCTGTAATTCCAGAAGTCTGGGAGGCTGAGACAGGAGGAAGGTCCATTTGAGCTTAGCCTCTGCAATTTAGCAACTTAGTGAGACCCTGCTGCAAAAAGAAAATAATTTTTTAAAAGGCTGAGGGTGTAGCTCTGTGCAAAGACTCTGGGTCCAATTCTTCGTACTGAAGAAAGAAAGAGAGAGAGAAAGAAAGAAAGAAAGAAAGAAAGAAAGAAAGAAAGAAAGAAAGAAAGAAAGAAAGAAAGAAAGAAAGAGGAAGAAAGAAAAAGAGAAAGGAAGAAAGAAAGAAAAAAGAAAGAAAATCAACACACACACACACACACACATACACACCCCCTTTATGAAGCAAGCTGAGCATGCCACCTGCTAGGCTTGACGGGGGAGACCTGGAGCTGCTCCCACATGACACCCCATGCTCGTTGGTGCCGCTGGTAACAGCAGATGTGGTTCCAGATCCCCTGAGCCACATGCAGGGAGCTCAGCCAGCACTGGGCACCTCACACTGGGGCAATCTCAGTTCTCCGTGAACTGCTACAGAACTGTTCTGACAAAGAGTGCTGAAGGGATATTTAGCCTTTGATGGACAGAGGCTATGGGGTCCACTGCTCTGAGGGCCCCATTAGGAGGAACTGATGTGCCCAGTGTCCAGATCCCCCTTCTTGATCTTAGGCACGAATCTCAGATGAAGGCGGGATCCTGGCCATGACTTAGCTATATTCCTCATCCATGTGAGGAGGCAGAGGCTCAGGGAGGTCGCTCAGTTGACTTCTCCAAGGTCACACAGTGCCAAGGTGGCCCCTTCCTCCAGATCACCAACAGAGCCACTACCTATGTCTGATTTCTGTGTGATTGCACGCTCACCAGAGGACAGCTGGGTCATTGACACTAGAGAGCGTGAACTCTGCAGAAGTAAACAGAAGTGCCTGCGTGGTCCAGCGTGACCCCTTGGCATGGGGCACTTCAGAAAACCAGAGGGAGCTGGGCCGGCGTGCAGCAGGCTCAGGCAGGGGCTGGCAAACCTGCTCTGGAGCCCGTCCCCGCCACCTCCGCACACGTTCCTGGGGGAGCACTTTGCCTCTCCAGACCCTGCTCTGTAGACAGGTGGCAACATGCCCTGCTTGAGCTGGACAAGACATGAAGGCCACATGCTTTGCATGAGTCTAGCACATCTGAACTTGTCCATGATGATCCATGAGGTTTATTACTTTTATTATTACTCATGGCTGCAGAACAGAGACTGCAGAAGGGACTTGGCATCACCATGTCCATGTGTGCTGCCTTCACCCTAACCTCGTTCCCCGATTCACACCACACAACCCCACCCCCTCCCAATCCCCAGCCCCCTGCCAGCCCCTTACCCTGCAGAGGGTCTGCTGCCTCAGCTCTCGGATGATCAGGTCACTGGCGGCTGCACGGCCATAGCAGCACTTGGAGTTCACAAAGCTGAGGAGGGCCTCCCGGGCCACCACCTCCGTAACCATAGGGACTCTGCTGAGAGGAGCAGAGAGGACGGGCTCTGTCTGGGAAGGGCCTGTGGGCTTATGCAGGCCAGGCTCACGTGGGGGAGGGGCACTGCAGCCTGGTGAGGAGGGCGGTGGCTGTGGTAGAGCCCGCCAGAATCCAACTGGGGAACAAGGGAACAAGGGGCAAATGCCAGGTCGAGAAGGTGAAAGTTTGTTCTAGAGGGGGGCAAAAGCACGGTAGATCAAGTGTGTAGCTTAGGAGGCAGCTGACAGATTGTAGAACTCAAAAACCAAAACCAAACAAATACACATTTAGAGACAGATCAGCAGGGAGAGTATCCCAAGGTAGCAGGAGGCAGAGACCTGCAGAACAAGTCTCCCGACCTCAGGAGCTAGACCCATCTGGCTTGACCATGGGAGTTTGGAGCAGTACACAGGGCGTGAGCCCCAGCCTGAGGGCCCACGTGAGAAGGAACTGGGGCCCCTCTCTGCACCCCTTCTCTCCTCCTGGAAAAGTCCTCTCCCCTGAGAACACAGCCCCTTGGTGGAGCCTTTCCACCCCACGCTCCAGTAAGAAGGAACTCTTGCCTCCCTCTGCCCTCCCCTCTTCAGAGCTGCTCTATCTCCTCACTGCCAAGGGCCATCCAGTCCTGTTTTGCATGCTTGGTGTCTCCACACCCACCAGGCCCGGGCAGAAGACAGCAGAGCATGACATGCTGTGGGCTGGAATGGCAGAGACATGTCCCCGGGGGAAGCGGGTTTTGTGCTTAGCACTCCAGGGGGCTGGCTGGGAGCGGAGGGAGCACCCTCCTTCTGGCAGCAGAGCAGTGGGGCACCAGTTGAACCTTGGAATTGGACTGAACCAGCGGGGCCAGCTCCTCCTTCTCTTTGCACCAAGCTGGCCAGGCAGCCTGAGCTCCACGCGGGCTCTCCAGGGATCTAGATCATGAGTGAGTAAAGTCCTGCAACAATGTGCCAGATGTTCAATATTTTAGCTTTCCTGGGCTGCAGCCTCTGTCGCACTAGTAAACCTTGCTATTGTAGTGCAAAAGCTGCTGTAGATGAGACACAAACAACCAGTGTGACTGTGTCCCAGAAAAACTTTGCTTACAGGGATAAACTGGATTTGGCCATGGGCTGGAGTTTGTAGACCTCTGGTATCAGCTATGGTTTTCAACTCTGGCTTTCCAGGCAGCCAGCCCAAAGCACTTGGTAAAATGCAGGTTCTCAGGCCCCATCCCTGCAGAATCTGGTTTGGAAAGTCAAGGACGGAACTGGCATCCCCAAGGGACCCCAAGGCACTGCCAGGGTTAAGAATCCCCAAAGAGGGCTCTGCTGGGGCGAGAGTAAGGTATTGGGAGTGTGCAACCTGAGCCTTACCTGTGTTGCAGGATGGAGGACCAGGACAGAGGCTCTGGCAGCCTCCCCGGAGCCTCCGAAGGTGGAAAGAATGTCTGTCGACCTGGGGACAGGGGAGGAAACGAACAAGTCAGAGGTCCAGCAGCCACCTGAAGGAGCAGGTGTGAGTAGGGTGCAAGAAGAGAAAGGCTGGCTGCAAGCAAGAAAGCGCAGGTGAGGGGACACAAGGACACATCTGAGATAGCTCCTGTGAGAAGGATGCAACTGATTCTAAGACCAGCACTGCTGGGCTCTGAGATGGGTTGAGTCACTGTCAGGGACTACACCTCTCTCCCTACCCAGCTTGGCCAGGGCCTTCCCTGGGCCCCAGGGGAGAGGGAGCTGCCTCAGCACTTGTGTGTTACACAGATGTCCCCACTTCCAGCAGGAGCCCCAGGAAAGAGCTTGCAGGAGGCCCCACATGGACTTACTGCCCCTCTGAAGAAGGTAGTTGTAGCTGGGCAGTCTCTCCAGGAGTTCAGTGGCGGGTGCCAGAGGGCTCTCAGCCTCAAAACTGAGGTCCCCCACACCTGCAGGAAGGCACAGTCCTGAGCTGTGGGGAGGGCTAATGGAAGCTGAGAATCGGGGATGGGTGCTCCCGAAAGCTCAGGTTAATAAGCCAGCCTCACGCTGATATACTGGGACACAGAACACATCTGCAGGGTAGGGGGCCAGCAGGTTAACGCACTGATGAGGCCACAGCTGAGTGGCCCCTTAGGAGGTACCTCAGTTACTTTTCTCTCATTGCTAAAACAAAATACCCAACAACCAAAATTAAGGAAGGAAAGGCTTATTTGGCTCACAGTTTGTGGAGGTTTCAGTCCTTAATCAGCTGGCTCCGAGGCAGGGTGGCATAGCACAGGGGCAACAGTTCAAGGCGGCAGAAAACAGCAAAAGCAGCAAGAGCAAAAGGGGGGCAGCTACCCTCTTTTCCTCCCTTATATTGTATATCAGCTATCTGCCCACACCGCACCATCTCCATGCCCTCTTCTTCCACAAATTGAGGATGTTTTCAAGGTAAGGATCTTGGCCCCCTGCTGAATCACATAGTTGAACTTTTAAGCTTCTCAAGTTGACACAATGAACAACATCCTAGAGCGGGAAGGGCATGTCCTTTTCACGCCAGGATATAGAACTGCTGAGTTACTTAGTTAAGCCTCTAGACTCCTCAAGCTGATACAATGTATCAACCACAACAATGTAAGCAGGCTACCACCTCCTAGGGTGGGTATAGATAGCACTTACACCATCTCTGTGCCCCCCTCTTGCACAGGCTCATGATGTTTACAAAGTGAGGACCCTGCCCGCTGCTGAGTCACTTAGTTAACCTTCTAAACTTTTCAAGTTGACACAATGTATCAACCATAACAGGCAGTGGGGCCAGGTCAGAAGAATGGGTCTTGCTGGTGTGTCCTTGGGGACTATCAATGGTCCTTCACGCCTTCCTCTGTAGCACCGTTCTGCTGCTCATCTCTGCTTCCCAGCCACCATGGGTTGAGCAGCCTTTCTCCACCATGTCCTCTGCCATGATGCTTCTGTCTTGGAGCCAGCCAACCACAAACTGAACCTCCTGAAACTATACGCCACAATAAGCCTCTCCTCCCTTTAGTGGTGTCAGGATAGCTGACTAATACACCTGGTTCTGCCTTTCTGGCAGCCAAGTCAGTCCAAGAAGTTGACCGTATGGGGTGGGTGGCAAAATGGTCTGCAGAAAGGGACTCAGGTCAGACACCAGTGGATGTACCCCATCTCACAGACCTTTCCTGGGTGTCGGGGGAAAGCATCTCTTTAAAGCCTCTAAACTAAATAGTATTTTACGTTTCTTTAAGTTGATAAAAAATGAAGTCTAGAAAAGTGAGCAAGTCTTGTTCTAACTGAGAGCAACTCAGGCTGATCTGGAAGTCGGGTGGGCAGCAGGATAAAACCCCAAAGAGTGGCTGAGAGCAGGGAGGGAGAAAGGGAAAGAACAACCCCTCTCTACCCCCGCCCCGAGGCAGAATGCTCTTGTCCTCTGACAGGGAGACGGCTGCCCCCACCTCTGGGGGGATCTTCTTTCTTGGAGGCCATCTGTGGAGGATAGAGGAGAGTTGGAGATGCAGACAGTGCCTTTGGAGACAGGGACAGATGTGGCAGGAACAGACAGACAGACAGTGCCTTTAGAGACAGGGACAGATGTCACTGCAAAGCCTCACACTGATGCCAGCGTGTGCTGGTGTCCCTGATCTGATGATCCACGCAGGCTCATTACTGAGACCTTGGTGCTCAATATTCTTTTGCTTCAAATGAGTTTCTTAACACTCAGAGCTATTTATCAGTGAGGGCCTCAGGAGTCAGCAGCCACTTCCTATGAAGAGCCAGGTAAGAAACTGTTCAGACTCTGAGAGCCTCAGAGTCTGTGTCTTCATGACTCACCGTGACTATCCTCATGTGAAGCCAGCCGCAGCAGGGCACAGTTGTATGGAACTGGTGAGCACAGGCGGGGTCAGGTGTGACCCCTCCATTCTCCTCTGTGTGCTACTGATTTGATGATCACACTCCCCCCGGGGAGAAAAGCTGAGGGGCATCAGGAAGGTGGGGACCAGCAGGGAGCCTCTCTGGGCTCTGGGCCACTGTGTGCCTGGCAGATGCTATCACAATCAGAAGCCAGAGGCAGAGTGCTCAGGAAAGCGGGTCTGACCCGAGACTCAGCCCAGGCTCTGTCAGTAGACAGGACATGCGCAGAACGCAACTCCTTCAGCTGTGAGCGCGTGCTTCCCCCTGGTGGCCAGATGACGGAGAGTGTGCGCAGTGTCTTGTTCATGCTCAGAGAGAGCTGGGGCCTGAGCGGGGTGGGTTTCCCTTGCCCTGTGCTCCCCTAAACCCGAGACAATGCGAACATCAAATGTAGGAAGAGCGACTAGCACAGCCCTCTCCCCTCGGGTGGCCTGGCAGCCTGCAGTCTTGAGTCCCTTGATGATACCACAGGAAAATACCGCCTGGCTCCTGTGGCCCAAACAAAGGGACAGGAAGAGAGGAAGAATGAGAGGTGGAAAAGTCAGAGCTCCATCCATCACCTGGGACCTGCCCTAACCTCTGGGGCAGTAGTCACATTTCTTCAGAGCTAAATTAATCCTGCCATTATGCTATGTACAAAAATAAAGGTCCAGAGGCTGACGTCATTTTCTGTGCAGCGGATGCGTCATTTCCTGTGCAGATCTCAGCCAACATAACAGGGACGTCACTGGGCACTGTGACAGGGCCTCCTGTGGCGCCCTTGTTCTTTGACGTGACTGAGTTTCAGAGCAGTGGAGCCACACACAACACACATGTCACATCTGGTGGCTCACAAGAAATGTGCAGGCACCATCTCTTACACGCATCATCATAACCAGTTATCACAGTGCAGAGAACAACATGACGCTCAGAGGCGTGACTTGGGGCCACCGGCTAACCTGGTTCACACACTCACAGCAGAGAGAGGAAGAGCACTTAAAACTCAGATCCCTTCTGAGTTTTACAGGTACTTAGGCTACTTAGCTCAAGCCCCTGCATCCCCAGGGCAGTATGCAAACATCAAACTGCTGTTGAAACTTTGGAAAGACAGTCAACAAAGTAATCTTTCAGTTCCAGAGATTTTTCTTTTGTTCAGAAGAATTTTTCTTATGGAAAAAGAGGTAATTAGCGGATGACCCTCTTAGCTTTCTCTTTTGAAAGTACCATTCTTTTTAATTCAGATGGTAAAAGTAATTTAGGACAATTACCCCTGGTTCCAAATTATTCATCCTAAAAGCACAGAAATCATGCTCCCCTGGCCCCCAGTACCATAGGACTCTGTGGGGAGTTGCTCCATAACCTGTCTGCACGGACAGGTATGAGGCCCCTTTGAACAGGGCCCCTCCTTCCATCCGTCACCTTGACAAAGGGTGACATGCAGGGGCACGTCAGAGCGCCAGTACACAGAGCGCCAAGTGGGTGTGCGTGTAGCTGTGCACATGGATGCCTTGTGCCCCGAGTGGCACTTGACAGAGACAGAAAGAGGCAGGAAATAGGGGTGATTTCTGCCAGGGCCTCAAGGAGGATGAAATGGGGAACTTTGTTAGCAGGGAGAGTTTTCATTTTGCAAGAAATGGACAGTGGCAATGGTTGTACAACAAGGTGCACACACCAAATTGTGCACTTACAAGGTGTAATCTGAATCTATAGTGAATGTTTAAAATTTTAAAAATTATTACAGTAAAAAAAAACATGGCTATTAGTTCCCTCAAAACCCTCCCCCTCACTCTGAACGCAATTATCCCGTGGTTCTTGGCACTTTCTGAAGCAGTTCTGGAATCTACTTTCCCATCTTTGTGAGGTGTGATCAAAGGTGTGGTGAACGCTGCTGCTGAGGGCAGGCTCGAAAGAACACGATGGCACATCCTCATCCACCTCATTCACCAGATCCAGTACGGTGTGACTTCTGGCTCTTCCTCAAGGGAAAAATGATCACGGAAGTAAACATTCTGAATCAAGTCAGGACATCAAGGCAGTCACAACGCCGCAACTAGAGATGTTCACCAAACAAGACTTCCAGAGCTCCTTCAGAAAGTGGCAGGAATGATGGGAGAAGTGTGTTTGAAACGCCAGGGAGGGTTTTGTGGGGAATTAATGGCAATAAGCCTTTTATGGCAATACTTTTTTAAAAAAATTGAAATGTTCACTTTATTTTTGATAAGACCTCATTAAAAATGATGACGATGGTAAAGGTTATGTGAATTTTACCACAAATAAAAAATAACTTTAAAGAGAGAGATCCCAAGGCTGCCATGTGGTGACACCGACACCAAGAGAAATGGGAAGCTGAGCTCAGCAGTGCACACCTGCAATCCCAGCACCCAGGGAGCTGAGGCAAGAGGGTCACGAGTTTGAGCCCAGCCTGAGTAACTTAAGTACTTAGGAAGATCCTGTCTCAGAATAAAAACTGACTGGGGATATAGCTCAGTGTGAAGGTTCTGCGTTCAATCCTCACAGGGATTCCCCCTACCTCTGTGCCAGAACAGTGCACTCTAGGATAAGAGCAGCCAGTTCCCCTACATCCCAGGGATGTTAAAGAGCAGGATCTGCTTAAGTTGAAAAGGACTCCTAGGGCTGTTAAACAAGGAGTGGCCTTGGTACCTAGAATCAAGGTGAAAGAGTCATGCGCCAGGGAGGGATTTGTCACCTCGATTTGACACAGCATCGCCCACAGCTGGGTCCCCTCATTAGAAGGGGGCTGCCCATGCTCGGAGAGGCCCCGGATCAGGGCGGCTGCAGAGGTGCCCACTGGCCTTTGCAGTGGTCTCTACTGAGCACCATGTCCGGAATGTCCCTACCCAGGCCAACTTCTGAGGAAGCTTTTCTCTCTGAAGCCACTGGCAGTACAGATGCTGAAACTCAGAAGAAACAACTTTAGTGGCTGGGGAGTGATCACCCTCAGATGAGGTGGCCGGCCACTGCCCACCTGGAGGTGCATGTTTATATTATTTAAATTGTGCAGTGGGCTCCCCTCTCCATACCTGGAGGAGAGGTGCCCTGCTTCAGGTCCACCCACTGGGCTTTAAACCCTTTTCTGGACAGCCTCCACCTTCCGGGTGCTCTGCCTGCCGAGCTGTGTACCACCACGTGGGCACCCAGCACGCAGAAGGCCCTGCCTCACAACCAGGGCTCTTAGAATCGTGAGGGACTTAAAGTAGTTATCTTGCTCTCAGCTTATAAAAAGGCACAAGACTGGATTAGAAACCTCACAGGTGATCACATTTTCCATTAATAGCAGTTTGCCTTTTTTTTATTTTGGGGGTTTTTTTTGAGGGGGGAGAATTAATTCAGGCTGGCCTGGGACCTGCAGCATTCCTCCTGCTTCAGCTTCTGGAGTTCTGGGATTACAGGTGTGTACCACCATGCCCAGCTCAGTTTACCTTTTTAAAGGTCTGGGAACATAATCTGATCACATTAGTTTCTTCTTGAATAGGTAGCAATATACCTCCACACTGTCTCCTACTTCAATGTGAAAAAAGAACCCAACAAAATTTAGATTGGGCTTGTTCCAAGATTAGTATTGGTTAACTTTATGTTCTATTTCAGTTCTAAAGCCTGAAGCTTTATAATACCAATGTTAGAGGTAGCACAAAATATTGAACATGCAAAGGACCATCAAATTCACTGTGTCTGGTGATCCTGAAGCTGTATCCATGTCACAAGCCTCCGGGATTCAGATGAATGCTGTGGGCCCCTCCACAATCCCTCAAAGCACACACATGACATTTTGCCCACATCTTCACTGTCCTCAAACTAAAAACCTCTGACCTAAGGTCTTTTTGTAGATGGGGAGATAGAGACTCTGAAAGTCGAGTGACTGGCCCAAGGTTGAACAGTCAACTTGAAGCAGAACCAGGACTTGAACCCTAACCTCCCGATTCCTGTCTGAGACTTTTTCCTCCCCAACCCTGCCTTTTCCAAATTCAGAAACCAAAGTTTCCTCTTTTCAAACACAGCATAGTTCTTCCTAAAATACCATTTCTTTCCTTATGTTTTTAAGCAGTCCTCAGATTCCATTGTACTTTGTCCTCAGGACAAAAATGGGACACCCAGGCTGTGTCTCACTAGCAAATAACAAACGAGCAGGTTCATTGCTAAAGTTAGAAAGTGACTGAGGTAAAAATCCTGGTGTTTGCACTTACACCCAGCTGGGAGCACCGGCTGTCACTTAGAGAAAGGTCAGTGGCACGGCAGTCAGGGGGCAAGTGCACCTCATAGGTTTGCCTGGTTTTCTTATCAGTAATGGAAGAGGAGGTTGCAGACTGCAAATTGGCTTTACCTGAGACAGGAAGGCAAGGAGGAGGACTGTAGGTGGCTCAGGAACTCAGAGCAGACTCGACCCTGCAGGGATAAAGCTAGCTCTCTCTCAGTGTGGGCTACAGAAGTGGGGACCACACCACCCTGAGGTGCTACTTACTGTCGTCTTCCCTTGGGTCACTGTCCATGGTCCAGAGGTCCAGTGAGGAAGTGCTGCGTTCTGGAGGCTGGCTGCAGGGATCTGAGGACCATACTCACCCCTCCCACAAAGCCCATTGTTACTGGATCTGCATACAATAGAGGCCAAGCCCCCCCTCTCCACCCAGTCCCCATCTCTGGGAGCTGGAGCTCCTCCTTTCAAGAGCCTCCCTCTGGCCAAGCTCTTGTGATTGCTGCTGGTTTCCTGGGTCCTCGCTGCAGTTTTGTGGGGAATGCATGTGTCCTGTCCATTTTCTGGAGCTGGGATTCACACCCTTGTCCTCTGTGCAAGTTGGAGAGTTAAGTGGCACTTCTGTGAGAGGTGGGCCTCCTATCATAGAGGGGTGCCCAGACGAGTTCACAGCTCCAGGGAGGTGACTCCCCCAGTGGGGAGAGAAGGTGCAGGCACTCAGACTGAAGTCTCAGGGTCAACCTCTTTGTCACCTCGGAATCTGGGACTGGGAGGAGATGCTTCAAAGCCAGGCAGTCCATTGTGAACACCATGGTGGCCACGCTGACCGGTCCTGTGAAACATTCGTGGGCTTGGGGGAGATGCTGACGACGGAGCCCAAGAATGTTGTACCACTGAGCTGCACCCCAGCCCTGAGTGTGGGGGCTTCAAAGGTCTTTTCTGAGCCCTTTGAACCCTGACCCTCTGAAGTCCCTCCCTCGCCTCTGGGGGAGTCTACCAAACAGTGACTGCCCAGGGCTGTGACCTGGAAGCGGAGAGCTTGTGTGCTGGTCCCCAGGACCGCGTGTGTATGTATGCATTTGAGCCTACACATGACAGGGGTGGGGGGGAGATGGCAATGCTGTGGCTTAACTAAAGCAATATACCGCTATCACATATTGAGTCCTTTCTAAGCAGTAATATATGCTAACTTCCACCTTGAAAGAAACAATCACAGGAAATTATTTAAATGGCAAACAGAAGAACTGGAGTGTTAAATACAGGTGAGTATTAAAAGGTTCAGAAATCTCAAGGCTGAAACAATGCATGGCTTTGATCAGCCAGACCTGATCTTAGGAAACAAGGCAGCTGATCTACAGGCATGACAGTCCTTTACCACATACTATTTAGGTGGAATTGTAGTTAATAAACAGCTCTTGAAATGTAAAGGAGATAAATGAACTAACTGCTAGAACTTTCTAAACTTGCTTAGGCACTGGTATGGGAACACTGCAGGTGGCAGTGTGTTTGACAAAGGACAAGTAATGGACCCATTGCCACCTTGCATGCATGGTATCAGAAGGACCCAGCTTATCAATCATAAGAGCCAGATCAGAATGAGACTAATCCTGGCTCCACCTCCTGCTTGTATCAAGGGTGAGGATGGGGGCAGCATCCCTAGCACCACACCCAATGTCTCTCGTTCGTTCCACACCTTGCTGTTGGCAGCGCAGTGCAGGCACACCGGGGCTCTTCCACCGGAGCTGCTCTTCCATAGCCCATGGCTGAGCCACTGCACCCTTCTGCCCCTGCACACATAAGTGCTCGTGAAACATCTGCTGAATTAACCAGCTGTCCAACAGCTGCCTGTATCCACTGATTGCTATCTGAGAGTCTGCATGTTCTTGGAATAAAGTCTATGTATCTCTCTGTCTTAGGGTCTGTCATGGCTCCAGGAAATTTTAGGACGGGGTAGAGTTGTAAATTGGGCTCCAGACACACACATGTCTGTTGCTGCATGGAGCAGTGGGAGAGATGCCCAGGAAAGGCTCCGTAATGGTCTCCTAGTATGTAAAGGGACACAGAGGAGGAGGCGGCAGAATGCATCTCATTCTGCTGACAGCCATGCAGACGGGGACATTGTCAACATAAGGGCTGTCCTGGGAGCAGAGCTCCTGCCGTTGGAAGGTGAGGTGGAGACGTTAAAGCAGCAGCTGGATGATAAGGCCGAGTGGGCTGTGGCAGAACACAGAGGGCTGTGACGTCAGACTGGATAAATGGGGCTCAATACTGCGAAGCATACATCCTGCTGGGCCGTGGGACATGTTCCTGGTGCTGGACACCCCCCACCACGGGGGCTGCAGGGATCATTTCCTTTGTGTCTGAGGAGCAATCTCTGTTCAGCTGTCACCCAAGGGTCCCCTACCCCAAGCATTAGCCTCTGCACGCCTCCTTCTTAGGACTATACCTGGTGCCTGGTGGGTTTTACAGTTTGTTCTCCCATTGGAAAGATGGCCAGCTAAAGTGGCCACTGTGTCCATCCCCAGCTTCTTGTGTAATTCACTCACACTGGCCTTAGGCTCTGGTTCCTGTCAGTGACAGGAGTTGCCAAAGTCTGTCAGTAATGCAGATTCCCAGGCTCCTCCTCAGCAGAGCGGATCAGGCGTGTTGGAGACAGAACTCTGTATTCTGGGTTTTTATTAACAAGTCCCCCAGGTGATTCCAACTCAGGCAGCCTACACTTTAAAGAGGCAAAATTCAGCAATCTAAGGTCTTTTTTATTTATGGTTTTAGGTACTGAGGATTGAGCTCAGAGCCTTTACACTGAGCTACATCCCCAGCCCTTTCTATTTTTATTTTGAGACAAGGTCTTGCCAAGTTTCCTAAGCTGGGCTCAACTTGCAACCCTCTTGCATCAGCCTCCCAGAGTGCGGGTATTACTGGCGTGTACCACCACGCCCACTTTAACCTCTTATTTCCTAAAACAGTCACCTCCAGGTGAACAAACAGAAGTGTAATGAGGTTACCCCTGCACTACTTTGGATTCCTTTCTCTTGAAGAGACCCTGGGCTCAGATGAGGATTTACAACACTGTGTGGAAGTGTTTTAGTGGGGTCATTTACCTGCCTACTTGGTGTGCCCTGCTCTTCTAATGGGGTACTGATGCTAGCAACAAGGATGAGAATTGGTGAAGTGTTTCACAGTGACACACAAAAACATTTTCCAAAATGTTAGCTCAGTTAGTGACAGCTTCCATTTGAACAGTTTTATGACATTCAAATAAAAACACATGTACTTTTATCCCGTCTCTCTTTTGGACCCAGGGTACCACCCTGACCATCTGATAAACTGGTAGCATAATAATTCACCAGAATTTTCAATTACTCAGGTTTTAACCTTTGGCTCTATCTGTAAGTGGGAGGGAAGGCCCAATTCTGTCTCTGTCAAGGAGTGGACATCGTTCTATACCTACAGATATTCCTCCTTTAACAACCTGCCTATTTAACGACTACTCAGACTTACAACTGAGATGCAGTTTGGACTTATGACCTGCTGCTTAGATTCACAACTCACCTGTTGTTTTTTCTTTTTGCACAATTCTGTACATCTTGTTTATAGAGCCTCAATCTTTTTGTACAGAAAACCTTGTTTATACAGTACTTTTTGCTGATTGTGGTTTTATGTCCCGTTATACATCACGGTACTGCATGTAAGAGTTACGTAAGGAAGAGCAAAGTCACCAAGTTGGAGTTCCCTTTGACCATTTCTTCATTCTGAATGTGGCAGTGCACACACTATGCACAATTCCTCACTTAGTGATGACCTCATTTAACCACCTGGTCACAGGAGCTATACCTGGTCGCTAAAGGAGGATGTCTGTACTTCAAAAAAAATCCTGGACTGGGTATATACCTCAGTGGTAGGCACTTGCCTTCCAAGTGCAAGGTCTGGTTTCTGTCCTCACACATGTGTGTGCACACGTGCACACGCGGGTGCATGCACACACAGGCAGATCACATGGCAGCAAGTGCACATAACACCTCCTCCCTTGGCCATCTTTACGGGTACATTTCAGTGGCATAAGAAGCTCCCAGAAGCCACTACTCCTCCTTGTTTCTCTGTGTACCGACTGCTCTGGGGACCTTGCATGAGGAGACTCCTCTGGTATTTGTACTTTTGCGCCTGGTTTACTTTAGTCAGCATGGTTTCCAAAGTTCCTCCACGTTGTAGCTCATATCAATTTCCTTCTTTGTAAGGCCGAATAATATTCCGCATTAGGTATGGACCATTCGCCCACTGATGGATGCTTGGTGGCTTCCGTGTTCGGGCTGCTGTGAGTAAGGCTGCTATGAACGTGGTGTTCAGATGTTTCTCTGAGACCCTGGTTGGACTTTTTGGATGCAAGTCCAGAAGCAGGACTGCTGGATCCCATGGTGATCTGACGGATTTTGGGGCCCTTCTCTTTTCTTCAGTGGCTGCACCCTTTCCTATTCCCTCCAGCTGTGCATAAGGGTTCCAGTTTCTCCACATCTTCACCAACAGTGACTGTGCTCTGGTCATAGCACTTTACAGGTTATGAACTGTACTATCGCCTCCATTCACAGACATGTACAGGGCTCTGAACTGCCCAAGATCACATAGTGAGCAGCCAGGCTAGGGCCAGGATCCCAGTGCAGCACTATCCCTCTTTTGTGAGCACAGTTCCAAATCCACCAGGGCTCACAGAGCCTTTCCCAGCACAGACCCTTCCTATGCCCTCCTGCCTGCCCATCCGTCTAACCCCAGGTCCACCCAGAGCTCCCTTGGGAGCCAAGAATGCCCGGCAAAGGGCCTCTGTCTCCACAGCTGGCAGCTGTGATAACATTGTTGTTGGCTTATCTGCAGCCGGGTAGACGGAGACCAGCGGTGCCCATAGCAGAAATTCTGGGATGGAGTGGAGGAGCAAAATGGTTTTGACACAAATAAGATCATATCCAAATGAGAGGTCCCTGGACACTCTGGCTCTGTGGAAGTCAGGAAAACTGGCACATCTCTCAGGCCGGTGTTGGGGCTGTTAACTGCCCTGACAGAAGAGGGGCTGAGATCTTGAGATGCTCCCAAATGCCACAGATGAAGAAAAATGCTTCATGGATGTTCTCTCATCTTCACCTTGTTTACCCCAGAAGGTATGATTTTCTGTACAGATGAGGAAACCTTCAGGCTCGGAGAGGTTGAGTGAATTCTGCAAATTCACACTCCTCAGGTGTGGCAGAGCCAGGATCTGAGATCCATTGGTACTGAGGCCCTCATGTAGACTAAGAATAACTCTGTTCATTGTGGGGTCTTTATAAGAAAGTGAAGCAAAGAGCGTGGTGTGGTTTTTGCTAGAACCTAGCTAGAAAATGCTTTGGCACATGCTAAGTCTGACTTCACAACTAACTGAAGAGGAAAACTATGGAGGGAAGCTGTGAAATCCTGGGCCCCTGGCCTTCAAAAGGACCACCCTTCCACCTGCCTTTCCTGGAGAGTGACAGCGGTCTGTGCCATGTCTTCTTTATAACAGCAAAGCCACACTGTAGCAGGCCCTGTCCGGGCTTTCTGGAAGCTCCAAGATAGAGTGCTCACCGTGTGCTGCTCCTTCCTGCCACCACACTCTCCCCTCAGGCTGCAGGCCTGCCCCCTCTTCCCCTATCACTTTGAGACCAGTGAGACCCCCCTGCAAATCTGTAGATCAGGGTGTCTGACTTCCCACACTTCAGCTTGAGAGTCCACGGAACACAAAGCAGAATCCACAGCAGCTCCTGGATCCTCTGTCCTGACCATCCAGGGAAGAGACCCTGGCCTACCACCATCTTGTAAGGGCCTGCTCACCTTCTCCCATGCGGTGCTTTAGTGAGCACTGGTTGGCCACCCTCTTGGAACCACGACAGGCAATTCCTCCACCAGCAGCACCAGCCGCTCAATGCCCTGAGCCAAGTCCTTCTCTCAATTGGCCTGCACCCAGGGAGTTGTCTTGCCTAAGGTTTTGTTTCACCCCTCTAGGAACACGTAGGGAGATTCTGCTGCCCATGTCTCCAAGAAGTTGGCTGAGGCCTCCTTTGCAAGTGCACTGCAATGCAATGTCTCCCCGGCAGCTGCCATTGCTCCCTCGCAGGACCTGACCCCAGGAGTACCCCACCTAATTTCCCACGTGTGAACCCTCCAGGAGTCTTCCTTCCTGCAACACATCTAGACTGGGTCTCTCACCATAGCCACCCACGAGGGCCCTGGCCATGCAGTGCAGGAAGGGAATAGGAGCCGTATTTGTCCTCACTCAGTTCCTGGGCTAGGTGAGGTAGTGTGGCACCTCTTCACCCCCTGATCTCTGACACAAGGGCTCCTGAACTCAGCTGGTCTCATCTGTCCCCTCGGTGACTTCACTTAGCACCAAGGCCATTCATGCACTGAGGGCCAAGGGTGCCATCAGCTTGAACTTCTGAACTCAGAGTCCTCCTCAAAGCCAGGACATCTCCATTTGAGGTCTGCCAGGCATCCCTAACACCACATATCTGACATGTGCTCCTGAGCTCCACCCAACTCCCTTGCTTCTTGCACACTCCCAATGTCAGCCAGTCATTTCTGTCTGGTTCCGTTGGAGGTGCACTGCTTTGCCCCCAGGAGTGTCTGAGCCTCCGTCCCTCTTGCCTAGATCCTGGCAGTGGTCCTGCTTGGTCTCGCAGCTGCTGGCCTTGCCCTGAAGGAACCTGGGCTTAGAAAACAGTTCAGATGAACCGTTGAAGGCTGTAAGTCAGATGAGATCCCACTCTGGTCAACACCCTCCCTGGCTGTCATCTTGCTCGATGAAAGCCACGTCCTGGACATGGTCTGGGAAGGGCCCCATGGTATCTGCCCTCAGCCTCTCCACTAAAGCTTCAGTAGCCTTCTCCTTTTTCTTCTGTCACCCCAGAAACACCTCAACCTCAGGGTCTTGGCATTGTCTGTACCATCTGCATGGGCTGCCCATCCTGGTCTTCAAAGGACCCTAGTGTTGGAGACCAGGCTGTACAGGGTTAAGTTGCTGAACACAGGGACCTCTGGCTGTGTTGGAAAAGAGCACATCCGTGGTGCTGCTCTAAAGTCAAGATAACCACAGCTGAAGCAGCCACGGACGTGAGCTGCTGACACCCCCATTCCAGAGCAGTAAGGCTGCCAATCTTAGAGATAAGACAGTTCTCTTAACTGGCAAAATTTACTACTTAGAGAAGTCTTTGAACTGATTCCCAAGGTCCTGCTCAGTTCCCAATCTTGCCTCAGTGTCCCCTTTCTTTGTTTGAAAAACCAAATAAATATGGGCTGCATGAGAAGTTCTTTGTCTCAACCCCCGGGAAATCACAAATTCCATTAGAATTTGTGACCTTCCTGGAGCCCTAAACATCATACCACTTATCTCTTCTAAGCCATTCACCGTTCACTTATTTAGGAGATAGGGGCTAGGCTAAGACCCTGACACCCTACAGGCCTTTGCTCAAATACTACCACCCCAGTAAGGTTATCTGCCTCTATTTAAATTAGCTGTAATTTTTAAAGAACACACAGTGACTGTGCATGTTTGTAGGACAGTGTTATGCTTCAGTGCACACACACAACCCACACTGATGGAGTCAAAGTGGCCAGCACCTCCCTTCCCTTATCATTTCTTTTTGTTTGGGGCACCCAACTCCTCTCTTCTACTTAATCATGAAATAATTTATTACATAATAGCTTATTGTGAGCCATAATCACCCGTGCCGGAGAACCAGGAACCAGGTCCTTCCATCCAGCTGTGCTCTGGTGCTTGGTAGCCAACCTCTTTCTGTTCTCCTCCTTGCCCTTTCTCAGCCTCTAGAAATCACTCTTCTCTCTTGTCCTTTAAACTCATTTTTAAAGATTTAATTTCTTGGATTTTTATTATTTAATATCAGTTTCTAAGCTTCTACATAGGAACTTTTTTCTTTTTCTGGCTTATTTTGTTCAACATTAACTCAAGCAGTTCCATCCATCTTGCTTAAAACTGACCCCACCCCCATACCCATCAAGTGAGGAATGGACAAAAAAGATGTAGTATTTTTGTATGATGGAATATTACTCAGCTATAAAGAAAGATAAACTAGAGGCTTTTATAGGTAAATGGATGCAACTAGAGACCATACTCATAAGTGAAATAAATCAGACTCACATGTGTAAACATCATATTGTCTCCCTAGTGTAGGAACCTGAAAGAGTAAATAAAATCTAAAAGGTACAATAGATATTGTGAAAGGGAAAGAAATTGCTCAAAAGAGTAGAACAACTGGGATGAGGGAAAAAAGAAGAAAGAAGGGAAAAATATGTACATATGTATACACAAGATAGCTAAGATAATTGTACTACTAATTTCTATTGCTTTATGGAAAGGAACAGTTAATGTTTAATTGTTTAATCAATCTTACATGCCTATATTTGTTTAACTGAGTAATCAATTTGAAGATATCAATATGCAATGTAGCCACCATTGTTAATTTCCTATCACTTTGTCTGAAATTCTGTATTGCTTTTATTGTTTTTAGGTTGTTTGATTTATGTCTGTGTGTTTGCTAAAAAAACAAACAAACAAACAAACAAACAAACTGACCCCACCCCCACCATCACTGCTAGGTCTCCAGCTCCCTCTTCCTACTTTTGTTTTCCTTCAGGCCTCATTGACACTCAACACATTAACTATCTTATTATTTGTTTTGTTTAATAACGGCCTCACAACTTATAACTGAGATGTAGCCCACAAAAAATTTTTTAAAAAACTTCCACGCTTAGCACCCTCAGCAGGACGTGGGGACCACAGGTGCTCTGCAAACAGACAGTGTGTGAATGAGTGAAAGCAAGTTGTCGCTGAGCAGGGCCTTCCCATTGCCCTGGACTTCTGAGCAGTTTCCCCGAAAGATATGCTTGGTTCCAGCCATGGAACAATAGGAAAAAGACCACCAGTAATTCTTAAAATATCAATTTGCTCTAGACATTACTATTTTCAAGAACAGGGATGCAGACGGTGCCTTCAAGGACAGCAGGCAGGGCCTTTCCTGGCCTGAGGGTGATTTTGCCTCCGCTGGGCTCCAGGAAGGGCCTGGTGCCCTTCGGCTCTGTCCCAGGGCCATTGCCCTGAGCGGCATGTCTCACAGTGCTCCTTCAGATGAAAGCACTGGAGCACTTTCTGTGGCTCTGGCTGCTGTCCCTCCTGGACAAGGAGCGGGCAGAAATGTTTGATTTTGGTTCTTGCAGATGTGGAGGAGGACCTCTGCTGTCACCAGCAAGTCAGAGAAGCCACTCCCGTCAGGTGGAGGCTGCAGCCAGAGGCGATTCCTCACCTGCCCGGTCCCTTTCCCACCCTCTCTCCACACCAATCTCATCCAGTTGTCTCTAAAACCAATTTGGAAATTTTAAAGGCCAGTCTATTGGTCACTGAAATTCCCAAATTCAGTTTGCGCCTAGAGGCACCACCAGCCTCGGCAAACCACTGGCCTCCCAGCCCCGTCCCCTGTGTTGGGATAGAAGTGGGGTCTAGAGGGAGCGTTCGGGCTCAGCCCCAGCTCTGCCAGTGGAACACACTCGGGCACTCAAGAACCTTCCTGCCCCGCCTTCACATTGAACTCCTGGGCAAATTGAGGCTAAGGGAAGGGATTTGACCAGGGTTCTTTGGCAGTGAGTACCCAGCTGTGACAAATATACCTTGAAGGGCCCAGATGTGAAAAGGGGTTGGGGGACA
Organism: Chinchilla lanigera; assembly: GCF_000276665.1. Taxonomy (NCBI): domain Eukaryota; kingdom Metazoa; phylum Chordata; class Mammalia; order Rodentia; family Chinchillidae; genus Chinchilla; species Chinchilla lanigera. The sequence goes on from NW_004955561.1 coordinate 283,966, forward strand.
GAGCAAGGTGGAGCAGGGATGAGGAACCAGGCATTTTTTCCTTCATCATCATTAGGTTTTGTCTCCCTGCAGAGACCCTGGATAGGTACCAGGCTCATAAGTAAGGTCGGACGCAACCCCTCCCAGGGGCTGAAAGAGGCAGAAATGACCTCTCCATCCCCTGATGTTAGGCCTCCTGTCTCTGGAGAGACAGCGTGCAGGAAAACTTGGTGCATTCCTGTGGCCCCTACTTCCCCTTTCCCTGCCCAGCCCCTCCTGGCCGCTGGGCCAGCACCCCAGCCACGCACACCTCTGACTGTCCCCAAGGCTACTGCCTTTTCCATTCTACCTCCTGCCATTTCTCCTCCCTCTGTCTCCAGGCCATGGCGGCCCCCACCCTGCCCAGGTCTGTGCTGCTCAGATAAAACACCCCCAAGAGGCACAGTTTCGTGTCAGAGCAGCAGCCATCCGCCGCAGCCTCGCCTGGACACTCCGCTGCCCCCCAGACTCTGGCTTTGGCTCCGACTGGTTGGAGCTCCCCTCCAGAAGGATAAGAGAGGAAGGACCAGGAGGCCTGAGATCTTCAGCATTCTGCACTTCAGTCTGATTCAGTCTTTCTTCAAATCCTCCGTGACTCCCTACTCCCCTAGAAAAGAACAAATCTCATCTGGCTCCACAAAGGCTTTTAGCCTTAGCCCTCACGCTTTTCCCTGATGCCCGCCCCACCCTGCCATGCCTCAAGCCCTGGTCTACAACACTCTCCCACAGGCCTCCACCCTGTGCCTTCGGTCACAGCTCAGAGCTTTTGTGTGTAGAGTTCCCCTTACTGGGAATTGCTCTTCCTTTGTTCACTGCCGTAATCCTCTGGAGTCTTCTCAGATGTCTCCTCCTCTGGGAAGCCTTCCTGGATTTCCCTGACCAGACTCAAGTGTTTTCTCTGTCTCCAGGCCTCTCTTCACAGGGCTGTTGTTTGTGGATATGAGCACAGGACTGACTCCGCTGCTGTGCTGGCTCCTCTCTGTGCCGAGATTGGCTACCCAAGTGGCCCTCTTGCTTCCAGAGCCAGCTTCGTGGTAAACTTGATTTGGAGAAAAGAGTGTCCAGAGTAAAACCCCAAAAGGACAACCCAGAAAGGGACAATCTGACAATTATGCAGATCTAACTTAAGAGGCACAGCTGGAAATTGAGCCCATTTAGCTCACAGCTGTCTATCAAGGCTGCTGGACATGGGAGCCGGCCTCGGTGACAGGGAAGGGTGGGGACAGGGGCAGCACCCGCCTCACTTTTCCTCTTCTAGAGCTTCACCACACTTTCTTATATTTATAAAATAAATTCCCTGCTATTGTGACAAATCAAACATACAAAAGATGAAGTGAGAAATTAATAGCCACCCCCTTCCAATGTTCAAAGATAAATTTATATAGAGATCTGCATATATATACAAGCACATGCACCTAGAAGTTTTTTAAAAAGTGTAAATAGGATAATACTATATATAACACTTGGAACTTTTTGTTAAAAGTCAACATATAATATGGATATTTTCTGAACATATGTATAAATATATGTATACATTATATATATAAAACTACATATAGAGTTTTACCTTGTTCATTTTGTTACTGTTTTGGAGCCAGTTTTACATTTAGTGCACAATTATCTAAAGTCGAAGCATTGGACTAGATGCCAATAACAAAAATCAGTAAAATATTTCTTCATAAGCCTTTATTTTTATTGATAATCATTATTTATACTCCATTGTAGGAATGTACTATGATGTATTTAACTGTTCTCCTCTTGATGGACACACAAATTGCTTCTTACTTTTTCAAATCAGTGTTGTGATTGTTAAAAATCCTTATGCACATGCCTGAACGCGTGTGGGCCTCCATAGGGTGCGTTAGCAGAACCAGGGCTGTTGCCCGTCGACCTCCGGTTCTTTGGCTTGATTCAGATGGAAATCAGTGAAGCGCAGCTCCGCTAGCAGTCCAGATGCCACCAGATGACAGCACGCAATGCTGGGTGCCAACAGCTGCTGTGGTCACTGTCACTGCTGGCTGTCACTGCCCGAGGCAGGCTTGTGCCAGACACCGTACGTCAAGCCCGCCCGGTGCTGGTCTCTGCTGCTGACCATCACTGGCTGCTGGTCTCTGGAGCTTTTTGGTGTTTACAGCTCTGAGTGTTTACAGTTCTTTCTTTAGAAACTGACCACTCTGTACGCACTACTCAGGATAAAACTCCCAGGTAGATTTCCAGGAATTTTGGAACTCACGTCACCTAAGAAATGAATCAAGAGCTGGTTGACAGGAGCACCAGGGCAAGCACCAAGGTCTTTATTTTAACAGGGCCTGTGCCCCAACACAGCGGGGCTGGGGATGAGCTCACGGGAGGTAGTGAGCCCTTCCAGACTAAACCTGCATGTGGTGTGCCTGGGAGCACTGCTTGCAGCAGCTGGCAGGCCAGTGACATGTTGGGCATGCAAATAAGGGACCCAGATACCCCCTTCCTGGTTGCAGCCACTCTAGGGGACCCCTCCTTTCTTCACCCCTCCCTTTCCTCTGCAGAGGCTGGGGTTAGGGAGGGCACCACGCTGCCTTCCCAGCTTCATTCCTGTTGGAGTGGAGAGTGATGGTTTGATAGCCAGGGAGGACACCGAAGCAAACTGTCCCAGCCCACTGGGCTACAAGGGGAGCAAAGGGAAGCCAGGGCGAGGGGCAGACAACTGCTGGTCATGCCACCTCCAGCCCCACCAGCCGGTATGGAGAGAGTGAGAGTCAAACTTTTCTTATCTATGACCTAACTTTACAGATGCTCCATTCAGGAGAAAATAGGAACACTTCAGTGTCCCAGTGAGCAGCCTCCCCCAAATCACACCCCAACGTCACATAGTGGGTAGGTAGACAATGCTAGCAACACAAGGCCCTGACTGACTGTCCCTGCCCTGTTAGTCCACATACTTCCATCTACTTCATTACACTGAGAATACTGACTTGAAATTAGACACACACGTGTGCACACACACACATACATGCACACACACACACACCACTTAGAATCCAAAGCACAGCTCAGACCAAGTTCTGACTGACATCAGCAAATTGACAGCAAGAAGGGATGACGCTTCAGTCCCTCTGCTTCTAGCAAACGAGACAGCCTAATAACTCAGCCTCATAACCATTCTGCACATTTGGCCGAGATGCTCAATGGCTTCAGAAGAGAAGACCCCATCTCTGGTTGAGGTGGAAGGAAGAGACAGACAGCCATGGATCATGACGTCAAAAACCCAGTCTGCAATTTCTTTCCAAGTTTAGGATGCTGGTGCTGGGGAATTTTCCCAGTTTTACCTTCCCCTGGCACCACTGTGGAACAAGGGAAATCAAATTTCAAAGAATATTATTCGGACTAAATATAAGCTTCTGTTACTATGAGAACAGGGTTGTTTGTCACTATTGTTGTTTTTAATAATTTGTGCCCCACTTTCACAATGACCAAGGACCAAGGATGTTAGAAGAGAGAGAGACCAAGTTTGCATAAGTCTTGAACTGAACATGAGACTCCCAAGTCCTGATATTTAAGCTCAAATTTGAGAGCCTCATATTGCTGGGAACATACACTCTCCTCTTAGTTCATTTCCTACTAAATAGCTGATCTCTCCAGCAGCAAGTTCAGCAGAAAAGCAAACAAAAAGCCTGTCCAGGACACATTTTCCTGCTTATTCCTAGAACATAAGGTCAGGGGAGTCAGGCACCTCGCTATTGCCTTCTGCCTGGCCAGCCAGGCCTTGTCCCACAGCCATCCTCTCTCCTTGGGGCCACGTCAGTCCCCAGGCCTGCCTGGCATCTCCCTGTCTTCACTGGAGGAGTGAGGCGAAAACTCCCAAGGAAGTGAGCGGTCCTGGGAGCTGTGGGGCAGTGTGCTCAGGCTGCCAGCCAGTGAAGCATCTTCGGGGCCCCGGGTGGGGTGAGTGGGTAGAGAATAGCCGAGTCTCTGGAAGTCTTGCTGTCCTCTTCCAGCAAAAGCAAGAGATGAGTTGGGATCCGAATTTTAAACACAATCCATGTCCTGTTCTCTCCTCCAGGATTCAGTTTCTTTGCTTGTGAAATGAGAGTTGGGTTCAGGCCAGGGAAGAGGGCACTCTAAGAATCCCTACCCCGGCCCCGGGAAAATGTATTTTCTACAGACCAGAGGCAGGACCGAAGGGAACAATTGACCCAGCTGAATTTGCATCAGCCTGTACTCAGCACACAAATGGCGCAGGCTGCTGTTGGTCGAGCGAGCCAGTCCTCAGACTTCCAGCCCCCTGGGCACCACCAGAGACAGCAAAGCTGCCTGCTTGTGACCCCAAAGTGGGGGACATGGGGGGGAGCAAGGGAGGTGTGGTTCCTGCCCAAGTGGAGCTAACCGTGATAGAAAGGATTAAACAGCCTTGAGCTGCAGACACCTCTCATTTAGTTCTCACCACAGCACCATGAAACAAGAATTATTGCAATCCTCAGCTTCTAGGTGAGGAAACTGAGGCACGAGGAGGGAAGTGACTTGACCAAGCTTCTATAGCTGGGTAGTTGTGGAGTGATGAGTAGAACATGGAGCCCTCTGGCTCCTACAAGTTATCTGTCTCCTGTTTCATAGGATTTACCACCCTGCTACCTTTTAAATTCTCTTCTCCATGGTAGTGTTTAATGTATCCCCACATCCCCAATACCGCAGTCCGAAGCTTTTGTTGGGTTGGCATATGAATGGGTGGTGGGTGGATGGATAAATGGATAGGTGGCTGGGTGGATGGATGAATGGATTGATGATCAACTCTACAGGCAGTAGGAAGTCACTGAGGGTTTGAGAGAAGCAGAACTGGGTGAACAAAACTGGGTGAAGAGCACAGGATCAGCCCCACTTTCAAGCAGCTCTGAGAAGGCCGGACATGGTCATGTAAAGTGTCTCTAACCCCGAAAAGCCACTTCCACTGACGTGTCCCACGGTCACAAGCAGTGGGTATGACAGAGTCTGAGGGGAAGGATCGCCTCTGGTCCTGTCAGGGGAGAGGTCAGGGAAGGGGCCTAGGGTAGGATGGCAAGGGTTAGATGGATGGGGTGGGGGCACAAGGACCACACTGTCCCCGTGACAGGCTACTGAAAGGACAGTACGGAAGAAGGAAGGGAGAGAGAGGAAGGAAGGAAGGAAGGAAAGAAAGAAGGAAGGGAAAGCCTCCATTGAGGCAACCCATGGAGGATTCTTCTCTGCAGGTTCTGGGTACCCCAGCCTCCTTTCTCACTGGAGAATCCTCTGGGGTGACTCCCTTGCCCTTAGGCACATTGCCATAGCCTGGCTGACACCCACAAACTGTGAAGAGACTTGGGCCCCCAAGTCCCTTCCCAGCCCCCGTGCTTTCACAGAGGGTCATAACCGGAAGCAGACACCCTGCTCTAAGTCAAGGGCAAGACCAGGCTTAGGCTCCCCCTCACCCACCCGTCTCAGCCCCCTGTTGGGGCTACAGTGAAATGGCAGGAAGAGCATCCACTTTGCAGTGAACAGACCCAGGGCCAGCCTGCTTCCCGGCTGGGCAACCCTGGCCAGGTCCCTTTCTCTCTCTGAGCTTTGGCCTGTGCAGCAGAAGATGGGGATGTGCCTTGTGGGGAGGTCATGGGGTAAAAGACAGAGAGCAGAAGCAGCAAAGACGGACAGTGCCTGGTATGGGTGGGGAGCCAGTCAGGGCATTCGTTACTACTGGTTGGTTACCTTTATCCCTATAATATGAGGTGGAAAGCTAAGCCCTGGCTGCTTCTTGCCTGACCCGTTTGGAGCTCTCTGAGTGAGATTCTGGTCTCCTGTCCCCACCTGGGGAGAAGCAGGCTTCAGGGCTGTAGTCAGCTTTAGAGAGTGGGGTGGGGCCGGTCCTCAGGGAGTCTGAGGCATTCTTGGGCTCCCTGTGGTAAAAATAGTTTTGCTTTGTTTGGCTGGATGGCTTACTCACTCCCTGGCCTGGCACAGTGCCCCCTTGATGGGCAGATGCCAGACTATTTCAGGCCGTGAAAACAAGCCCCCGCCAGCTCCAGAGAGCAGTGTGTGCACCCCACTATCTCATGCTTTCAGGCCAGAAGAAAAAGGAAAAGAGCCTGTGACTGCGTCAGACTTTCTCTTACTGCAGTCGCAGCTGCCAGCACTCTGCGCAGGCCTCTCAGATGTCACATTCCTCAGACAAAGCAAAACACAAAGAGGCTGGAGTAGCCATGGTAATAATAGTAGTAGTAGTGATAATAAAGCCCTCACCACACCCAAAACATTCGGATAGGCGTGTTATTTTCCTTTGCTCGTCTGTTCACAGCAGCTCCAGGAGGTCCACATCGCAAACTCTTTTTTCTCGAGAAGAAAACTGAGGCTCAGAGCGGTGACCTAACCTGCCCTCAGTCACACAGGTAAAAATCAGCAAGGCTGGACACAAGCCCAGGTCGGCCTGACTGAAATCCAAGCTTTGTCCTCCAGTGATTTCCCCTGATGCCTTATTATAAGAAAGCCTGGATGTCTAATTGCTTTTCTTTATTTTGTTTCAAGTAAGATGGGTCATCTCGGGGGAGAAGGTGCGATGTCCCTGCGTCCTCTCTCCTCTCTGACGGAAACCACGTGTGTTACTCAGGCTGCTTGCTGCCCCTGCTCCTCTCTCACTGTGCCCATCTGGGTCCCCAGGCGCTGTGCTGTCTTTGACTCCGCCCATCTGGCTCTTCCACCCAGCCCCCCACGCCTGGCAGCTCTCTCCAACCTTGGTCCTGTCAGACCTCCATCCTCCGCCCACTATCTGGGAACAGAGGGTCACCTCTTGGGCAGAGAGTCCTGTGGGCTTGGATACTTCACAGGTCCCTGCTATGCTTTCCTGGCAGGACTGTCAGAAGTTTCTGGAGGGGAAGGGCTTTGTTTCGGCCTCCCCATGTGCATTCAGATCTCTTCCCATCCCCAGCCCGGTGGCAGAAGATCAGTGCCATCCCTGTATCCATGCAGCACCCATCCAGCCATTCGCATAGGTGTTGGTCCACCCAGAGAAGGTCTGTTGTCTGCAGTGTAAGGACTGGAAGTTCGTCAGACACCCACCCAGTCAGAGGGGAGAGAGAAAAGGATGAAGGAATTAAAAAACAGCCAAGGAAATCCATGGGAGGAATGGTACAGGTATCACAGGAGTCTCCCTACAGAAGGAGAGGCCTGAGCTGGATCTTGAAGGAAGAATAGAGGCTAACGAGCTGCCCCTAGATGGCCATTTCTAGGACAGCAAGGACTCACTGGGGTTCATGCAGGAAGCATCTGTTCTTATAGGGAGAGTCACACCTAAAGGTGTGGTGGGGGACTACAGCACAGAGTGGGACCTGGCTAACCGGTGGAGTGTTACTCCTAAGCCTGAGAGGGTGAGGGGGGCAGTGTATAGTGATCTAGAAGGAGAGGTCTGGGGAGGAGCCCCTTGCAGGGGCAGTGACTTTCTGCCAAAGGACACTGGTGCCCAAGGCAAACACTAAGCAAGGAGACAAGAGGCTCAGTACCCGGACCTCACTCTCCTCCTAGCCCAGGTCTCCCGCTAGTACCTCCTGTCAATCAGCCAGCCCAGCCAGAGCAAGGTCAGGTTGGGGAGCAGGGAAGGGAAGAGGGAAGGGTAATGGGATTTGGGGGTGCTGTCCAGCCCGGTCATCTTTCACCCTCATGTTCTTGGGCTGCTCACTGTGCCCTGAAACTACCTTGGGCTTCAAGTCTCTGTGCCTCTGCTTATTTGTTCCCTCTGCCTGGAATTCTCTCGCCCATCCTCCTAGTCCGTCAAACTCCTGTGCCTGTGTGGCCGCAGGAAAGCAGCCTTTTCCTCAGCTGCTCAGAAAACCTTCATCTCTTCATACCTCAACAGAAAATGCGCCCTCCCACAGCCAGTATGTTTCAGTTTCTTAGTTGCCCAGGTAATAGCTCCTGCTCCAGTTCCTGCTACTTCTGTCTCTTACAAACAGCCGGTCACTGTGATGCACAGCTGGCCACACCCCCTTCCAGTCTTTGAGAAATTTCAGGGTGGAGCCATGGCTGATTCATCCTCAAAGCCCTAAACTTCTGCTTCTTTTAAGTCAGGAACCCTGAATCTGCCAAAAAATATAAAGAAGCTGAGATTTTACATGACTTGCAGGCTAAAAAGTAGCCTGCCAGTGTTGTGGGTTCTGACAGAAGGCACAAGACTCCTGGATCAGAAAGAGTGTTATGACTCCCAGCAACAACCACAGCCAGATGATTAACACGTGTGAGAGTTAGCTGTTGTGTCAATTTGAGTAAGAAATGCCCAGCTGAGTGGATTAGCACCATTCTGGGAGTGGGATTTACTGAAGACAGAAGACCCACCCTGGGTGTGAGCGGCACCAGTCAATAGGCCTGGAGGGAATGAAAAGGGGAACTGTCTTAGTTTGTTTCCTCATCGCCAGGACAAGATGCTTGACACCCAAAGTTAAGGAGGAAAGTTTTATTTGGCTCACAGTTTGCAGAGGCTTCCAGTCCATAGCCAGCTGGCTTCAGGCTGGGTGACATGGCAGTGGGGCATTGCAGAGGACACACAGTTCTTAGAGGAGCAGGCAAAAGCCAGGAAGCAGCAGCCGCAGCAAGCCTGCCTTCCCTCTCTCCCTTTATATCCCATCCAAACTATAAACTTACTGATTGGTGCCACCCACACCGAAGAAGGGGTTTCCACTATCCACAACCAGAACTACGCTAATTCCAATCAGTGAACTGATGTATTCTATACAACTTTAATCCCAGTATCACAAAGCCTAGATCCAGCCAGCTCCTAAAAGCCCCGCCCATGAGTGCATGAGATTTGGGGGAGGGGATCTAGACACAAGTCAGAATAGGAACAAAGAAAGAAGTCTTTGTTTCCGTTTCTTCAGAGAATTCTCAGTCTTCGCCTTAGCCTTGGACATCCATTTCCTGGCACAGACTATTCAGCATTTCAGGGCAGACCCTTCGGCCTCCTGACAGGGACTTCCTGAGCACTCTTCAATAGACAGCAGGCCTTCGACCTTTGACTGGATCCTTCATATCTCCAGAGTGCAGGCAGCTCTTTCTGCTCTTCCACACCTGACTCTGCAGGTGGCCATTGTAAGCCCACCTTGTAAATCCTTATATATTTATATATCTTGCATGAAATCCGTTTCTCTAGGGAAACAGACTGATACAGCACGTTTGCACCAGTTCCCACGGGGCCACATGAAGAGGGCCAGGCAGTACCTGAGTGTCCCAGAGCTTCCTTACTAGACAGCAGTACCGAGCCTCTGGAAGCTTCTGGGCGTGGGTTATCTCACATTCAGAATGAGAACATCTGTCCTTGATTCCAGCAAGAGGCTCAGTCTTTCCCAAGGGTATTCGCAATGCAAAGACAGCACAGAACAGAGCAGCAGTGTCTTCGCTTGCAAGAAATGTGAAAAAGTGAGAGGCTCATGGGGATCTGACCCCCTAACAGAACTTGGTGGGTGACTGCTAAGGGAGGGAGAACGACCCTTAACAGAACAGACTGGGTGAGGCCAAAGATGAAATGCACCCCTGGGGCCCATTCTGCCTCTGATCCCAAGCATCCCTGCTGAGTATGTAGTCAGAGTCCTGGCTTGGTCCCTCCTGAGCCGGGCTGCTGCAAACCACAGCAGTAACATCATGCCCATCCGTAAAGGGGGCACAGCAACAAGGCTGTCGCATGAGGAACATTCACTCCTGGGAAGACGTCGGTGGGGATGCAGTAACGTTATGTGACCCCACAAAAGAAAGCAGGGGAGAAAGGAAGAAAGAGAGCAGAACAGATGTACAGAAGAGAAGAAGGCCTGGCTCCTCTCCAGCACAGGGAGCAGAATCAGCTGCAAAAAGCCAGGGAATATCATTAGCTACCCAGTGCCTGGGCCACTGAGACAGACACAGTTTTCTGTACCGTTGACCCTGGACTCCATCTCAAGCCACAGGCAGGATATAATGACAACATGTGGCTGGAGATGGCCCCAGACTCCAGTGGTATAAGTGATTACCCACTAAAAGCTGAGATGGATGAGTCATTCTGGATTCTTTCCAAAGGCAAAGCAAGTACCAAGGTCTACTCATGCCAGTGTTTCTGCTGAGGTTTACAGAGAGAGATGTTCTTTTCAGACCCATTTCCTGGGCCAATCATCGGAAGACCGTAGCAGCATTAGTGGGAGGAATCAATGCCTTTAACTGAGCATAGCAATTAATGTGCCACGCTCTGAGTCCTGGCCGTATATGTCCTCCCACCCCCGGGGACAGCTATGATCAGGATCACCTCCGAGCTACTAACCAAAAACTAAAGCTCTTGGAAGCAAAAATGGCACATCTCAAGTTCTAAGCTCAGATGTCACCACAATGCTGGCCAGCACGGCATCTGCTGGCCCCGGTTTCCTGCAGGAGACCCTTTCCAAAGCCCAGGCTTGACCGCACTTCATTATTCTGCCACAAGAGAGGATGGGAGTCACTTACTGCCTCTCAGGTGATGCACAGAGGTGACCTACAGAGGACAGAAGCCAAGAGAATGGCAAGGAATTGGGAAAGTGCTAGGGACCCAAACTCCTAATACTAGCTTCAGAATTCCGTCCCTTATCCTTTGTTCTCAGAAAGCTTCACCAGGTCTTTGAGAAACAAACACAAAATGACATAAAAATGCAGAGGACAGTTGAGAAGCTGTGGCTGGGAGTGGGGTGGGGCTGGGCAGTGCCCAGCTGGGAATATTATAATTCAGCCAAGTCCACGAATTCCACGACCAATTAGAGCGACAGTGGCCACCAGAGGGCGCTACGAACTCGTTAACTGATGCAGCAACCGCAGGATGCCCTGGCCCACAGACGCCTTCACCTGAAGCTGCGTTTCCCAGCGCTGGTTCCCGCGCGCACCCTCAGACACAGCGGTGACAGAAGACGCACAGTGAGCTCATTAAATTTTAAAGATAATTATGCATCATCTAAGGAATTGCTGTTTTCTTCTAGCTGCACTTTGTGAAGAGAGTACTTTTTTCTAACCGGGGTATCTACATCTTATTTGGTCAGAAAGTGAGGGCTTTTTAACCTGTGAAGCACAGCTTCTAACAGAAGAGCTAGGAGATCTTTAGCGACACCCAGCTCCTGTCAGTACCCCTCTGCAGGCCCTGGTGCTTGCAGGGGACCCTTCACAAGCCACGGGGCCTCAGGGCTGCAGTCAACACCCGGGGCCTTCCTGGTGTTTCTGTAAGGTGTGAGGCATGGTGGGGGCCTGCCTGCCAGAAAACGAGCTCGGAAGAGGAGTGCGGGTATAACATCTTTCAAGAGCCTCACCTCCTTGGCAATTTTAGGTCACTGAATGCTTGTCCACTGGGAGCAGCCGCCATGCAGCACAACTGCGGGGCACGATCCCCATCACAACCCTCAGGAGCAGGGTCCCCTCCCCTGGAGCTGTGCAGAGCACAGCCTGCTCTCTAGGGCCATGCTGGGAAGCCTTGCCTGGGAGTGATGGACAAGAAAAGGAACTGGAAGAGAGGGAAGGTGGAGAGAGGAAAAGCGAGCCAAAGAAGAAAGAAGCAGAAAAGAAGAGGGGTGGGGAAAAGCAGGAGAATGTCCAGCTAGGAAACACCCTGGGGCTCACCCCCGGGTCCATACAGACCAGCCAGACCATGCTAAGTGGCACTGTCTTTTGAAACCAAACTACAGTGAAACCGAAATTTAATACAATGTCCCCAGCAACCTCTAATTAAGGGAAAGGGCAGTCTGACTCAGAGGCAAATCTTGGCTAAGCAAAAAATGAATCTTATTATCAAAGAATGTCAGGGCAGGGAAAAACTCCAGAGATAACTAAGGAAGCCCTCCCAACATTAACCTCCCCAAACAAACAAAAAAATGCCTGCTTCCTTAAATGTCACTGCAATGTCTACACAAATTAAATATCATCACTCAAAAGAAAGCCAAGCCGTGGCAATTTTAGATGAAAAGAGAGATAGAGTCTCTATTTTATCCACATAATATCAATCTACTTGTCTGCCCCAGGTCCTCTTTCCTGGTCAAAAGTAGGAGTAAAACATCACCAAGATCATTTTCATGGTGATTGTCTTTTTATGGTGACAAAAAGGTGAACTGATGTGCAGTGAATGCTTCATTATATTCAGGAACTCATGGTGAGAACTTCCTCCCCAAAATCTTTTGGAGTCAATTTTGTTACATTGTCCTGGGTGCAAAGTCAAAGCTGAGTTCCCAGAACACCTCTGGGACATCTGGCGACATCCAAAGGTTGCTGAGAGTTTCCTTGGAGAGTTTCAGTGGGGTTTCTCAGCTTAGATATCTGACCTGGTCAGGTTTCTGTTGCTGTGACAGAATGCCCAAGACTAGGTAACGTATAAAGCAGAGACATTTATTTCAGTTGTGTTTCCGGAAGCTGAAATTGCACAGTTGGATGGTTGAGTCTGGTGAGGGCCCCCCACTGCTCCAGGACAGAATGGAAGACTGAAAAGGAAAGAAGATGTTCAGCAGGGAGCAGAGGGGAGGCTGAAGTCCCCAGGGAGCTAATTCATCCCGGGCAAAGGCAAGGATCCAGTCAGGGCTCTGCCCTCAAACCCCTCCCATTAGGCCCAGCCTACCAGTGCTGCTGCATGGGACAGTGAGGGTCCCACATGTGCAATTTTGAGGAGTGCACCCGAACAATGGTAATTTGGGGGCGGGTAATATGTGTCCGTAGGCAATTAGGTGATACACTGTGTTATCCTCAAAAGCAAGGACATTACCAAATCTATACTTCAGGAATAGATGTTGAACACCTGTAAAATGCACCTATAGATAAACATGGGCCATCAGTTCTTGATAAATACAATATTGAAATGTGAGATGGATGTTTATTTCTTAAAACTGTGTGATTGCTACATTCAAAGCTTTAAATGCATCTGCAAAGTGGGCCAACTATCTTAGTATCTTAGACTTGAACTTCCCAAGAAACAGGCTCAAGGGGAGATGTGGCCACAGAGGTTTGGGACACAAACCTGGTAGGGAGGCGGGGAGGGAAGAGCTGTGCTGGGGCCTCTCCTTGCCCCACCCGACCCCGCGCCTGCCCTCCCTGGCTATGGCCACCCCGAGAAGTGGGAACCCCAGGAGGCACCTTCTGCACCTGTCCAAGGATGGCCCTGGAAGAAAGCGGCAGCTCTGAGACCCTGTGGTTAAAATATTATCCTATGTGTATCAACAATCTTGTGTCTGTCTATAGCAGGAAGAGAGGATTCTATTGTTTTATTTTTCTTGGTGGTGCTGGAGATTGAACGCAGAGCCTTTACACTGTGCTACCTCCCCAACCCTCTTTACTTATTTTATTTATTTTTTTAAATTTCAAGACAAGTTTCAGCTGGGCATGGTGGCACAGCCCGGTAATCCTAGCATTCTGGGAGGCCAAAGCAGGAGTACAAGTTTGAGTCCCACCTGGGCAATTTTGTAAGTCACTGTCTCAAACCAAAAGAGCTTGCGTGTAACCTGTCACATCCTTCCATATACTTTAAATCATTTCTAGATGACGTAAAACCATATAAATGCTATGTAAATAATAGCTACTGTATATTATATTGTTTAGGAAACAAAGACAACGCAGTAATCCTTGGTCAATATAGATGCATTTTCCCTTAATATTTTCCAATCAGTGGTTTATTGAATCCATGTATGTGGAACCCACAGATGCACCATATATAACGGCAAGAGAAGAAGAGGGAGAGGAGAAAGAGGAGGTCGAGGGGGGAGGAGGAAAAGGACAGAGAAGGAAGAGGAGAGGAGGAAGACGACAAGGAGCAGAGGGAGGAGCAGACGAGGAGGAAGAGGAAGAAGGAGGAGGAGGAAAGAGAAAGAGGAAAAGGAGGAGGAAGAGGAAGAGGAGGGGGAAGAGGAGGAAGAGGAAGGGGGAAGAGGAAATGGGGAGAGGAGGAATGGCCCCTGACCAGTAGCAGAGCCTGAGACTGAGAGGGAAGCACTGTGTGCTCCCAGCTGTGAGAAAGTTAAGTTCTGAACATCTGAAAAGCTCTTTCTCTGGATATTCCAAAAATGGAGCAGCCATGGCCTTGCTCATTCCAGCAGCAATAAACAGCTAACATCCCTGCAGCATTACAGCGACCTGGGTCTCTGGGACCAGCCCCCGGCTCTTCCTACCAAACAGCAAGAGGGCTCTTCTCAGCATAGGCGAGCAATCTTCACAGCGAGGGTGAGCTGCTCCAATGGAGCACTGCACATCCTAGAAACATTATCTTGTTTTGGATTGTTGTCCAAAATGCTGATCTGGAACCTAGCATTATTAACAGAGCATCACTAGAAGCCAAATCTTTTTTCTCTCACTAAGCCCGCTACTTCCAACAATTCTGACTGCACTTCACAAACACCATCAGCCCAAGTCATGGTCTCCACAGCTCAGGCACAGTTTTTCTTCTCATGCAGCGTCCATAATGAAGCAGGGAGGATGATTCTCCCTCATGGTGATGAATTAACCTTGAAATTTCATTTTTTTTTCAAGCCAATTCATCTTTTCAGCCTTTGGCTATAAAATCAGACAAAGCAATACTCTGGACTTATTTGTAATTTTCTCCCCAAGTTGATCTTTTGGCAACACTCATTTTCAAAGATTTCACACATCTCTTCAGCAACATGAAGTTCTTATTACTGTTTGTAATTTAAACAAGTATTGCAAATATTTTCATGACCTAGATAGATTCCTGACTTTATATTCTAGTATTATCCAGCCTCATATGTCACAGATTTGTGCCTCAGGAAAGAGAAGGATAGATGCGGGGGGGTGGAAAGAAAGGAGGGAGGAATGATCACGTTTTAAATATTTTTCTATGCAATGTATATAAATCTGAGCTGCTTCTTGGCTAGGCTCAACATATTCTCACATACAAACAAAATACCTGCTCAACCTAATAAAAAGCAGTGAAGAACAATTTCAATTATTTGCATTTTGTAGTCATTTTAAACTGCAAAAGTAATGCATCACATCAAAAGGACACAGGATCCATCCTGAAAGAGTTCAGTGGCCAAAGTTGAAACATTCTAAGTAATAACTGAGTAGCAATAATACTTGGATATAACCCAAAGAATAAAATAAGAAACCATTAGCAAATACTGATATAAAACAAAGTGGAATAAGCAGCAAGCAAGGGAGAAGTGATAGCTCTTCCTTATAGAATTCCAGTTAAGAAATAGATAAGGAATGAGGAAAATAAAAAAAAAAATGTTAAGAGTGGTACCTCAATAATTGCTGCTGTATACCCCAAAGAATATTAAAATTAGTGGGTGAAAATTTAAAGAGAAAGAGGATATTTCAAATGTCATAACCTCAAAGAACTTCCTTCCAAAATACATTGATGCCTCAATTCACAAACTTAATTCGTTCCACAATTTTGGAAAAGATGGCCACACTTGTGTTTGTGTGCGAAAGATGGCTTCAGTCATGTTTATCACCCGATATAGAGTTTGCAAACAAAGCCAAAATTTTGCCAAACACTTGTTTATGAACCAAACCATTCGCAAACAAAAGTGTTCATGAACCGAAGTTCCACTTACTCAATCACACAGGGCAACAGGAACTGGCAGAGGGGAGAGTGGGCAGGCATGACCTTCACCAGACAGTCAAGGTCAACTCCAGGAGTCCTGCCAGCATACATACTGAGAAGGGCACTTCACTTTTGTGGCACTCTTCTCTAAAATCCGTGACCTCAACCTGCAGCCTCCTGAGAAAATGGCAGACAAACCTAAACGGAGGGACAGTTGACAAAATACCTGATCTGTACTCTGCAAAACCATCAGGGTTGCAACAGACAAGCAGAGATAAGGGGACTGTCACAGCAGCCAAGGACCAAAGACACAGAGGACGAAGTGAAATGCAGAGTCCCAGACAGGACTGGGGAACAGAGTGAGGACACACGTGGAAAAGTTGACGAAGTCTGAGAAAAGTCTGCTGTTTACAATAGTATAGCACCTGGGTTAATTTCTTCATTTTTATAAAGGCACCATGAAAACACTAAGGAAAGCAGAGTACAGAGTACACCAGTCTCTTTGCAACTCTCCTGTATGTCTCCAAGTATTTCAAAATGTAAACTGCTTGTGTAACAGGTCAAACCAAACAGGAGGAGCAAAAAGAAACTTCACCTTCCCTGCCTAACCCAGGTCCCTCCCTTCCTGTGAAGGGACCAGTTTGGAATTAACTTTTTTTTTTTAGTTTGTCTTACTTTTATTGATTTTTTTATTTTAAAGAAAACTTTAAAAATAAGAAAAAGAAAACAAAAATGATTCATAATTTCAAAACAAGATGATAAGAAATTAACAATGGTTTATAGTGCATATGATTTATGATTTATGATTTTTATGTCAAAAAAATCATAAGCTTTATGATTCTTTTCACACAAAAAAAATTTATTGAGTTTCCCTCTTTGTTTTTGTTGACTTCATTGCTTTAAGAATGAGGCATTGTGAAAAGTGAGGTAAATACTGACAGTTTATCTTTACAAAATTTTCTGCGGAACCCTCAAAGCAGGTTCTATGGTAGAAGTTTCAGTCCACATTCAGTTGGTCCTGGTGCTCTTGGGCCCTGCCAAGAGGGGCCCCATCAAGCATGGCAGCCAGGATGTGAGAGAGGGAAGGGAAAGGGCCAGCACCCTAACATATCCTTCAAGGACACACCTCCATGACATCACTTCCTCCCACCAGAACCTCTTAAAGGAACAACCGCCCACAGCAGTGTCATGGGCTGGGGACAAAACCATCAACACCGGAAGCTTTGGGGCACATTTCAGATCCAAACTATAGCATATAAATATCACAAATACTTTATATATGTATGTATGCATGTGCATATGTGCACGGACTTTTGACATTTAGAGGCATTTTGATAATTTAACAGTCATTTGTGTGAAAATGCCTGCCTACCCAATTTTGATACAAAAGCAATTTGACATTGTATTTGTTAAAAAGAAAAACACACTAAAAAAAAAAAAAAAAAAAAAACCAAAAAAAAAAAAAAAAAAAAAACCTCCCTGAAAAACAAAGACAAAACAAGCCTCTCAAAACTTCTGCAGGTGGGCCTGGCTTGCTTTCAGGATCCACCTGGAGCAATTTTTCCAGACACAGTATAAATCAGATTTTAG
Organism: Chinchilla lanigera; assembly: GCF_000276665.1. NCBI lineage: Eukaryota > Metazoa > Chordata > Mammalia > Rodentia > Chinchillidae > Chinchilla > Chinchilla lanigera. The sequence continues at coordinate 301,061 of NW_004955561.1, forward strand.
TTTGCATTTGTAAAATGATCAGCAGGTTGAATGAGCTTTTCTGTAAGAAATCCAGGAAAGAAAAAAATTGTATGTTTTGAATAAGTATTGGAACAAGGAAAATTACCTATTTTGAATAGTCATCTACTGCATTTCTATTTGCCATCCATTCACTTTCCTTGACTTAGGGGAGCAGGTGAAATTAAATTGAGCCCACTAGCAATGGTTGTACCAGGAACTGCTGCTTCTTGAGCAGGGTGCTTAGATCATCTGAAATAATCTCCATAAGGACACTCTGAAATAAGTGCTGTGATTACCCTTATTTTATGAGGAATTAGGCTTGGAAAGGTAGAACGCACACAAAACACTGGACAGTTTTAACGCAGTGAATGCGTAGTGCATCATAGTCACAATGATGACTCCACACCTATGGTCACAAGGAAGCAGGGCAAGGCCCAGCTACTGCGAATGCACACCTGTGACTCCACAGCAGTGTGCTAGCCAAGGTCCACAGAAGACAGAGGAACTTTTCTCATTCCTCGGTTCCTAAATTCACATGAAAAATATCTGAGCACGGACTTTATCTTCATCCCCAAGGGCACGTTATTATTTGCAAGTTCTTCTCAAAATTATCCATCTCTTTTGACTCTTTTCATTATGTTAGCCAGTTTTGCATCTCTGGGATGAACTATCAGAGAAAAACAACTCAAAGGAGGAGAGGTTTATTTGGTTCAGGAATCAGAGCTTTCCATTCATGTTTAAAGGGAGGAACGTCATTGTGGAAGTGCCTGATGGAGGAAATATGCTCACCTCATGGTGTCCAGGGTGAGATAGAGAAACAGACAAATGGACAGAGACACACACAGAGAGAGAGAGAGAGAGAGAGAGAGAGAGAGAGAGAGAGAGAGAGA
>NW_004955561.1:302086-303482 GCF_000276665.1 Chinchilla lanigera
CTTCAAAGGCAGGCCCCTCGTGACCACTCCCTCTAACTTGTCGTCCCCACCTAGTAACCTGTTCAGCTGTGTGCTCTTCAGTGGCTCAGCCCATTGATAAGCTCTCATGATCCAATCCCTCTCCTAGGCTTCACCCATGAATATTGCTGTGCTGGGGACTGCTGGGCCTTCAGGGGACATTTTAGAACCCAGCCACATTAATCCTTGATCTTGTGTGATAAGCAGAGTGGAAATTACTCTCCTCGTGTTATAAATGAGGAAGTCAAGACTCTGGAAGTTTCCAGGAGTGGCCCAGAATTCTTAAATGTCTTTCCCTCCACACTCTTGCCCCACCCCCCAGATATGCTCCATTCCCTTAAGGTTAGGATCATTCATTTTTTTCTTTAGTTATAAAAATACTATTAAGTATATGAAATTGGAAAATAAATCAAAGCTATAATAAGTAAAAATTAAATTTCCCAGGAAGTACATTCCTCACAGATAGCTGGTATTGACATTTTAGAGTAGTCAAAGGTAGTGTAGCAGAGAATCCCCCTCACACACCACTATATATCAGTCTCTGTTAGTTGCCTAGGTAACAATTCCTGTTACAGTTCCTATTACTTCTGTCTCTCAGAAGTGGCTAGTTATTGTGATGCACAGCTGGTCACTAGGATGCATACTGTAAGAACCAATCAAAGACAGCCAAGTACTCTGCTTCGTGTTTGCAAACCCCATACAAACATCCCTCCCTGAGCCTTCAAGGCCTGACATTTTTATTGATTCTTTGTCAGTGCCTTTCCAATGTTAAATAAACCTGCCTCCAAATCCTGGGTGAAGTTTCTGTGTCTCTGTTTGCCATTGCAGTTGTAGATGGTAGACCAAAGACCAAAGCCAGATTACCAAAATGTTATATTTGGCCAATATTCTATTTTGCCAATACTTAAAAATTGAAGGATTGCTCACGTAGACACCATGATTACCAACTTCCCTCAAAAAACTGTGAAGAGCCAGCAATATGTGGAAATCACTGGTTAGAAGCACCCCTTTCCAGGAGGAGATTATAAAGATCAGGACAGAAATTAATGCAATTGAGATGAAGAAAACACTACAAAAACTAAATGAATCAAAGAGTTGGTTCTTTGAAAGAATCAACAAAATTGATAAACCCCTAGCCAACCTTATCAAAAAAAGAAAGGAAAAAACTCAAATTCATGCAATAAAGAATGAAAAGAATGAAACCACTACACATCCTACAGAAATTCCAAAGATCACTGAAGCCTGCTTTGAAAATCTTTACTCCCACAGGATAGAAAACTCAGAAGAAATGGACAGATTCCTAGATATGTATGAAATACCAAAGTTGAATCAAGAAGATATAAAAATCCTGAACAACCCAATATCAATTAATGAGATT
>NW_004955561.1:305632-421181 GCF_000276665.1 Chinchilla lanigera
TTTATAGCAACACAATTTGTAATTGCTAAATTGTGGAAGCAACCCAAATGTCCATCCACTGAGGAATGGATAAAAAGATTGTGGTATTTTTATGTAATGGAATATTACTCAGCTATAAAGAAAGATAAACTTGAGGCTTTTACTAGTAAATGGTCACAACTAGAGACCATACTCATAAGTGAAATAAACCAGACCCCATGTGTAAGCAACATATTGTCTCACTAGTATAAGAACCTGAAAGAGTGAATAAAAATTAGGAGGTATGATAGACACTGTGAAATGAAAGGAAACTGCTCAAAAGTAAAGAGCAACTCGGGTGAGGGAAAGAAAAAAGAAAGAAGAGGAAATTATGTATATATGTATATACAGGATAGCTAACATAGTTGTACTACTGACTTCTATCGCTTTATTGAAAGGAACAGTTAATGATTACTTATTTGATCAATCTTGCATGTCTCTATTTGTTTTCCTGAGAAGCCATTCGAAGATATCAATACGTGATACAACAACCATTGTTAATTTCCTACCACTTTGTCTGTAATTCTGTATTGCTTGTATCGTTCTTATGCTATTTTGTAAATGGATGTCTGTTTGTTAATATGTTTTCCTTCTTTTATTTTTAAAATAAATTAAAATAAAGAAGCACCCCCTTCCAGACATCTGGTCTTTCCACTACGCCCCAGTACTCAGTGCTACCCCCCGTGTCACATGCAGAGTTTACACTGCCAACTCCTGCAATGACCAGACACAACTCTGAGTATATCCTTCTATCCTTTGTCTATGCAGATAATTTTTTACTAGCCTATTTCATCAGCAGTTTCATATATTAGAAAAAAATTAAATATTGCAATTGCTACATAATAGTTCATTACAAATAGATGTGTACCTTCATTTATGCCTGACTTTTTGCCTTTATAAATAACTGGTTTTTTTAGAGTTAGAATTAGATTTTTAAAAAATGTTTATGAGCCTCAGATGATTGGAAAACCTCCTCTTCAAGGTCCCTGGTCCTGCAATCAATCCTGAGGCCCCAGCTGGGTGTAGTAGCTTACATTTGTAATCCTATCACTCAGGAGGCTGAGGCAGGAGGATCGTTGTGTGTTCGAGGCCAGCCTCTGCTACAAAGTGAGTTCAGGGCCAGCCTGAAGTGCATAGTGAAACCCTGTCTCAAAAAGACAAAAAAAAAAAATCCCAAGGCCCCTTTCAAGTCTGTCCATGACCTATGTCCTTGGATGCATGGCTGCTCCTTCTCAGAGGCCAAGCCCAAGCTCTGCCCCGGTGGAGCATGGAGTTGAACTGCTTCTTTCTGTGACTCTGGAGGCAGGAATTGCCTCAGCATAGTGCTGCTTGGAAGGAAGCCAGGACAGGCCCTCAGGTCTGCCAGTCTCCCACGCACCATGCTACCCTGAACACAGGGCTCCTGCCGCCCTTGAAGCCACACTTCTGCCCACTGTGGTCAGATGTCACTGCATCTGGGGATTTCACCTTTCAAATGCGGCTCAGAATACAGAAGAAAACCAAAAGGGCTTTGACCAAGTCAGAGCCTATTGTTCTCACTCAGTGCGTGCGCCAAAGTCTTTGCTCACAGCCATGACTCATATTTGAGACAGAATTTTAACAAGGTTAGTTATCTGAGACTCTGGATCACAGTAGATTGGAATATTGAGTTTAGAGAGGGCAGAAATTTGAGAGGCAGCTGATAATAAGATGAAGTGGCAGCTGACAGTGAGAGCAGAAATGGGAAAGCTCATGAAGCATCGATAGACTCCAAGGAGTCAATGAGCATAGAGACATCATCTGAGAGGGATGGGGCAGAAGGAAATGCCACAGAGGAGAGGCTCGTGAGTGGCCCACAGCTTTACTTAGCTCAAGACAACCTGATTTTGACTGTCTAATGCTCCAGATGAGAGGACCTACTAAAGACATGCAGGAAAGAGGGCTAGAGACAGAATAAGCAGATGATCTCTAAATCCTCAGCCACAGTCTGTAGCACCCTGATTCCTTTCTTACCCACTGAGCTTCCTGAGTTCAGAGGTGTGATTGGCTGAAGCAGTCTCACAGGGAGGAGCACACGGGAGCTGCAGCTGACATTCTCATCAGGTGGCCTCATGGCCTGGGCCACAGGAGGACGTAACCAGGCCAGGGAGCAAGTCAGGACCCCTGCTCCTCAGCCCATATTAGGCTCCACCTGCAGCCTTATTTGGAAAAGGTTCTTAACCCTCTGGACCCTGGCCCACTCAGCTACCAAGTGAGGACTATAGTTGCTCTCCCACCTGTCTTACGGGCAATCCCAGTGATGAAAAGTTTGAAATGTGAGAGCACTTTAGAAACTGTGATTACTGAGTGAGTGGAGAGTACAACAAGGGAGGACAAGGACTGAACCTGCTATCTCCCCAAAACCAAAATGAGATTCCACTCCACCCCTGTGCTATTATCTGGATGTTCGCTCAGTAACAAATTGATGTCAGAGAAACTCTGCTCCAAAATGGAACCAAAGGAAAACCTGGCTACAAATAGACTCGAGCCATTACTTCATCAAAATAGGAAGCCTAGCGTTGGAGTTTCTTTCCAAGCAGTTTTTGAAATATGATTCATTGTTTTTACATTTTTGGGAGTTGCCATCTTTATGAAGATTGAGTATGATTTTCACTAACTTTTGTTAAATCCACTGTGCTGTGTTAGGGTGAATTGTGCTTGGATGCTTCTGAAGGTCATTCACGGATACTGCCCCACCCCATCTCTGTTGTAGTGGCCAACTGAAAACCAACTGGGTAGGAAAACTGAGGGCCAAAGGAGCGTAGGACGTGCCCACCCAGGGACTGCTTGGCAAGGGGAGAATCCTTTCCCTTAAGGATGTTATCATTACAATGGCAATTCTGTCTTAGTCAGACAAAATAACCAAGACAGCCAATTATGCCACTGAATCAAAGGACTGTCTGTAGCTGATTAGAGAATTCCAGGTCTATGCCCACCACCTGTAGCTGCAAGGGAGGCCAGGAAGTAAGTGGACGACATTTCTAACAGGGTAATTAAGTAATCCTGATTTTCCCAAGAATGTCTCAGTTTTAGTACTATTCAGTCCCACATCCTAGAAAATTTCCCGTCCCAGACATACCAGGACAATTGGTCACTCTATGATGGGGAAAGTAGACTCTAGATCACGAGATAAGGGATTGAGGATGGCAGAAGAAGGACAAATTTCCACCACATTCTCCAAAAAAGGCCAGAAAGATCCTAGGCCTGAAGAATTTCCAGAAGAAAAGAGAGCTGTCCGGAGCCACGGAATTTAGCCAAGTATACTCTTGGACTCTCTCGCAGCCACCAGACTTGAGAGTTCTGTAGTGCCGGGACCTTGTAATGCTCCAAAGTCATCATTCTTTCTAATGATTCATTCATCTTTCCAAGTACTTAGAGGGTCACAGAGAACATTTATAAATGAGCTCCACCAAGGCTGTGGGTGAAGTAAAATGAGTTTAATAAGAACCAAACACTCAAAACCATTTTTCATTCATTGGGCTAAATGGCATGATTTGTGGGGAAAAGGCACTTCCCAGAAGTCAGTCTCACCTTGCAAGTCTTCCTGATATCTCTAATTACACCTTCCAGTACACACTGGTGTAAACATGAGAGAAGGATTAGGACCCCCAATGCCCAGGCCCTACTCTGACCTGAGCCTGGCCATTCAGACCCTCCCCTGGCATTGCTCAGTTTGGAGCTGGGCAGAAGGAACCCTGCCTTGGAGCTAGAAGAGCTTGAAGGAAGCTAAGATCCAGCAGCCATCTTCCCTCCTAGAGAAAGCCTGTCAGAACAGGAAGAAATGGAGCCCTCCAGAAGTTGGCAGAAACTTGATAAAGGTGGAGCTGGAGAAAAAGAGAACAATGTCATAGTGCCAGAACCCTGCTCCAGTCTCTGAGGCCCAGGCTCCTGTAAGCCTGGCTCCTGTAAGCTCCTTCCTCATCCTTTCCTGGCCATGTGAGTACACCAAGTCCCCTTGCTTCTGATAAAGCCCCTGACTAATACACAAGCTAATGTGAGGGAGTTTAAGTGACTACAGCGTCTGCGCTCTGTGATTGCTCCGGGAGTACTGGTATAAAAGCAAGCACATGAAATGTGAGCCAGATGTAGTGTCCAGCCACTTTGCACAGACGTTTGGATGGGTTTTCCTAACTTCACTGAAACTGAGTCCCTGGGATTGCTGTGTAATTTCAGTGGAAAGAACTTCCAGCCTGAACATTTGGTGAGTTTAGATACAATCCAACCTCTCCACGGGAGGCAGCTGAGGGCCAAAGCAGCCAGCAGCCCTCCCTGGGTAAGACTTGCATCCAGGCCCATGGACTTGAAGTCCAGACTCTCATTACTGCAGCACAGTCTCAAAGAAGGAAACCTGACAGACAGGAGGCAAAAGCCAGTGAGTGCACATTTTGGAAGCCACCTGCTAAGAGTAATTGTTTGTCTCAATAGGTTCCTTGGCCGGAGTGGTTGGTCTCAGGGAGCTCAGAAGGACACGATGGGAAGCATGGTGGGATGGAGGGTTCCAAAGGATCAGAAAGGGGCTCTGATTCCAGAAGCATTCCTTGTGCAGTAGGTGATGGTGTGAGCAGAGCTCACTCTGCTTGGGGGATGCTTGTTTGGGCTTCAGGAAAAGGGGGAATCAGGCCCAGGAAGGGAGCATGCCAGACTGCACAGTTGGCCCTGGACTGGCAACATGAGGCACTCAGAAATCCTTTCCTGCCTACACAGCCGACTTCATCTTAAGCCAACTCATTTCACTGCAAATTAAACTTCCAGTCTCCCAAGTGCTCAGCCACTGGCAGTGCCATGAATTTATCACATGTCATAAGTTAGAGCTACACAGAGCGATGTGATTACAGCTTTCAGCTTAAAATCTAGCCGGACTTTTTCAAAAGTCACCACAGATAAGGAAACAGACTTATCAGAAAGTTAATAGCGATATAAAGATATTATATAAATAATTAAAATGTCCAGACAATGTGGAAAAGATGGGAGGAGAAAGTTTCCTCAGGAGGGAAAAAATAATAAAACAACAGCAAAAATATGTGATACTTATTAATTCTCAAAGAAACACAAGTAGAAACTATTTGCCACAGGATTTTGCCATTAAATTAACAAAAAATAATAATGCCTAATAATGGTAAAGGTACGGGGGAAATTCCAGTTTCAAACATCACTAGTGGCAGAACGTTTTGGAAAGTAATTAGGAAAGTAAGTCTCTTGAACCACAAAATGATTGATACCCTATAACCCAACAATGACTACACTTCATAGAATTTTAAAAAGCCAAATGTCTAAAGATCTTGACACTGCAATGTAATTTACTGACACTGAAAAGAAGTTTACAATCTAAGTGTCCCTAAAATGGAACAAGTTCAATTAATTATACATTCCCCTAATGGAATATTTGGGAGCCATTGAAGATGACAGTTATGGAGATTATCTGACACCTAAGAAAATTTTTATAATATGCTTCTGCGAAAAGTGTGTAGAGGCCAGGATTACAATGGTGGAAAAATGTATAAGTGCATAGATAGAAGAATAAAGGAGCTTGAGACAACTGAAAGTGATGTAGAGTCCTGGAGAGTGGGCAGTTGTGAGCCTCAGTTGCCTCATCCACGAATCTGGGGCAGTGAGATATTCTCATACCTCCCCTCCCTCTCCTTTCCCCTGCAGCTGGGGTTATAATTGGGATGCTAGATGGAAAGTGCCCCACTCCACGTACTTCTCTTCAAAGCCAGAGTCCCAGGAGGCTCTGCCCCACCCTCCCAGGCCCACGGTGGCCAACAGGTGGCCCAAGCTTTTAGCAGCCAGAGATTCACTCAGAGGAAAGGCGACATCCCAGGAGCCCCCTCCAGAGAAGCCTGAGAGTCAGCAAAAGGCCCGCACTGCCTGTGCTTACGCTTGAGAGTCTCTCTGTGTCCCTGCCCTCTGCAGCGTTTATGGGACTCTAGGGAGAGGCAGAATCAGCACAAGACAGGTCTCCTACCTCCTGGTGGGTCGTGTCACACACCCTCATGGCCTCATTGAACCTAATTAACTTCCTTAGTCCTAATAGAGTCACACTGAGACAGCTTCAACATATGAATGGGGCAACTTGTGAATGCTGGGCCCACCTCTGAGCAGGTGCCCTTGCAGTCTGCTCCTGCCAGCTGCCAGCTGCCAGCCACCAGCCCAAGGCCCATCCACTCCTCCTCACAAAGCCAACACACTCATATTGCAACACTCCCCACACTCCTGTTAGGGACTCCCAAGGCTTCATTAACACAATCACTCCTCAGGTGGCCTTTGAGATGCTGCAACACAGCAGAAATTTAGCCAGGAAGGGTACACCTTTGTCCTGGTCCCAAAAGTCCTCCTCGTCCCACCTGAATGGTTCTCTCAGGCCGCTCTCACTTGGTGTAGGAGGCAGACAAATGACCCCTGTTCCTTCACCCATACAGAATGCCTGCGGGGAAATGCCAAGTAGCTGTCCCTACAGCAAACCCACCCTGTTGTGGTGAACCACATCTGACTTGTTCTCCAAGACTCGTGTGTTGAAGTCTTGTTACCCAGGTGGTTCAGTCACCAGAAGAGGTGAGAAGCGGGGAGGCTCCTGGAAGGGCACTGTGGGTCCCAAGCCCTTTCTGACTTTGGCTTCCTGGCTGCCTTGGAGTGAGTATCTTTGGTCCGCATGTCCTCGACACCATGGATGCTTGGCCTCACCACAGGTCCAGAGCAATGGGCTGAGCGACCACAGACTAAGATGATGCATGAAAATAAACCTTTCCTCCTTGTAAGTTTTCCTCTCCAGTATCTCATCACAGTGATGGAATGCTGACAAGCCCTCCAACATTCTCCAGACTTCCCTTACATAGCTAGTGGCATGTGATGGATTTGATGGGTAATATCTTGTTTGATCACCTTTTAAATAAATAAGCACTTGTATAACCCATACTAGATGCCAGAAATTGTTCTAGGTACTTTACATGTATTATTTAATTCTCACAGGACTCTTGCCAGATAGGATTAGTAACTTCACCTTACAGAGAGGGAAATTGAGGCTCAGAGACGTTAGAAACTCAATGATAATTGATAGGTTTTTCCAGCGCAAAGAGAGGTAAAGCAGAATGAAAAACCTTTATTGTGGGCCCAGAGAAGCCCACAAGGAAAGAGAAGAGACGTGGAACTTCTGAGGGTCTTTCATGGGCTCTAAGGTTGAATAGCCCCAGGCTGGAGGCAGGGTTTAGGAGGCAGACTGCCTGACATGGCAGACCAGGATTGGCTGGGAGTGTGGGAAAAGGGAACAGGATATTACAAAAAGGGAAATAGGAAGTCGTAATTTGACTCAGCAGAAGGGTAGGGCTTTGCACATAGCCTCTAGTGGCCAGCGCCATATTGGCTGGAGGAAATATGTCATAGTGACTGAGCATCATACCACATGACCTCCAGTGCCATATTGGCTGGGTGCCATAGCAACTCAGCAGGAATTACATCAGGGCAGGAAACCAATCATAATCACATAGCTCAAACACAGCATAAGCAGGATTTGAATCCAGCAGTCAGGTTCCAGAGTCAGGACCTCCAGCTATTGCTCTCTGTGCTTCTCAGAGGTTTAGCTGCCAACATTGGCACCTCTTATTCCTGTGAGAGAAGTGAGACTCAGGAACTACAAAGTCCACACAGTCCCTCAGTTGCCAGGCTGGCTTCTGGCTGGGCTTGTGTCCAGATCTACTGCTCTTACCCTGAGGTTGTAGCTTAGACTGTTTGTTAGAGAGCTGCTCCTCATTCACTTGCCCTGCCATTTGGACTATTGAGAACTTCGTGGCACAATCAGACTTAGAGTACAGTGTTTCAAATGTGCTTCCCCTAGGATAGAGGCCCCAGGACACCTATCAGTGATTTCCTGGGCAGACTTCCAGAGGAACGGGCCCCTGATCCTCCACCACCCTTTTGGAGTCCTGTAACATGCAAGAGCAGGCTGATGCTTCTCAAGAACTCTTGTCAGAATGAGCACTTTGAGAAGCCTTAAGTGCCCAGGCCACCTGAGACCCCATCTTTCTTGTGTCTCACATTCACCATGCTTGCACCCTTCCATCCTTAGACTGGACCCTCGGCACAAGGACTAGGGCTTCCTGGAGTCTCAGAGCCCAGGGACAACTCTGGATCATACTGTCCTCTTTGACCAGAGTCCTCATCAATAATAACAGCACCAGTTTGCTAACTGGCATTAAAACCCAGCTCACAAGACTGGAAATCCAGCTCCCTGCTTATTTACTCTTGTGAGAAGGAACTGTTGTCAGGACTACTGTCTTGGTTACTTTTCTCTTGTTGCTGAGGCAAAATACCTGACACCTAGAATTAAGGAAGGAAAGTTTTATTTAGCTCACACTTTGTATGGTTTTAGTCCATAATCAGTTGGCTCCAAGGCAGGGTGGCATGGCACAGGGCCAAAACTTCAAGGCAGCAGAAGACAGCAAAAGCAACAAAAGCAGTTGGGGGGACAAGCCTCTTTTCTTCCTTATATTGTATGTGGACTCTCCACCCTAGGGTGGGTCCTTTACACCCACTCCATCTCTGTGCCCTCCACTTGCACAGGCTCAGGATATTTACAAAGTGAAGACCCTGGCCTCCTGTTAAGTCACTTAGTTAAACTTCTAAACTTATCAAGTTGACACAATGTATCAACCATTAAAATTCAACCCTTGTCAACTTGGCAACCTGATACATTTCTTTAACTTGGTCTCCAGATATGCTTATTCTTATCATTTCACAACTTTAACATTATAATACAGGTTTAACAATCCTTAAGAACCAGTATTAAGTCTATCAACATTATATTACATTAGAACCATAATATTCCATCCCTGGACCCATCAGTTCCTGTCAGTCGGTGGTTGCCAGCTACTCCAAGCAGTGGTAGGTTACAGGGGCCAGGGACAGACCCTGGCAGGAAAACACAAGTGCCAGCAAAGGTGAGCTAGGCTATCTGTGTACCCTGCATGACAGGGCACCTACAGTGTCTGCTACTGCCAGATATGTCAGCCACTGTGTCTGTTGTGATTTTGCATATCTCTAGGCCTTGCCTCTTTACTGCCTTGGTCTCCAAACTGTGTGAGGTACAAACTCTTCCTTCAAATGTGGTCTTAAAAGGAAGCTTAATGCCTCAGGCTGCAACAGCAAGCAGAACCCCTAAAACATCATCCAGGACTTGGAGGCAGATTTATTTAATGTCAATGGGCACAGACCTCTAAAAAATGTCAGGCCCTGAAGGCTCAGAGAGGGAGGTTTTCTGGGGTTGCAAAGGTGAAGTACAGAGGCAGAATGGCTTGTCAGTTAGGGATTGGTTCATACGATGTACATCCTGGTGACCAACCATGCATCACATGACTAGCCATTTCTGGGAAACAGAAGTAACAGGAACTGTAACAGGAACTGGAGTAAACTGGAGGTTACCTAGGCAACTAACAGAAACTGAAGTATATTAGCTGGGGGAGGGATTTTCTGCTACAAAGCAGCACAGCAGAGGCCAAGCTGGCTGACTGTGGGCCAGCACAGCAGGCAAAACTCAGCAGTGACAGATAAGAAGGCAATCTGCAAACACCAAGTCAGCTCTGTACCCATTACCCTGTAACCTTGGACAAGACTGTCAACCTTGAACCCCTGTTTCCTTGCCCATGAAATGGGGGAGATTCCGGTCCACACCTCACGTAGCTGTGTGAGGATTAAATGCCATCTCACCTGTAATGAATGCGCCTGGTTCATATGAGCATCTGCTCCTGGTTTCAGCTGAGTTGCTTTTAAAAATTGCAGTCTGTTCCTCCACGGGCCACAATTTGAATCTTGGCGTTAATCATTGCTTTTTAGCCTCAGTAAGAAAGATTTTGGTAAGAGCCACGTCTGCTGTGTTTGGGAATTGCCTCCCAAGTTAACCCATCAAGGTGTGGCTTTCCAGGCATGCAGTAGGCCTTCGGGATGTATCAGGCAGCTCCTCTGGCTTCTAAATACAGCCGCATAAGTTGCTGTCAGCACCATCTCCCTCCTCTATCCTTCCTCCATCAGCACTAAGCCCAGCTTTGTCTCCCCACACATCCCTGTTGAAGTTCTTCTTCCAAACAAGATGGCTCACCTGGATCAGAGAAGGGCTTGACCCTGGGCATGTTCATTATGCGAGACTGCCACTGGGGGCTCAGATTCCCAGGACACAGCTCACCTGCAATGAACCTATTGTTTCACTTCCCACTTCATGCAATATTCCAGCCCCTGTTTGTCCCCTTCCTCTGCCTTCCATAAAGGTGGGGGACCTGGGAGTGGGCTAGGCCAGTCAGGGATTTTCATGAGACTTCTGTGCTTTGCCAGGAGGTGGCTGGGCTAGGGGAGGTCTTTTTCAGATGGGATCGATAAGCAGATAACATTCTTCCTGCCAGTGGAGAGATGGAGAAAGAGCCATTCTGAGAGACAAAGTCCTGAGGACATTCTTGGATCGAAGTGTGCCTGCCTGAACTCTTTAGTCCTCGAGACAGTCAAGCGTATCACCCTTTTCCTACGTTCTTTTTTCTTAAGCCAGTCTGAGTTTGTTTCTCTGTCACTGCAACATGAAGAGGGCTGCCTGGCACAGACTCTTCAGTGGTTGGAATGTGTTCCCCTAAGTTCCCACACTGGAAATACCCCACCCAGTGCAACAGCCTGCTTAATTATCCTATTGACTGTCTCTGAGGTTTTTTTCTTGAAAGGATCAAAATTCTATTTTTAATATACTTTATTAAGTATCTGGTAGTCATTTCCCATACCCCTTATTATCTTTGTGTCCTTTGATACAGGGTGAAATTTTCAGCAAGTGTTTAAGAAGCTGATGGTGGTTGGGCCATTTTATTTAATTTTGACCCTTGGCAGGTGATCTGCACATCTAATCCTAAAACTGACCTATTATTCTGGAACTCTCAATAGCTCTAGCTTTCTCATTTCCAGTCTGCCATAAACACAGTTACACACCATGTAACATGTGATGTATATTAGTTATCAGTGAGTTGTATTAGTCCCTTCTGGCCATTGAGATAAAATATTCAACATCTGCATCTTAAAGGAGGAACTGCTTATTTGGCTCACAGTTTAGGAGAGCTTGGTCCATGTTCAGCTGGCTTCAAGGCAGAGATAACATGGAGGAACGGCTTAGAGGGGGAAAGCTGCTCAATTTCTGGCACCAAGAAGCAGAGAGAGAAAGAAAGAGCTATGGACAAGAACACATCCTTCCAGGTCACTCTCCCAGGGACCCACCTCTTCCAACCAGACTCCACCTCCTAACAGCACATTCAGCTATGAACTCATCAGCAATCCACTAATGAATATGGTGCCCATCTATGATCTAATTACTTTCCAGAAGCAGGCCTCTGAACACATGACTTTAGCGGGGTAGATGGTACTACTATACAGCCTAGGTATGTCAGGCTGGACCACCTAGTGATTGTAAGAGTAAGAGTTCTCTGTGGTGTTCACACAGTGATGATGTTGTCTAATGCTGTTTCTCAGAACATAGCCACATCAAATGTATTTTGATGCTAAGCTTGTCCCTCACCGAGAATCCAATGACAGCAGGCACTCTGGGACACAGGAGGCTTTTTGAAGATCGTGAGGATTCATGGGAAGGAACACACCGAACAGCAGATGACTCCACTTCCAAACCACCCCCCAGATTCCTACTGCAAAGTCCTTCCTCAGTGTCTCTCCCTGACCCCATCCCTGTCTCCCTGTTCTCCCTGCTCCCAGACAGCTTGTCCTACAACTGGCAATGCCAGAGGCAGGTGGAGAGGAGATTTAGAAAGCACTGGCACACTGGTTTGAACCCAGGCACCCCAGTGTGATATGTGGCTGGATTCCCCAGAGCCCATACCATCTGCAGCCCAGACTGTGCCTAGCAGTCCCTCTTCACCAGGCAAGCCACTCACCTCTGTCTCCAGCTTGCATGCTCTATGTCAGTAAAGTGTGTACTCCCGATTTTCTACAATCTCAGGCACTCCTGGCTGTGTCCCACACCACGCCAGTTTCCCTGCTTTTACCATTATGTTTGCTGATCACTCTTCCTACAGCTGAGAGGAGAGGAGTGTGTGTCCCGCCCCTAGACCTGTCCAAAGGGAAATGACTGCCTCTGCCGTGTTTCTTCCTTCCACCTGGCACACTTCCTTCATTACACAGAGGGCATTAGCTTGTGGCCCTGGCATGGTCCTCACCTCACCTTCCTCTTCTACAGGCCAGAAGAGCCCACATTCTGAAGTTATGCAGGACTCTCCTTCTTCAGGGGGCCCACCCTAGCTCGCTACCTGCTCTACTTCCATGAGTTCTGGTTACAGAAAGCCCTTTCTAGTAGGCAAGGGCTTTTCATCTCTAGATGTAGCATTCATGGAGAAAGAAGGAAAAGAGTCTCAGGGCCAGGTGCAGCTTGGGTGACCAGGTGATCTGCCCATCCAGGGCCAGGGGCATCCTGGAAAGGTCACCCTGGAGAAGGGCCTGGGAGGCCCTGTGTGGAACCTCGAGGCTCAGATGCTCACAAGCCAACAGGCAAGAAGCACAGGGTGTCCTGGGGACCACAGTGTGGGGGTTAGGGGTCATGGGGAGAAGGGAAGGAGATGGAAGTCTGGGTCGCAAGCCCTGATTTGGAGTTGGGTTAAATGAATGCACATTACAAATGAAAAGAGGAGCCATGGACCAAAACCTGGGAAGTCTTGAGAAGCTGAAAGAGGCAAGGAATGGACTGTCCCCAAGACACCTGATCCTAGGGCTGGTGATCCTAAGGAAATAAGTTTATGTTGTCTTAAGATAAATGTGTGGGTACTGATCCAGCAGCAGTGGGGGCCAAGACAGTTGGAAGTTTGGGTGCTTCCCCTATATATCTGTCTGCTAGGGCTGTCAGAGGGCAGCAGACTGAGCAGCCTGGATGACAATCCTGGGGGTGTGTGCAGGGCCAATGCCCTCGAAATGCCAGGGGAGAGCCTCCAGCCCCACCCCCACCTATGGCTCCTCAGCTTAGGCAGTGCTGCTCCAGGGTTTGCACGGTGCCCTTTGTGTGTGTGTTTGCTCCTCCTTTCTACAGATACTGCAGCCTCATTGGATTAGGAGCCACTCTGATGACCTCTTCTTACCTTCATCTCTGCAAAGACTTGTTTCCAAATAAGGGCACACTCCGCACAAGGGCGGAGGACTTCCACATCTCTGAGAGAACAGAGCTTGCCCCCTCACCCACCAGGACTCTTCAAAATACCCGCCTTACACACTTGGGAAGGAAGCAGTACCTTCCTCCTCCCAGCACAGTGGCCCAGGGAACTAACACTCGAAACCAGGCAGCTGCCTGTCACTCCCACACACCGTCAGCCTACATGCCGGTGTGTGAGTTTGTGAGGCCCCAAGCCAGGTGTCCCCTTATCCTTGTGTGTCCTGCCTGCCTCCCCAAGAGTCCTGTGTGATCTGCCAAGTGAGGGCCAAGTCTTCTACTCTATTTATGTGCAGCACCTGCCACACGTCACACATCAGTGTTTGTTGAAATAATGCAGCATTTGCATTGCTTCCCATGAGCTCAGTGTAGAAAAGACATCCACATGATATCCATGTATGGTAAATGAAAACATGGCCCCTGGAAGCTTCCCTCGGCCCAGAAGAGCTGAGCACACCCTGCTTTGAAGGACAGGTGGCGTGGGAAGTAGGCACGTTCTGGACCACACGCCCCTGGGCAGCTGGCACTGCAGCATCAGCTGATGAGGTTGGAGCCAGCTCTTTTTGGAGCAGAAACTGACACCCTGTGGGAGACTAAGGACACAGAGACAAGGAACAATGGCTTCTTTCTCCTCTTCCTCCCTCAGGACAGCAGCATGGGGTGCCAGGTGAGAGCAGGTCCAGCTTCTGTGCACCCCAGCCCCAGACCAAATCCAGTCAGCACTGCAGCCCACACACCCACACCCCTCCCCTGAGCCCACTGAAGCAGCAGCTTCTGATTGCAGCATTTGCCCTGTTGCGCTCTCAGCTAGAGAGGTCATCTCTGTCCTCCCACCTGGGGGCCAGGCAAACTGTGCCGAACAAAGCCAAGCTGGTCACCACGGTTCTGGCCTCTGCCCTTGGAGGGGACTTGAGGCTCAAGGGTCCTTGCCCTGTTCTCATTCTCTGATGGAAAGGCAGGGACTGAAGTGAGTCCAGGAGATGCTTCCAAAGTGGGGAGGAGATAGGAAAGTGTGGTGTCCGTTTCCTGTTGCTAACAACACGATCCATGAAACAGCTGAACTGTCAAGGAAAGAGGTTCCCTTTGGCTCCCAGCTAGATGGAGTGGCAGTATCTGGTGAGGCCCTTGTGTTGGCAAAGACCCAAGGTGGTGCAAAGAAGAGACAGGGGGTGGGCTGGGGGTTTAGCTCAGCGGCAAAGCGCCTGCCTGGCAAGCGCAAGGTCGTGAGTTCGGTTCCCGGTACCGGAGAAAAACAAAAAAAAAAAAAAAAAGAGACAGGGGCCCCAGAGTGCATGTGTGCTTTGGTCTGTCCCTCTTCCTATGGGGCTCCACCCTGGTGACTGACCCAACCCGAGTCACCTCCCAAGGGCCCCACCTCCACATAGTTGATTAAGTTGGGCCCTCACAGCGGGAGTAAACTCCAACGTGAGTTCTGCAGGGTACAGGCATTCAAACTACCCAGTCGCAAACGGGGCACCCAGGCTGGCCAGGGGCGGCTCCTGAAGGGCTCCCGAAGGTGCACTGATGACCCCTACTATTCTGGGTCTACACACCTGGAACTCAGTACTATACTCAGGCTGCCACTTCTTCCTGTAAAGTTTCCTGGAACCCACAGGTTCCTTCACTTCTGTGCTGTGAGGACAGACCTGAGTAGTCGCCAGAGACCATGTGGCCTGCGGAGGCTAGAACCACACCGCCTTCCCGGCCTGCAGCCACAGGATATGGGCCTGGGGACCTCAGGTGTGGCTTCCCCATTTTGGGCCTGGCAACTACTCTCAAGTGAGGGACCCAAAATTTGGTTATGCTCTGGATGCTACAAGCTGTGTACCCATCCCTGAAAGAGTCACACGGCCCATGGCTCAATTACCCTCTGCGTTTCTAGTCCCCTGTTCCCTGTCAGGCCTTAATGCTTCTGACCACAGGGAGCCTGCCTGCCTTCTCTGACCAGAGAAGCCTGTGCCATCTCCCCAGAACTACAAGTCCCTGCCCCCCCACTCCCCTCAACAGCGATCCTGTGTGCTTGTCAGTACTGAGCAGGGCTTCTGGGAGCCGGGCACTGGGTCAAGGGAAGCCAAAGTCTACTCACTGGTCCTAGGGACATCTCCAGAGACATGAGAAAAGCTCTCCTGTCACTCCCCTCCAGGCATGCCTTGTCCATCTCCAAATTGTTCTGTTTCAACCTCCTGCACTGCTTTACTTGCCTTCCTTGCATATGATCTAATATCTCAAGACCCTTCTTAAAACACATAGGCTAAACAAGGCTCCAAGGGTAGTCTGACCCTTGGAAAGTTGAGGACAACAGTCACCCCCATCATTCTAGATGGTACTGTACATCTCTAATGATGCATACTGAGATCACATTGTCTCTTCTGCAGACTTTTCCAGTCACAATCTCTAATGATAGGAAGACACAGTAGTCACACACTCATTATATACATAAGTTAAACTTAAATTTGGAGGAGAGTAGCCTGCTCATGGGCACATGGAAATTCTGTCTCCAAAAACCCACAAGTAAAAGGGGAAAGGTTTATATTGGCTCACAATTTGTAGCGGTTTCAGTCCATAGTCAGTTGGCTCCAAGGCAGGGAAGCATGGCAGAGGGGCATGGCTGAGGAGAAACAGTCCATAGCAGGGTAGGCAAGAAGCAGCGAGACTTCCTCCTTCTTTCCCCTTTTATTCTATGCAGGAAACTAGTCTATTGGTTGGTGCCACCCACACTCAGAGTGGGTCTTCCCTCTTCAGTAAGTCTATCACCAACACCTAGTACTATGTTAAACCCATCAATGGACTAATTCAGTATCGTACATTCATGATCCAGTCATTCCCAAATTCCACCTATGAACACATGAGCTTTAGGGAGATATCTAGATATAAGTTATAATAGGTCCTCTGATGCCTCACAGGGAATGTGAGCAGGCTTTCCATTCACATTTGGCCCATGAGAAAAAGGCACAGAGAGGATGAAGGGCTTCCTCAGTCACAGAGCAGGCAGTGATGGGCCAGGAGAAGACTAAGAACTCCTGGCTTGAGTATTCTCATCAACATAGTCTTTGTAAACAGTGCCACAAGGAGGGAATGAAAGACAGCTCATGTTCTCTCTGAGCCCTGGTGTCAAGCTTCTTCCACTCTTCCTTCTGATTCCAGCCACCCTTGTGGCCCCATTGAGGGGAATGTCCTTCCTCTCAAGCCCCCCTCATATCTCAACACTGAGCACCAGCTAGGGGCAGTGACCCTAATACAAGACAAATAAGCCAACCTACACACATCAAGGGAACCTTAGCACAGGACAAGGCACACAATGAATCTCAACAGACCACAGTTGCTGGGCCTACAATTGCTTATTGTCCCAGAGACACTGATTGTGAAATAAGTGTATTGGTCTTTCCATCACTGGGACCAACATCCATACCTTAAAGGAGGAACTTAAGGGAGAAAAGTTTTGTTTGGCTCACAGTTGCCAAGGTTTCCATCCATGGTCAGCTGGAACATCATGGCGGGAGGTATGGCAGAGCAAATCTGCTCACTTCATGGCAACCAAGAAACATAGCAAGGGAACCGCCCCAGAGAAGAAGGAGCCAGAAACCAGACAGAGTCCCCAAGGTCATTGCTCTATGACTCACCCAGACACATCCAGAAATGTCCTTTCTAATCCCCTAGATGCCTCCCAAGCCAATAAAGTTGACAATGCATCTTAATCCTCCCAACAAGATACCTCAAAATTCAGTGCCACTGAAGAAATCATATGCTATGGACTCAATAGCGTAGACATTCAGCTGAGGTGCAGAGAGAGCAGATCTCTGCTCCACAATGACTTCAGCTTCACCTGGACAGCAAGGTTAGGGATGGCTTGGGGACTAGGAGCTGGGCTAATTCAAAGCCTCAGTCTCTCTCAATTGATGGTGAACCTGTCTGGCAAGTTCAAGAGGCCAAGGCTGATCTCCATGGGGTCTCTCCCCGTGGCCTACTCTGGACTGCCTTGCAACATGGAAGCTGAGGTCTAAGGGTGAGAATACTGGGAGAGAGCAACAGGAAGCTGCATATATGGCCTGGCTCAAAAGCTGCATAGCACTTGTCCTGCTGTAGCATAGTGAGGATCCAAACCTTGGTCCATACTTAAGAGGAAGGAACACAGATCCACTGTTTAGTGGAAACAGCTTCTACCCCATTGTGAGAGCACAGATGTGCCCATGTTTGGAAAACAGTCTCCATCCTTCTTAGCATCGTCTTGTTGCCATTTGTGTTAGCCAGGTTTCCATCGCTGTAGCAAAATACATGAAATCATCCACTTAAAAAGATGGAAGCCTTGTTGCAGCTCATAGCATTAGAGGTTCTGGTCTCTGGCTGGTTGGCCCCTTTGGCAGCGCAGCACATCATGCGGACAGCATGTGAGGAGGAACTGGAAGGGACCTAGTCTGGATCTTCCCTTCGAGGAAACACTCCCAATAACATTGCTGAGCTTGGTACCAAGTCTTTAACACATGGACCTTTGGTGATACTTGTCCAGGACATAACACCACCCTTGTCCTTTGAGGTGAGCTCCCAGCAGGTGGCTCCTACATCCCTGTGACACTACTGCCTTTGGACAGTCCATCTTTCTTCTAGACATATCCAGTCCTGCAGTGAACACAGCTCAAGGTCAGCCTCAGATTCCTGTCACAGTCCACATGAATCTAAGCAACCACACTCTATATCAATCTCTTTACAGTATGAGATCAGTACATTCCTAGGACCCGGCAACCCAGGCCCGGGAATTTAAAAAAAAAAGCTCCAGGTAACTTCTAAGAGACCTACTGACAATTTTTTGCTTGCCTACCATTTATCTTTAGTAACACTACAAGAGTTACAATATGTTCAGTGACAAATCTATAATTTCATTCTCCTTTGCCAAGAGAAGAGGCCAGTGAGAGAGAGAAATGAAAATTGTTGGGTGGACTTCTTGGACAGTTTTGTAATAGAGCTTACTCAGTTAGCTGATGTCTTTCCTGCCCCTGGCCATTCCTTTTTATCTAGACTCAGATTTGAGGGCTAGAGGATCAGCAACCATGTTGAGCCTATGAGGTGGTTTTGAGAACAGAATAGAAAGAAAGGGATATGTGTTTCTGATGGCATCCTGGGGCTACCAAAGTGGGTTTGAATGAACTTCATGCATTGAGAGAGTCCGTATCTTGTTGAAGCCGCTATTACTTTTGGATCTTATAGGTAGTAGTCAACCACAAGGGTCAACAGACCCGGATTGCCACCAGGTTTCTGATCAGCCTTCCTGCCTCAAACTTCACCCAGCTGCAATCCACTCTCCACCTGGACACAAGCGAGCTTCCCTACACACAAGTCTGGTAAGAACCCTCTGCTTCCCTCAAGCCTTCAATGGCCTCCCAACACCTCTAGGTAAAATCCATACTCTGTAGCATGACACACACTGTCCACCCCATCCCCAGACACCTGTGCTCTACCACCCCAAGCTGCTCAGCAAGCCTGGCCAATTTCTCCTCCCCTTCCCTCTCCTCTTTCTCTTCCTTTTCTTCTTCTTTTTCTTCTTCAACAAAAATGTTTTTCATTTAAATCAAGATATAAAAAAGCAATATTTCAGTGGAGATCATTAAATGATTTTTCAATTATCTACTTTAATAACAGCAGACCAATTCTAGCAAATATTTCACAATGTCCATTGTCTTTCGTGGCTTTCAAAGCAAAATATAAACTTAGTCTAAAATTTTCCCTTTATTCTGAATAAATTTCTCAGTGTAGAATTCAAATCTGAGGTGCAGTGACCTACTTTTCCCAGGACTAACTGTGCATCTGTCCTACAGCGTCCATTAAAAAGTGTGACATTTTATCCCTACACCATTTCATTGTGTGCCACAGCGACCTAGGAGCCCACCATCATGCCTCCTGTGAACTTTTAATCCAGGAATTAGTCTTAGTTATGGGATCTTAATAATTAATCTTTAACTGTTGTAATTTCAGTGACAGGATTTGGGGATGGGGGAAAATGAGAGGAACCGGAAGGAACAGGGGTGTAGAAGTAATTAAGATTTGATTTGTATATTTACTAAGATAAATGTAATTATTATGCATAGCAAATATATGCCAGTAAGAAAGAAAATATGTGCTCCTTTGTACACTTTTCATCTTTTCAATATTTTCAAGGGCAGAGCTGCTACTTTCCTATAATAGAAAAAAATAGTGGTCAAAATAGTTTCATAGATATAACAAAACAATATTCAATTATTAACAGTACTTTATTTGATTATTTTCTATACTTGATATATAGAAACACTTCTCAGAGAAGTGCTTCTTAGTTACAAACATTCTATAGTTTACAGTTTACTCAGTGGTATTAAAATGTCCTCACTGCTATCACATGGCTTCTGATAGCAACCGTTCTTCTACCAGAAGTGCACTTGGGGGGCTCCTTGGCTCTCAGTACCTAACTCTAAAGCCACCTCCCACAGGAAGCCCTTCCTGATTCTCTCAGGGCAAGCCACTGCCTCCAGCAAGCTCTTTGTAAAGTGTTTCTGATTTGTAGCACTCTCTGTGTCTGTCCCTCTAGACTGGGAGCTTCTCAAGGGGACAGAGCCTTATTTGTCCCTTTATCTCCAGCTCTCAGCAAGTGCTGCCTGAATAAGTAGATGGGTAGCTGAATGGATGCTGCCCACCTTCACCCCTCATCTGCTGGAGCTTCCAGACAATGCAGAGTTAGAAGAGGGGGCAGCACCATTCAGTGGTCTCCTCACCAGATTTCATGCTCAGGACCACCCCACAGTCCATCAGCTCCTGTCCCAGCAATTCCCCAGAAACGGAAACTCCAGGCTGCTCCAGGGTCCCAGACAGCATGCCCAGGCCCTAGCCATCCATGCAAAACCCTATGAGACCACATTTCCGGTTCCGGAAGCCCATTCCCAGGAACACAGGAGCCCCTTTCCTCTCCTTCAGGGTAGGAAGAGTGCTCAGGCTACATCATGTCCCCCACAATGGCCCAGAAAGGAGATTTGGTCACGTCAGCAGTCAGTTGCAAGACAGAGCTAGAGCAAGCCCACCTCCTCTGGGACAGCTGCTCCCAGAAGCGCCAGGCACTGGCAATGGTGGCAAATTCCAGAGGCCCCATGGGAGGGAGGGACAGCCGCCTGGGGAGTGAGGGGGCAAGCCTGTCCTGGGCGGTGGCCAGGGAGTGCCAGGGCAACACCCACGCATGGAGCCAGAACCCAGCAGCGCCCCCTTTAAGGAGCACCCTGCCTTTCAGAAGTGCTCCAGTCTTAATTTTAGCTTGGAGGTCTGCCACGCCGGCTTTACCGAGAGGCAGGCCGGAGTTATGTGGGACAGCTGTCCGCTGGCATGCTGGGTGGGGCCTGTTAGCCATAGGACACAAATCTGGGGACCCTGAACTGGTCTCTCTGCCCCAAGGATTCTCAGCCCACCAGCTGCAAGGCTCGGACCTCCACCACCTGCTAGAGACAGCTCTGCAATGATGGCTGAAGAGCACACGGACCTGGAGGCCCAGATCGTCAAGGACATTCACTTTAAGGAGATCGACCTGGTGAACAGAGACCCCAAGAACATTAATGAAGACATCGTCAAGGTAGGCTGTGCAGCTCAGAAGGGTGGCACCTCATCTGCTTGCTCCAAATCCCCAAATAAGCAAAGGCTTGTGCACACAGTATTTAGCACAAACAAGAGCAAAAAATGAGCTGCCCATAGGAGGCCCAAGTGTCGACTGGGCAGGTTGGGGAGGCAAGGCACAGAGAAAAGGCCTCTCTAGCCCAGGGCGGAGGCGCTAGCTCTGGCGCCAGCTCCCTGTCCTGGAGCAATGGGAACTGGCAGCCAGCTCAGGCAGTTTTCCATGCCAGGAGGCCCTTCTTGGGTTCCCCGGTGGGCGGCAGGGCCATCTCCAGCAGGCATCTCCTAGCTGGGCTGGCAGCCCTTGGGGAAACGCTCGCTCCTGAGAGCACTGCCCAGGGTCGGTCCCCAGCCTGTGGGCCACGCCCGGCCCTCACCTGGCTCCTGCTTCACTCTGGGACTGGGGTCCAGGATGGAACTCTGGGTCCCGGGCCCCAGAGCCCCAGAAATGGAGTGTTCAGACCTGTGTAGCTTTAGGGAGTGAGCCCTTGGCCACTGCCTGAAGCCAGGCCTCTCCTCACCCAGCAGAGGAGCAGCCAAGCTGCCACAGGCCCACGCCCTCAGCCCAGCGAGCCAGGTATCTTCCCGAAGGGGACTGCTTGGAGCAGCTCCCCGGCCACCAACAGCACCAGCTCTGCAGTGGCTGTGACCTGGGCTGGTGGCTGGGCTGTGACCGCAGGCCAACACTGTCCCACAGAAATGTGGTATAACTTGACCAAGGTACAGTGACCTGTAGTGTTTTTGTACATTAACAGTGGCACAGTGGTTTATTATCATCAAGAATTGTATACTACATAATGTTGTGCTACACCCTTTCTATGTGATAATCACGCGACGATTTGCTTTTACTTTTTTTTTTCCTCTTTGTGTTACAAGTGATAGAGCCCAGGGCCTCACTTATGATAGCAAGTGCTCTAGCCCTGCCTGAGCCACACTTCCAGCCTGGAATTTACCTTGTTAGTAAATTACTTTTTAGAGCAGCATTAGTGCAGGCTAGTAGAAAAGTCAAGCATAAAGTATGAGCATTCCCACACATTCATTTGCCCCGGAATTTTAATCTAGCAGCCACGTTTAAAAAAGGAAAATCAGCCAGGTGTGGTGGTGCATGCTGTAATTCTGGCTTCTTGAGTGGCTGAGGCAGGATGATCACATATTCAAGCCCAGCCTGGGCAACTTAGCCTGTTTCAAGGTCAAACAAAATTTTAGAAGGCTGGCAGGGTAGTTCAGAGGCAGAGAGTCCCTGGGTTCAATCCCTCATACCACAAAAAAGAAGTAAAAAAACAAGGAAAATAAAACAGTTGAAATTATTTATCGTTAATTTAACCTTATATATCCAAACTAGTGTTATTTCGACATATAACTGGTAGAAAACAGTACCAGTGAATAACTGTACCGTCTTCAAACTCCAGTAAGTGTCTTGCCCTCCCAGTACTTCTCAGTTCAGACTCCCAATTTGCATCAGAAATACATGCTCTATATTTAGAGGTCATAGAATGTATAGTTGAAAATAGATTCACATGCCCAGACTGTTCCAAGCCTTATTAAAAGTTTTCCAATAATGGAACCAAATATCTGTTTTTGTATTGCAATTAAAATTCAATGGGATTTAGAATTCAGTGGCATGAGCCACATTTGAAGCACACCAAGCTGGGGGCTGCTGGACTCCACAGGGCAGCTCAGGGCCTTTCCATATCACAGCCTCAGGCTACCATCTTTCCTGGGCACCTCCACAGGGAAGAGGCTAACCTCTCCATGTGTTTTCTAGCTGAGGCAGAGGAGGCTCCCACCCAGTTCTCCTGCCCATTTTGCTCCACTCACCAGAACACACCCTGCCCTCCTGGTGGTGAAAGCCCTTCCACCTTCTAGGCCCAGCTCAAAGCCCACCTCCTCCAGAAAGCTCTCTAACTGCTCCGGACAGCCCACTGCTCCTCCACACCCCTTCCCTGTGGGCCTGCTTCACAGCAGGTCATGTTATCTGAGTTACATGTGCACAGATCACTCACAGAGGGAAGTGCCGTGTGTCACAATACAGGGAGAGAGCTGCAGGTAGAAACTAGGAAGCAAGCTTTGCAAATGATAGAGCACCACCTACAGGAGAGGCAGTGCTGGTGAGGTTTCCACAGTGAAGTCTAGCAGGAGGGGTCCTGGACTCAACTTCAACAGACCTGATTTCAAATCCAGACTCTTCCTCTTAAAAACGATGACCCTTGACTTGTGGCTTCTACTTTGACTTGTGACCCCATATAGTGGCCATCATCACTGAGCTCCACAGGGAGCTGAGTCTCAGGCAGCACTGGGCCACAGTGGACAGAGAAGGACGGGACAGGATGGGGCTTCCCAGCACATGGCAAAGCCATGACAGATGTGAGCTGCGCGGGGGCCTCAGGAGTTTACAGTTAGGGGCCACAGTACTGAGCCATGGGCCACTGAGGATGGAGATGAGGAGTCCTCAGGAGAGTGTGGTTGTAGGGAGACTACAATGGGTGGCACAGATAGAGAGGACTCCAGGTCCTGCTGAGCCAGAAATGAGCCAGGTTCAGGCTGCTGGCCCATATTATAACCCAAAGAAGGAAGTGGGGACAGCAGCATGATGTCCGGCTATGTGCAGCCTCTCTGGGGCTGAAAAGAGTTCTTTCTTGGTGGCCTAGAGACCACGAGCCACAGAAAAACAGCTCCTAAAGGCCAAACAAAAGGTCCTGCAAATGAGTTTGTCTAGAAGAGACTGTTATTTGGTATTGGGTGGGCATCCTTTTGTTTGTAGAGTTATCTGATTTTTTTTTTCTTTATTTTGTTTTTAATGGGCCAGAAATGAAAAGTTTAGAAACGTAGAACATAGATCCTAAAGCAGTGTCAGACAAATAGCACCGGCATAATAGATAGGTTCAAGGTGACTTCAGGCTTTGGTTATAGTCGATAAAGGAAGAAAGGAGCAAGAAGACTGGCTAGGGGGCACAGGCAGGGCCTGTTGGACAGGGCAGCCTTCTGATTACCTGGGTTTCGTTGGCACCTGGGAAATGGCAGGAGGCCGGCAGGGACTCCTTGCACTCTTACGGAGCCCCTGCTATGTGTGGGCATGGTGGTGTCTCAGAGCAGAGGGTGTGAGTTGCTCTGGTGCTGTGCCAGGCTTGGTGGGAAATGAATGCATACCAAGCTCCAGGCTCTCCAGTGTGCCACTGAGCATTCTGAGGATACCTCCTTCACTCCCAGGTTAGAGAGGCTCCAGCCCCCTCCCCGCCCATGCCTCAGGGTACCAGCCTCTCCCCAGTTATTTGTAAGAGGGAGAGACAACAGGAAGCAACAGCACTCCAGTTCCGCACAACCTGTTCCTGGTTTGGGCAGATTTGGGATAGCCTGGTGCAGAAAGATGAAACTGACCTCATACCTTCCCTTGAAAAGAGTCCAACCTGACAGAGATTGTGGCCAAGAAGAAGGCAGTCACACTGTGCAGGTGCTAATCTAAGCTGGTGCCAAGTGGAGGGCTGTAGGAGGTTAGGTGAGGAAGACGTTCCTTGCATCTGGGAAAATCAAGAGACAGTTCCGTGAGAAGATGGTGTCCAAGTTGCATTTTTTAAAATGAGAAAAAGGCAAAATGTGGGGTGGAGGAACAGGTTTTCCAAGAAGAAAGGGAATAGGCAAAGGTGTGGAGGCTTTCTGCAACATTACACAGAATACTGGGCAGAGCTGGTGAATATCGCTGACAGGTATTTCTGTTGCCCCTCCCTATATTCACGGCAGACATTGCTAGTGGATCACAGCATGTCTCCAGGAAGCCAGGCCCCATCAGTGGCTCAGAGTTCATGCAAAAGATGAAACCTCTTTGCTACTCTGATTGCAGACTGATGAACTGGAGAATGAAAATAGGACAAGCATCTCAAAGGCAATTTGTGGAAGAGAGAGCACGAAGACCAAGCAGAGAATGAATCATAGAGACTCATACATCCCACTAGTCATTCCACAGGACAATTCTTTCCTTTTGGGAATGTCTTGCCCTCATCAGTGACCCCTGGAAAAGGCTACACTTTCATTCTCACTGAAGTGTTGTGATTATTGTCATGGGAACTTCTGAGAGTCAGCTGGTCTGGAGATTTTCAAATAGTGGTCCACTTTCCTGGGTCATTAGAGTGTATGCTCTTGGGTCCCCAGAAGTTCTTAAACAGCTGAGTCAGGAATGTTCTGTACTCTTGTGCTCGAGTATCATGAACATGTCCACCTCTGCACATTGAAGCTGCACCTGGAGTCCAGAGTTGTCACCTGTTTTCCCTAAAGACATACCATATCAGTTATGGATTGCTGCATAACAAATTTCCCCAACAACCACTGGAGACTGCTGAAGCTCAGTGGGCCTCAGCGGGTCTCTCATATGGTGGTTTGGCTGAAAGCACCTGGGGGCTCCACTGAGCTGAAACATCCAAGATGCTCCAAGGCATTGGCAATGGCATGGTAGTAAGAAGGAAGTGGGTACAGCTGGGCCCCCCAGCTCCAGCAACTTCAGGCTTCTCCTTGCTCGTGACCTCTCTGCCAGAGTGAGGTAACAGTGGAACTCTAGAGCAGGGTATAAAAGCAGACTCCTAACACCTCGGTCTCTAGAACAGGGTATAAAAGTGAACTTCAAACATGGTAGCTCAGGGCTCCGAAAAGCAGAAGCTGCCAACCTTCCAGGCTTCATTCTGGGACTGGCACAGCAGTCCCTCTGGCCCACTCTGGTGGCTACAGTGAGTCCTACAGCAGACCCAGACTAAGGAAGGGTTGAGATACCCCACGTTGGTCGACAATGACAGGCATGACTCCCTGAGGTCATCTCACCCACCAAAAGCTGGTGCACAGCCTAGAACACCACCCAGGGCATTTCTGCCATTTCCCATCCCCACTTGCAGCAGCTCTGCAGCAAGCACAGGCTGCCAGGGAAGGCAAGAGGATGCAGGGGCCCAGCCAGAGGACAAGGGCCAGACTGGCCAGGTGCAGGTGGGGCTCTGCAGCTGCTTCCAACTCCTTTACATGAAGGCAGTTCTAATTATGTTATAGCCCAGGTTCCCCAGGTAGCCCAGCAGCCCTTAGAGTTCCTGCTACCACCTGTGCCATGTTCTGGGCCTCAGCTCCTTCTGGGTACCTGGCCCCTCTGATAACTCAGGTACAGAGACTAAGGGAGACTCAGACGTACGCTGTGATGTCAGGCTGACTTGGGTCTCACTCTCCTTGGGTCTTGGTGCAGTAAGACACCAGATACATGGCCAGAAGTGACCCTATGAGGGCTAAATGATTGGAGTGCTACCTTGGTTACCTCAGACTTTATAGAATTTTACTATTGCTATTACCATGGCTAACCAAAAACAAGCAAAGCTTTACCATTTTTAACCTGGTTCTGTACGTATTGCCTTAGCTTAGCTTCTAACTTCATAGGACCAATGGTTCTCAAGCTACCTGAGGGAAGGGCTGGTTTTATTACAAACCACTGTGCACCAGTACTTTTGTAAAATATAATAAAAATTACTAAAGAAAATGAGATTGAAAACAGTCACGCTAACTAACATAAGCCCCAATTTTTACTATTATTAGAAATAAAACTACTGCATCAAGACGTGAAAGGATTTGCTCTCAGATTCTGTACTCACCTGGTCAGGTAAAGGATGGAGGAGACACTGAGGACAACCTTTTAAGTAGCCAGTTTGTGGGCAAGGAAGCTGGAGCCCAGGGAATTTTAGCCACTTGCTTGAGTCTTCTGACTCAAAAGTTAACTCTGTGCCTCTACAGATCTTGTTGCAACCCCTCTGGGTAGAGCGGAACAACCACCACAATAAAATCCCCATGCAAACAGAAAACCCAACCCAAACAAAACCAACAAACAAGCAAAAAGCCACGGGCCCCAAAAGGAAAAGCACAGCGCCTGAGGGGTGCAGTAACTCCGTGACCAAGCAGAGACAGAAATGGAGCTGCTTCCCCAGTAGGGTGTCCTATCCGAGCTGTACAGGGTCCCAGATACCCAAGGCCTGAGTCACCCAGAACTCTGGGGAAGTGTTTTCTGCAGGAGTGGCTGCTGCCCTCCTCCTCGTCCTCCCACACTCCATGTCCTGAAGGAGGCTGCCGGGGCTGCGCTGACCCGTTCCCATTCACCAGTTGCCTTTCTTGATGTTCCAAAAATAGACAGGTCAGAGAAGTGGACACCAACTGAATGAACAGCCATGGCCTCCCCTTCCTGCCCTTTGGCCCCTCGCTACAGCTGTACACAAAGCCAGAGCTAACCTGCTGGATTAAGCCCCCCAGTCCCCCACCCTCCAAGAAAAACACCATCTCCTCTCTGCGTCCGAAAGGAATTAAGGAACGAAGTCACTGTCCACTTCTGATGCGCTGGCACAGCTGCCTAGAGCTGCCTGTGCCAGGTCTTATGGCCATGGCTAGACTTTTCTCGATGCTCAAACCCAAACTAGGGGAGCGTTGCCTGCCTCCTCCCAGCAGGGCATGGGCCTCAGAGAGCACGTTTTCTGATTCAGAAAAAACAGTGCAGCTGCCCCATGCGCAGAACCCAAAGGCAATCCTTGAAACTGGTTCAAATGCCAACACCAGCTGCTTCTATGAAGCAGTTGAAAGGCACAACAGATAGATGCTTGGGGTGGATTTATTACTACAAGCAGAAAATGAGAGAAAGGAGGATTCAAGCCATCTTACCAGCTTAGACTGAGAACCACAAGTAAACATTTATGACGAGGTAGGCTGAAGAATCATTCTACTTACAATCTGAAATGCCAGTAGGATCTGAGATATATTTTCATAGTAAAGTTAGAGCATTTGAAAAAGAACTATTAACAAGCACCTACATGTGCCAGGTGTTGTACTAAGTTCTCCCTAAGAGCTGGTAGCTTAAAACCCAAGAGGTTCTCAGTAAACATTTATTTATTTGTTTGGATGGATGGATGGATGGATGGATGGATACATGGATACATGGATGGAAGGATAGGATAGGTGGATAGATAGATGGGTGGTTAGATGGATACGTGGAAAGGAGAATGGACAGGATAGATTAATAGGTAGATAGAAATACGGATGGTTGGAGATAGATTGGGTGGGTAGATGGATGGATGAAGAGAAAAGAGAATGGATGGATAGGTGGATGGATGGTTATTTGGATGGGTAGATGAATGTATAGATAGGTAGATGAGTATGTTTTTTTATTTAAGTCCAGTGATTATCTTTCCCACTTCTTTCATATGGTACCTCAGTCATGTCTTCAGTAGGATGTGATGACAAGTCTTGAGCACCCACGTTCCTTGCAGTGACAAAGGTGGGTGGTGGAGGTAGAGGCACAGGGCCTGAGATTGCTATGGGGCTGGGGCAAGGAAATGCATCCACCCTCCCCCGAAGGCTGGGCCACTCAGGTCCAGATGCCTCTGCAGCCAAGGAGGTTCATCATGGGATGGACCTCACTTACCATGGCCAGAGCAGCTCCCAAACCCATTCACCTCTCTCTAACACACTGCCAGGACCATGTGTTAGGTACCACCAAGGCCTACCCAGTCCCCAGCCTCATTCTCACTCTCAGTCTTGCTGCTGCTCCTCCTAACCCAGACAGATTCGATCACGGCACTCCCTGCACAGCAGGCTCCCAAGGTCTCATGCACTGAGGTTGCCAGCCACCTCTTCCAACCTCGCACTGCCATCTCTGGGCTTGCACTTGGACTCCTGGGGACCACACTGTACCTTTCTGAGTTCTCCGTGATTTCATCCATGGGCTTTTCCAGCTGCTGGTAGGCATCTCTTCTCTAGGAAGAGCCTTTAATACTCCCACCTAGACTAAAGTTACTTCTGGGAGCACACAGCCCCTGTGCTCCCCGGATCTCCACAGTACAACTGCCTGCTGGGCTCGCCACCATCGTTCGCATGGATGCTCAACTGATCTTCATGGGATAAGGATGATTGTCCAGCTCTTCTAGGATCTTCCAGGATCATGATATAATAGAATTTGAGCGCTATAGCAAATACAATACTACTTCAGTTCACAAACAGTTCAGTTCACAAACAAAAGCATTCAGCAAAATTTTGCTTTCGTTTGCGAACTCCACATCAAGAGGCAAATGCAAATGCAACTATCTTCCCCCAATTCCGAAAACAAATTAAGTTCATAAACCAAGGTACCACTCACCTGAGCTAGTTGGCTTAGGAGGAGTGGAGTTATTCTGGCTCACCCTTGTGGGGATTCCTGTCTATGATCGATTGGCCTATTGTTGTGGGACCTGTGGCAAGGCTGTCGCATCATGGGATACAGCAAAGCTGTTCATCTTCATGGGCAGGGAGGAGAGGGAGAGGAGTGGGTCAGGGCCCCACAGGCCCTTCCAAGGACCAAGACTCCCCACACCACCTCCCAGCAGCACCACCCTGTACCAAGCCTCTCACACCACGTCTAAATGGTAGGGCTGTTTCTAATATACTGCTGGCTTTAAGGAAAATATTCACTTTGAGGGCTGCTTATTCATTCCATGAATGAGGGAGTTGGCGAACTCTCCACAGTGCACTGCTGTTCTAGATGGGGCAAAGCAGCCAAGCAGGTGACCAGTGACAGCATCCCCACCCCTAGGAGCCTGTGAGAAGTGCAGAGGCCCAGGCCACCCAAAGCCTGAGTCAGAGCCTTCCGGGGATGGAGTCCAGCTCTCGGACTTATCCAACCCCCAAGGGATCTGACACATACAAGCACAAGCTGGGGGGGCGAGGCATGTGCATGCTGTGGGTGACCGTTCTCCTTCCTGCACCTGCAGGTGGATTTTGAAGATGTGATTGCGGAGCCTGTGGGCACCTACAGCTTTGATGGCGTGTGGAAGGTGAGCTACACCACTTTCACTGTCTCCAAGTACTGGTGCTACCGGCTGCTGTCCACACTGCTGGGCGTCCCGCTGGCCCTGCTCTGGGGCTTCCTGTTTGCCTGTATCTCCTTCTGCCACATTTGGGCAGTGGTGCCGTGCATTAAAAGCTACCTGATCGAGATCCAGTGCATCAGCCACATCTACTCACTCTGCATCCGCACCTTCTGCAACCCGCTCTTCGCTGCCATGGGGCAGCTCTGCAGCAGCATCAAGGTGATGCTGCGGAAGGAAGTCTAAAGCCAGGCAGGGAAGCGGGTAGCAGGGCAGGGCTCAAGCCAGGCACAACTGCACCTGCTCCACAGAGGGCCAGAGAGCTCTTTCTCCTTAGTGACTGCTCCATTCCCTCCTCCAAATGGGAGCACACCATGTAGGGAAGCTGGAAAGAAAAGCCAACCCGGCCTCGCAGGCAGTGCAGCGGCCCTCACTCTGCCTAGCCCTACCACAATACCCAGGAGCAGCCTGGACCAGAAGATGTGTGCTACGAGGCAGCTACTGCAAGTCTTTGCATCCGTGTGTACTGTGACAGCGTGAACTGCCATGGGTTCCCACCGTCCACGCACGCCCAAGAAAGCGACCAGTGACTGCGGGTGTGAGGGGGCCCAAATAAAGGTTTCAGCTGCATGGGGACATGTGTCTCGTCTGTCTGTGTCCATAAGCTTGGTGGTGTTCTGACTCACTGTCCTGTGCACAGCAGCAGGGAAGGCTGCTTGGTCCTTTTCCTGGGCAAAAGAAGGTTTCTGCTGGCCTTGAGCCAGAAAATGGGCACCAACAGATGAAATGGCCTGTGAGCTGGCAGGGTGGGGGCACTCTGTGGATACTGGGCACAGAACCTGGCCTCAAACCTCTCTGGAGCTCCCCGTGGCTTGCAGACACTGAGCCCCGGACACATATAGCCTTGCCCCTGGCGTGTGTACCATCAGCCTGAGGAACGCACACAGCCCAGTGCACACACAGGGGCAAGCTGGAAAAAGACAGCAGAATGACCATGCCCCGCCTCCCCGCCCCCCCCCCACCACTTCCAAAAGCAAAAGAATACACAAACCTAGTCCTCTCACATCCTTAGGGCTGTTTCCCAAGTGTGTCATCCAGAACATATTACCCAAAAGAAAAAAGTTGGGAGAAGTTAGCTTCTGTGGCCAAATTTGTTTGGAAATTCTGTATACATCTTTGGAGATTTTCAGTGGACACTAACACGGTAAAGGTTCTGTCAAGTTCTGCAGTACAGACACCAATTCAGTCCATGAGACCCTCCACCCTATTTGATTTTTTTTTTTCATGCAACCAACTTAAGTCTCAGGAAAGAAAGAGTCCAAGGCACATTTTAGGGTCTGGAAGGACATCATTTCCTTGCCGCTGGCCACAACCCAGGGGTCTTTGGGGACAGTGAGACGGCGCAGAGCACACACAGACCAGGAGACAGGACACAGACTCCAGTCTGCTTCTCTTCCTAGTTGCCATCGCTGGCCTAAATTTTGTTATCCTCAAACCATTTCTGATATCTACTGAGCTGTAAGGTGCTTTTTCTAACATCTAACATCTTATGTAATTTGTACACTGTGAGAAGTTGAAAGTAGCTGTGAATTCCTCCAATACATACACTGTCTTGGTGCTTTATGATATTGCCATCCAACCTCCCTTCTAACGATCCACAATCCCACCTTGATTGCTTTTAAATAAGTTGCAGATATCAGTACACTTTACCCCCAAATAGCTCATCAGTCAATACTTGTTTGCATGGATGAGAAGTTTACAGCACAGGGAGGCCGCAGACTCGCCAAAAGATGCCCAGTGTAGCCCTGTGGGCCCAGCTCACCGCTCTGAGTTCTCCCACATTCTCCAAGGAGCTTGGCAGGCCCAGCCCCTCCTGCCGGAAGGGATTAAGGCCAGTATTGTTGATGTCTTCCTTAAAGAGCCTGCCATTTCCAACATCCCTTGAAATCAGTGGACCATCAGTTTTAGACTTGCAATCTTGGATTAGGCAAAGATTTTCACCACGTGGGTATTTGCCATTCACTGGACTCTGACTCCAAACTTTTCAATCTTTCTCTAAGGGCAGACTAGAGCAGGTGCTCAATTACCTACAAAGTTCACAGAGCTGGAGAAAAAGACACATAATCAAGACGCATGTGTGTGAGGTCTGACTCCTGTAGGGATCCCCTTGAGGAAACTATGTAGAAAAGCATGTTGGGGGTACAGTGAGAGTGGGCCCAAGGTGGAGGACGGGGCACTCCCTCTCATGTATTACATACAGATGGCAGTATGCTTTGGTTCAAAATGCAGATCTTGTGGCCCCGGCTCTAGGACCTGACTCAGCCATGCGACCCAGGAATCTGCCTTTTAACACAATCCAGCTGTGATTCTGTAGGCATCTCCAAATCCCCACTTAAGAAATATTTGTTAAGGTCACTTCAAGGTGACAATCTAGACTCCTATATTGTGACACATGGTGGGGCTTGTTCCAGGATCTTATAGCATCTGCTAAAAGATGAATGAATGCACCTGGGGCTCCAGAGAACAGGACCAAGTCCCCTCTGCTCCTGCCTTAGCCCATGCACCTGTCATCATCAGATAGGTAACACCAAAGCCCACCCCCAAACTGGAGTCTGAAGGCCACCAGATGCGGCCACTGAGTTTGAGAGGGAAAAAAAGGCAAAGCAATATATGAAAAAAATGTTTATTAAGTGCACCTTTTACAAAGCAGACATCTCAGGATTGGCCACATCATTCACCAAATGGCACAGTGCATGCAGCACCACGGAAAGTCACCACAGCAGAAAGAAGCCAGAGAAACACACTGTGTGTTAAGTGGCATTTTGTTGCAATTGAACACAGAAAAAGGTGAAACACCCTGGAAACAAGATCTTCATCAAAGCCTGCCAGCATTTACAGCCTCCTATGTTTCATGAAGACTCATCCACATAGACTCATCCAGTAAGGAGACCACATTACGTGACAGATTTTTTTTCAGGGGCTAAGGGGGAAAGGCTTGGAGTCTGAATACTCACTGTTTTCCCCAGTGCTGCTGGGGTTTGCATCCAGGGCTGTGCATATCCTAGGCAAGTGCTCTACCACTGGTTCACCCTCAGCCCTTTTATTTTAATTCTGAGATTGGGTCTCACTACGTTACCTAGGTTAGCATTGAACTTAGAATCCTCCTACCTCAGCCTCCCTCTAGTAGATGGGATTGCAGATTTGTACCACTGCGCCTAGCTACATACTCACTTTGATGATCATGCCTCTGTGTGTGTGTGTGTGTGTGTGTGTGTGTGTGTGTGTGTGTGTTTTGCAGTGTGGAAGGAGAAAGCTGTTATGAAGAGAGAGAATGGATCTGTGGCTTCCGGGAAATGCTCTTGTATCTCAGAAAGTCCCAAAATGTGTCTGGATATTAAAAGGTGCCCCCGTGGTACTAGCGTACCAGTCTCATACACTCCCCTCTGATTAGTAGTGTCCTGAATTTGATATCCAAAAGCCTCTTCTAGACACAGTCATGCCCTACCCTGAAGGCTGAGAGGACATCTGAGAACACACCTAAGCGAGCTGCTATCCTAATGAGATCATGGCCATCCAAGGTGACCAAGCATCCCTTGTGCCTTTCTGAACACAAGGTGGACTTTTCTTCCTGTACTCATGGCCAAGGTGGAGATGCTCTCTTGCAGAAGCTCAGAAGTGGTGAGTCATATAAAACACAAGCACTCAGAGAAGTGAGTGATTCCAAGGAATTTTCTGCCACATTGGCCCTCTGAATTCAGCTGCTGAGCATATTTTTAATTTTTTAGTGTACACTTCAGTGGTTTTACATATATTCTCAAAATTGGGCACAATACCACTAATTCCAGAACATGTTTATCACCTCCCCCCTAAAAATCCCATATCCTTAAGCAATTACTCCTCATTTCCCTATATTCTATGTGTATATATTTGCCTATTCTGGACATTCCATAGAAATGGGTCAGACAATACAAGGGATTATTAAGACATATGATGTTTAAGTTTTTTAAATTATAATAAAACACACATTGTCTTAATTTCCTTCAAAATTACCCCTTGCTTCAAAAAAACTTATCCCATCACTCGTGTCACTTTTAGAAGCAGTTCAGTCCTCACAAGTTGTGATCCAAACTATGGGGAGCGCTGCTGCTCAGCACCATACACAGAAACACAGCTCATAAAAGCAGGATGCTGTGTCCCCGTCCACCTTATTCACTAGGCCTTCTCCAAAGGCAAAACGCTTATGAAAGGTGAATGTTTTGCACCAATTCAGGATATCGAGGCCTCCACAATTAAAGATACCCACAAAAGAAGAATTCCAGAGCTGCTTCAGAAAGTGGCAAGAATAATGAGATAAGTGTGTTTGAAGTTACAGGGAGTATTTTGAGGACATTAATTGCAATGACCTTTTATGGTAAAAAAATTTTAAGAATTTGAATGTTCACTGCATTTTCTGACCATATTTTACATATGGCTTTTTGCAACTGGCTTCTTTCACTTGACATAATGCTTTTAAAGTTTGCTCATGTTATAGGATGAATCAATATTTCATTTCTTTTTATAGCTGACTAATGTCCTACTATATAGACATACCACATTTTATTCATCCACTCATCAGTTAATAGACATTTGAGTATTTCTTCCAGGATGTAATGAACACTGATGTACAAGTTTTTCACTTCCTGTGGGTAACTACCTAAGAGTGCAGCTTTTCTTCCTGTGTTAATTCCATGTTTAACTTTGTGAGGAACCATCAAACTGGTTTCCACAGGAGCTGCACCATTCCTACCAGTACATATAAAGATTCTAATTTCTGTATACTCTTGTCAACACTTACTGTTACCCATCCTTTTGACTATGGCCTTCCCAGCCAGTATAAAGTGGAATCTCAGTGTACTTTGACTTGCCTTTCTCTAATGAGTAAACACTGTTGAGTATTTTTGCCTGAGCTTATTGACAACTTACATATCTTTTTTTGGAGAAATACTTATCCAAATCTTTTGCCTATCTTTAAATTGACTTCTTTTTCTCATTTCCTTTTTAAAATTTCTTTTGGTGGTGCTGGGGATCAAACACACAGTCTTGCTCATGCTAGGCAAGTGCTGTGCTATTGAGCTACATCCCCAGCTGGCTTCCTTTTCTTCCATTTATTTATTGCATCATAAGCATTCTTTGTCTTTTTACTCTCTGGGTAGTGTTTGAAAGCATAGAACTTTTAAGTTTTGATGAAATCTTACCTATGATCTATGCATTTTTTGGTTGCTTGTGTCTTTGGTATCATTTCTAAGAAAACACTGCCTAATCCAAGTCACAGGTTTATCCCCACTTCACTGTAAGAATGTTATACTTATAGCTGCAATACGAAGGTCTTTGATGCATTTATATATATGGTATAAAGTTCCAACTTCATTCTTTTGCTTGTGTGTATCCAACAACATTTGCTAAAGACTATTCCTTTCCTGGTAAATTATCTTGGCACCCTGTTGAAAGTGAATTGACTGTCAGTGCTCCAGGTTGCTACCTACACCCTTTATTCTATCCTACTGTTCTAAACGTCTACCTACAAGCCGGTACCATGCTGCTTTGACTATTGTAACTTTATAGTAACTTTTGAAGTGTGACCCCATCAACTTTGCTTTCCCTTTCCAAAGGATTTTTTTGGTTATTTTAGGTTCCTTGCATCTCCTTATGAATTTTAAGATTATCTTACTAGTTTCTGCAAAGAAGCTAGCTCAGATTTTAATCAAGATTGTAGCAAATCTCTACAACAATTTGGTTAGTATTGCCATTTTAAGAATATGAAGTCTCTGATCCTATGAATGCAGGACATCTTTCCATTTATTTATCTTAATTTCTTTTAACAATACTGTTCAGCTTTCCAGGTACAAGTCCTGCATTCTTTCGTTAATTTATTCTGATTCTATTCTTTCTGGTGTTATTTAAATGGAATTGTTTCTTAATTTCATTTTCATATTGTTCATCAATAGTATAAAGAAATATATTGATTTTTGTATATTAATCTTATATCCCACAACCTTGCTAAACTCACTTATTATTCCAGTAGGGGTTTCTGTGTGTGTGTGTGTGTGTGTGTGTGTGTGTGTGTGTGTGTGTGTGTGATCATCTACATATAAAATAATGTCATCTACAGATAGTTTTACATCTTCCTTTCCAATTTAATGTCTTTTTATTTCTTTTTCTTCCTCAAATGTTTATCAAACATTTGAGTCTCAAATGTTTTCAGCCCAAGTTCTCATTGGCCCCCCATGCCAGCTAGTCTTGCCAGCCAATTCCCTGTTTTAGGGCCACCTTCTGACAAGCTGGTCCCCAGGGACACTGCAGGCAAAGCACACTGCAGTGAGGAGAAAATCGGTACCAGCCTCCCACCTTAGGCCCCATTTCCACTCCTTACCCCTTGCCCAGAGCCCTGGCTCCCTGACTCAGTCAGTCACCATCCTATACTTCCTTCTCACAGGATTCCAGAATACAAAAGTAAAAAGACACTGAGTGGAAGTACAGGCCTGGGGGAGAAAGAACCCAGCCACTGCCCAGACAGCAGTAGGGTCAGGGTAGCAGGATGTGGGAGCCCTGGGGACACTCAGGGGTTTGTCTGATGGCTGTCACCCCATCACCTCCCCCACCCCGTCAGAATTCCCCATCAAACTCAAGCCACCCCCAAGGAGCAGAAGGAAATAACTGATGGGTACCTTACACACATGTCAAGGGCCACAAGTCAGACTGTCCGTGGCAGCACACTCCAAGCTCAGGAGCAGCCCAACCTGGCCAGGGGTCACGCTGTGGACGGCTGGGAGCAGCTCCTCTGGCTGGAGCTGCGCTGGCTCAAGACAAAGGTGGATGAGTTGCTCTTTTTGCTGATGCTAGTCTCCCCCGGCCGGCTGCTCCTCAAGGAGCTGGAGGAGCAGCAGAGGAAGCGCTGCATGAGTTCATGGAAGAGGTGGCCAGTGAAGAGCATGTAGATCCAGGGGTTGCAGCAGCTATTGAGGCTGGCCAGGAGCATGGCGATGATGAAGGCTGAGGCTGTGGTAGGAGAGAGGTGAATAGGTGTTACCAGCCCTGTCGGGTGAGCCACTGTGTCCCAAGCAGCAGCCTTTTCAGGGACTGTGACTGGATCACAAAATGGGCACTAAAGAGCCCTCCTGGGAGTACCCACCAAATAGAGCAGCTCAGCCCACTCTTCGCCTTATCCAAGACTTGCCCATCACCTGCCCCGCTACCTCAGCAGGAGCTGCACTGCTCACAGAGCCTGGTGGTTCATGGTTCACCTGCCAAGTATGCCGCCTACTCCTTAGCAGGCTGCCAAGGAGGCCAGAGCTGCACCCCTGGTTTGCACTCTAGTTCTCCGAGAAGCTTTGGTTTCCTTTTTTTTAATTTTTGAAACAGACAGGGTGCCACTACGTAGTACGGATTGGCCTTAAACTTGCTTATGTAGCCCAGGCTGGCCTCAAATTCAGTGATCTTCCTGCCTCAGCCTCCCTCCTGAGTGTTGGAATTACAGGTGTGTACCACCACAGATGTGGTTTCCTCATTTTTAACTGGGGATAATGAGACCCAAACCATGTGGATGGTGGCAAGGAGTGAAAAGAGCCTGGTGCACCGGGAGTGCCCAAGACAAATGGTGGCTGCTACCACCACCACAGGCCAGGGCCCAGGGAGGCAACAAAGACACAAAATTTAAGTGAAAGACACCGTGATATGGGCACATGTAAGTCTTGGCCATCCCTACAGAAAGGTGGCATGGGAGCTCATCCCTGGCAATGCAGGGAAGAGAGAAGGGTGCTCGTGACAGAAGGAGGGGCCCAGTAAAGGCGTGGTGGAACAGAAGTGTGTGTGATCTTCACAGCTGAAGAAACTGACAGCATGTCTGTGGAACTTGCCTAAAGGGCATGGCTCTAGCACGACAGTCATCAGTTCACACAGGAATAAAGTGACAGTGAAGTTATCTACAGAAGCTTTTAGCTGAGGATACACTGAGTTCCCCACAAAATTAATGAGCAGAAATCACCTCTAAGGCACTTCCTGTCACAAACTGAAGTTTCAAGGGGGAAGAAAAAAGTCTCAATCTTAGGTACTTTCAAGCAGAGAGAATAAGAAGAAACCTGATTAAAAAGGAAACACCTGCTGGCAACAGGGAAGGCCAACCAACATCTCCAACACCCCACGAGGAAAACACAGTAACCCAGAATTCCCTGACAGCCAGATTCTTATGAACAAAGACAACCACAAGAAGGCTGGGGAAACCCATTCGTCTTATGTCTGCTCCACAAAATTTTCCAAATAATAACTTCAGACTTCAAGAGGTGACTCCAGGGAAGGAATCTGGGGGTGCTGGAGTTGTAATGGCATGTGTGTATGTCAGCCAAGTCCCCGAGCACCATGGGAGAGGAGGTTGGTGAGCAAATCTGGATTCTCAAAGTGAGACCCCAGGGCACAGCACTCCAGAGCACTTATCACA
This sequence comes from Chinchilla lanigera, assembly GCF_000276665.1. Classification (NCBI taxonomy): domain Eukaryota; kingdom Metazoa; phylum Chordata; class Mammalia; order Rodentia; family Chinchillidae; genus Chinchilla; species Chinchilla lanigera. The sequence goes on from NW_004955561.1 coordinate 343,746, forward strand.
GTGGCAAACTCGCAGGGCCAACTCCAGCAGCACCCAGTGGGACCTGGGTGGGGTGGGCACGGCAATTTGTTGTAACAAGGGAGTTCGGATGCACACCTGCTCTGATTGACTGGCACACCTGTTGGGAGAAAAAAGCAAGCTACAGCAGACAAAACCCAAATCCTGTAAATGTAAGAATTCTTTGAAAACAAAGGAGAGGAATCTAACCTTTACAACCCAAATAATATAGAAGAAGAAAGCCAATACTATTGAATTTCTTGGTTTTATAAAAGTTGCCTTATAAAAATTTTGCTTTATTTGAATGAGTAAGAATAAGATGTTTAGAAATTCTCATGAAATATTTTTAATTAAATTTAAAACCACCCACAAAATTAAAAATAGAAAGGGTTCAAAATCAAGTAAGAGGCAAAAACAGCACACAAAAGTCAAAGATAAGAATAAAGCCATGGTAAATAAAGCCAGGAAATGAGAGAGGGGAAATTATATGGAAAGAAGTTCATACTCAGAGAGGAACCTAGTGGTACCTACAGTCGTATGGTGTAGGATAAGTCACCTAACATGAAAATACAAACTCCCAAATACTCCAGAATCAGACAGTTTTGAGCCCTGACATGATGCACCATTTGGAAAGTACCATCCCTGACTTCAAGGGACAGGTCACAGTCAAAACAGTGGCATTAATGGTACTGTATAAAATTCCTTCCCACTATGTACCTCAGATGTAAACAAAGCATAAATGAATTTTGTGTTTAGATTTGGGTCTCTTCCCAAGATATCTCATTGTGTATATAAAAACACTCCCCCAAAACCCCACACAGTGGGAAACGTTTGTGGCCCCACGCATTTCAGAGAAGTGCTACTCAGCCTGTGTGATCTCACCGGCTCCCTTGTGTGCGATTCTCCTCACCTCTGCATTTGGATCTTCCCCACGCCTTCTGCAGCGGCCAGCCTGGCAGGAGTGGGTAGAACACAGCTGGCCCCTCTGCTCGCTGCTGCAGGCCTCAGGCACAAACCACTGGCCTGGCCTGGTTCCCGGGGAGCCATGCACCTCCCCAAGCAGAGCCTGCTCCTCGCTAAGGGCACTTGTGGATTTTTTTTAAATTTGGCAATGCCATCATCATCCAAAGACATGATCTTGGGAAGAGCGACACTTGACATAAACCACAGGGCTGTGGAGGGTGCTGCAAAGGGCAAGGTACTTTCAAGCAGAGAGAATAAGAAGAAACCTGATTAAAAAGGAAACACCTGCTGGCAACAGGGGAGGCCAGGCAACATCTCCAACACAGTAGAGGAGAGGCCCATAGCTGAGACTTTCCACGAGCATCCGGCGCTGCCAGCTATGAGAGGTGGCAACGGAGAAACCAGAAAGATAGTTTGGAGCCAGGCTGAGGAGGTGCTGCACCCAGGTAGGACCTGCACTGTCCTCTCCAGGCGATGGGAGCCACTGATGGTTTCTGAGCAGCCCAGTGACTGATTCCACATCAACCTGCTTCCTGCACTACCCATATCTCAATCCAGCTCCCTTTCTGGGAGCTACAAAGCCTGGTGGGACTGCAGAAGAGCTGCAGCAGAACAAGACATAGAAAATATAGTCCCTGCATTTCATAATGTCGTTCCCAAGGGAACGTGTGACAATGACCATCAGAACCACAATTAAGACTGCCTAGAACGGCCTGAATTCCAAAGCGGTCTTAGCCACATTTTACAGATGACAAAAGGAAGGCCCAGAGAAAGAGAGTGACTTTCCAAAGTGCACACAGCAAGTCATTCCGTGTCCCTACCTAAAAGCAGTGAATGATTGCTTTGAAAAACAGGTACGTGTTCTCCTATGGTGGGCTCATCCCAGGTAGTGAGCCTTCGTCCCCAAGCAAAGACATAAGTGCCTGAGAAGGCACCTAGAGTGTGATTTGTGGGACAGCCACAACTTCCTTGTCCCCCAAACACCGCCCCATGAGATGAAGCCCCTCCTGCTCACTCCCCAGTGGTGGTCTTTTAAAATCCAGAGTATGTGGGAGGAACACAGTACCTCCGGTCAGCTCTCTACGCTTTGAGTCAGACATGCCTCAGTCCAGACTGCAAGATGGGCCACTCTGGAGAGGGCACAGGGCTGTCTGGGTCCTAAGAAGACAACAGTCTGGAACAAATAATGACCTAGCACAGGGGAAAGATGACTGTGTCTTCTGCTATCTGCCTGAGGTCCTGGAAGTAGCTGACCCTGCCCAACGAACTTGAGGCCCACAGAGGCTGGGCGGACACAGGGCTCCCTGCAAGTCTTGCGGCTTGAGCCTTCTCCTCCCGCACAGCCCTCTGAGCTGCATCTGGTCTCTGAGCATCGGTTTTCTTATTGCAAGTTCGAGGTCACAAAAGGGCATTGAAAAAAATGGGAAAAAAAAGAAAAGACAATGTAAAAGGACTTTGTGACTGGCAAGGTGTTTATTCTAGCAATGACAAGGAGGAGGGTTGGCTTAGAGGTTTGATCCACTGTAGTAATTTATTAAAGTCCAAGATTGGGGACTTCTGATCACAGGTCAATTAAATAAACTGTCTTTGGCTCTCTTTCTTCTAGCAATTATCAAACATTAAAAAAAAATAACTCTAGGATTGGGCAACGTGACAGAAAGAAGCCCTCGGCTGTTCACTTTGGGAAAATCACGGTGCCTGTGACCTAGGAAAGCCAAGCCTGCACTCTGGGAAAGCACAGGATTGCAAGGTCTGGGCCGAAAGAGCCAGCTCCAAAATCATGTCTCACTCGCTCCCCTGATGTGACAATGACACCTCCCCTGTGCCCAACCCCAAGCATATTCCCAGGCCACCAAGTGCCAGGAAGGGAGGGCAGGAGGGAGGCTGGGTCCTGTCCCACGATGCTGGCCTCACACCCAGCATGTTTGTTCCTTGGGGGAGGAAGAAGTCGCATTCACCCATTTTCTCATTCCAGCTCCTCTCTACCAAGCTCTGGGGAGCTCGAGAAGTCACCAAGACCCTGTCCTCAAGGGACCCACCCCCTGGGGGTGGGAAGGAGAGAAGTTAGAGAGTGGCAAGTATTAAAGGTGGAGGCAGCTGGCAGGCATAGGGCTGGGATGAGGGGTGATCTTCCAGGGGAAGCTCCTAGATGCCAAGCAGGTCCATGAACAGAAGAAGCCATGCACCAAAAGTAAACATCACTGGCCAGGTGACTTTCCCCAGGTGGGAGACTCCACCCTGTATTTATGCTCAGCGTCGTGGTTCACAACAAGGGGAGCAGGGCTGCTGCAGGACGGCATGTGCCAGGATTCCAGCTCACAGCCTGCTTTATTCTTACCCTAGGACACCCCCGCAGACTTCCCGGCACTCCTCTGCCCAGCACGGATGGCCTGAATTAGCTGCAGACAGCTGATGGGCAGCTGGCCACGGCCTCTCTGGACTGCACTGCTCTCAAGACCTCATTCTGCACACAACTCAGACATGTGGCTGACCTCACTGGAACCAGATCCAGCCCAGCAGCCGAGGAGCCCCTCACCGGAGAAACCAGCCCCTGGGGCAAGGCCTTGCCTAGACTCCCCCAAGCCTGGGGAACAGGGACTAAGGGTTAATCTGGCAGATGGCCTCTGGAAGGCCTTTTAAAAAACTGTCTTACTTCAGTGTAAGACCACAATTTGAAGATTGATTTTTCTAAAAATTACTGATGAGTGATCCTGCCATAAATCGCAGGATGGGAGGAGAAGCTGCATCCATGGGCTTCTATGACAGTGCCAGCCAAACTGGTGGACACGCTGGCCTCACTGGGCTGAGCCAGGGGACAATGACATCGTGGAGAAGCAAAGCCAGAGACCCTTCCTGCAAAGCGCCAAGGCCATCCCTGTGTTTTGTGTGGCAGACAACATGGGCCGAGTGTGAAAGACATCAGTGGGCTTGGGTCAGAGAGAGAATGTTTTAGAGCATGCTGCTCACAGAGTCCCAGCAGGCCAGCTGCCTGGACACCACAGGCACCACTCCTTTGTACTTGCCAAAAAGCAGCCTCAGACCTTCCTCCCGATCTGCTGCATCAGATCAACTACCACTTTGTCTGTAACTCTGTATTGCTTGCATTGTTCTTATGCTATTTTGTAAATGAATGTCTGTTTGTTAATATGTTTTCCTTCTTTAATTTTTAAAATAAATTAATACAAAAAACATTTTAACCGGGTCCTCAAGTGATCCCAATTACAGCTTGGAAAGTATCTTTCCAGCCGGCTCAGGCTGCACGGACATGAAATAAGGGAAAGATAGCAAAGTGACCATCCAGTGGGCTCAGTGCAGAATATGCATCTTTGCATAAACTCCTACTCATCCTTCAAAATCCTTTTCCAAATGTTACCTCCCAGGGATACCTGCACTACTTGATAAATACTTCTATGACTGCACTAAATGCATCTTATCGCCAATATTTTTTTCTTACAGTCTTTATCTGGGAACTGTATTCCATTTGTGGCCATGGCCTTGGCTGCTAGCACAGATTGGAAAATAGGAAGAGTTCAATAAGGGACTGAATTGAAGCATGAAATTAGCAGACAGGAAGTCTTGATAAGTCAACCACTGCCACTGCGTGGTGGAAAAGAAAGAGACAATTTCCCTGCTGTGGGGCAGGGCTGGAACAAGTACCTGGACTTCCATATCTCTCGCCCTTGGAAAACTCAGCTGCACTCCCACAACCAGGTCAAGTGGGAGGAAGAGAAATAACCACAATAAGGAAGACCTGGTCTGGGTGTGAGGCATGGAAGCTCCGACTAGGACAGGACTGCACCCCTGACACAGATCCTGCAGCAAATCCACCCTCCCCACAACTGAAGCCTATCTGTTTCCCTTTTCTCCGGTACTGGGGATCAAACTTAGGACCTCTGCACTGAACTACCTCTTTAGCCTTCTCTTTATTTTGAGACTGGGTCTCACTCAGACACCCAGGCTGGGTTCAAACCTGCAACACTCCTGTCTCAGACTTCCCGAGCACTGGGTTTACAGCCTGAGCCTATTCTTTTGTTGTTATTTTGTTTTCGTGGTTTTTTGTTTCTTTCGTTTTTGAGAGAGAGTTTTGCTTTGTAGTCCAGGCTGGCCTTGAACTCAAAGTGATCTTCCTGCCTCAGCCTATTCTTAACTTCCAAAAATGGGGGGGACCTGTGTACACTTCAAGACCTTAAGAGCCCGACATCGGCTAGCCAGAAACCAAGATGTCCCCTTCCAAGTCTGTGGGCAGACTCTGAGCTCTGCGGCAACCTTGGCCTTATTGCCTTGTGTGTTTGTGTGCCCATGCTTGACAGACGTCTGGTCACCCCTGGAGATGGAGCCCTCACTTCTGCTACAAGTTGCTGGTTCTACTGTTTGTGCTGTTTGAAAAGTCCCTAATCGAGCTCTTCACACCTGTTACTATCCTAGCTTCTGCACCCTCTCCTTCCACATCCCACTGACCTGCCAAACGAGCATGGGTTGCTCCATCAGTAGGTATCCAGCCTCTGCCAGGCAGAGGGCTCATGCTGTCCACCAGATCCTCCCCATGACTGCCTTGGACACACCACCTACTCCCCAGTAGGCTCTGCCTCCACCCCTATTCCCTCCGTCCGTCTCCTCCATCCAGTACAACTGCTGAGATCCTCCAAGTCAATCCCAAGAATGCCAGGGAAACTTGTAAAAGGCAGGATGGGCTGGTGAGAAGCGTGACGCTGACCATGTGGCCCCCAGGGGCTGCGGGTGACACCACTCCATCACAACGACCCCACAAGGAGGGCTTTGCCGCCCTTGTGATGCATGGCAGAAGCTGAGGCTCAGGGGGGTGAGGCAAATGTGCGAGGACGCACAGGACAAAGTGGCAGAGCAGGAGCCAACACAGGGCTGTGTGGCCCAGTGGCCTGCACCAGCTGGGTCCTTGGTCTCCTCAGTTTCTGTGCAGGGGCGACCCCCAGCCCTCTTGGGGCACTTTACCACTCTCAGGGAAGTCAAGAAGTCCAAAAGGAGGAGCACTATTCCCGCTGAAAGACGAAGGCATCGTATCTGCAAAGTGTGAGTGAGACTTTTTAAAATTCCAAATCTTTTCCTGCAGTTCCAGGGCGTCTGAGAAGTGGGGGCTACACCACCATCCACCTCTGTGCCCAGGCAGCAAAGTCCAATGCATCCAGCTGTCCTCTCCGCTCTGCCACCCCACCCAGCGGCACTGGGTCTGGCTTCCCTGATGGCCAGAAAGGCCTCCATGATTGGATGCCTCCTGAGTGCTGTCTACGGGCCTCTCCAAACAGGGCCAGGCAGGGTCTAGCTGCTTGGAGGAGGTGACTACAAATAGTCTCATTTTTCAGGGAAAATATGAGAGAGAGAGGAGTGCCTGTGGGGGGGGGTGCAAAGAGAAGGAGGGGGATCATAAAATGAATGGGAGGGCTAGCTGGGGATGGTAGTACACACCTGTAATCCCAGCACTCTGGGAGGCTGAGGCAAGAGGACTGACAGTTCAAGCCCAGCCTGAGCACTTTAGCAACTCAGTGACTCTGTTTTGCTAAAAAAAAAAAAAAAAAAGGGGGGGGGGAAAGAAAAAAAAAAGGTGGAGGGGAAAGAAAAGAAGATGTAGCTCAGTGTGAAGGCCCCAAATTCAATTCTTGGTACTGCAAAAAAGGGGAGGAACCCAAAAAAGAGAAGAGTTGGAATATGTGCTGAATGAACAGACTCCTGCAATGCACTCATCCTAAAACCAAAGCCCTGAAGTCAAAGGTAATAAAGGTATCCCCTAGCTAGTAAGGGCAGGGGGAAAGACCCGACCCCGGGGCTCTAGTATCTGCTCTATGAGGTGCAGTCTTACTTCCTCTGCAGTTGGTGTTGGAGCCATTAAGACCTGGTCTGAGCTAGGCGTAGCGGTGCATGCCTGTAATCTCAGCTCTCTGGCAGGCAAGATCAAAATATCAAGCCCTGGGCAACTAAGCAACTTAGTTAAGACCTGTGAAAGACACAGGGGTGGGAGGTGGGAAGGAAGAGAAGGAGGGAGGGAGGGAAGGAAGGAAGTAGGGAAAAGTGGTGGGGTCTGGTCTCCTTGGATCTTGCCAAGGAAATGGCTGTGGTCTGATGCCCTGCATATACACATCCGCCACCTGTTCTGTCTCTCCCAACTCCCTAATCATGTGCTCCTCATAAGAAAACGGGTGCGAGAACCCCCAGCGCCAGCTGCTCAGCGCCCTTCGAATGCTGTGTGACCCAGTACAAGTGCCTTCCTCTTCCTGGGCTCCAGAGAACCCTCCGTAAGGTGCAGCCGGGGGCCGCATGCTGGAGTCCGGCTGAGCTTTGCTGAGTCCCCAGGCATCGTCACCCTGAGCGTCACAAGCTCTCAGCCCCTGCTGCTGACAAATGGCCTGGCCACTATGGTGCTAACTGGGAGGGCTTGGTGAAGCCCTCAGTCTGGGACTTCCGGGAGGGACCGAAGCAAAGTTATCAGCCTGGGGTTCCAGCTTCCCAGGACAGATAGCTACGAGCCTGTGGGGAGCAGGAGGGATTACACCCAGACATGGGACCTCTGCGCTGTCTGGAGGAAGAGGCCGAGGGGCTAATCCCTCAGTCTTCCACGCAGGGCTGAGAAGTGAGCCCCCACAGCCCACACGTGTTAGGAGCTTTCCTTCAGTCACTGTCCACCAGTGACGGTGCCTCCTGCCTCTCCCAGATAAGCCCCTGGAATCAGCAGGAGTGTGCGGGACTGTGTGGGTGCTGGCTTTGAGGGTAGCTTCCCAGCACCAATCACAAGCTCCAGAGCCCTGGGTACCCTGTGCTCCCCCAGTCTCTACCCCCATACCCTCTTCAAGCCCCTCCTGCTGGCTTTCCAGCAAATGCAGGCCAAAAGAGGAGCTGGAATAGCTGCTGCAAGAGTAAACTGGGCGCCCTGGTCCTCATGCGATAGGCAAGACACGAAGAGTCAAGGGGAATAAAGGGACTTCCCCCAAGATACCCAGCTAGAAAGGGCAGGCGCAAAGAGCAACCCTGGGTGCCCCCAGTGTCTGCTGCAGCCCTCCGAAGTGGAAGGCTTGCCTGGCCCCGTACAGAACCATGAAGCCACCTCTCCCTTCCCTTTCTTCCCAGGGAAGTGCACTGTTCTGGGTGCCCCCAGCCCTGCACCTACCCAACCCCAGTGGTGCTCACCTCTCCACTGTTGCAGGCAGCTCACCATCTCCGCTACAGGGGGCTCAGAAAGGTCTTCACTTCCCCAGGGGCCCCCACTGGACACCTTCTCAAGGACTGCTGGCCTCCCGAGGCTGCCCTCAAATAGACCTAACCTCATCAGCTCCTGCCGACTTGCAGGGAAAGCAGAGGTCCAATCTAAAGTGCAGGTGAGGCAGGATCTGCCCCAAGCTGCACGTCCACCCCCATGGCTGGCTAGCTGAGCCTCAGTGTCCTACACAACCATAGCCACACGCTCCCTGAGCAGCCTGCAGCCGGGGGTAAGCACTTGACTGGGGTTCCTCATTTCATTCCACTCCCCAGCAGCCCGGTGAGCTGGTCCTGGGAGCATTATCACCATTTTACAGGAGTTGAAGGTGAGGCTCAGGGAGGTTCCTTGCACAAAGCCAACAGGCCAGGTGACAGTGGTGCCCACACTGAAACCTGCTTATCCTTGGCCCCCACCCCACCTACCTTCCTTAGGCGCATCTGCATCCCACACGCTCCACATCTGCACAAAGAAGAAGGGTGTCCAGCACACGATGAAGGCCAGCACGACGATGAAGGTCATCTTGACCGTGCGGATCTTGGCCTTGGAGATGAGCTTGACGTTACTGACTCTGGCCAGGGCCGCTCGCCCTGTGCCGGCCACAGCTGAGTCCTCGGGCCCCTGGGCTGCAGCCGCAGCCGCGGCTGCCGTCTTGAGCCGCAGATTCTGCCAGATCTTGAAGCTGATGAGCCCATAGCAGGCGGCCAGCACGATGACCGGCACAATGTAGACAGCCAACGTGATCCATGTGACGTAGGCCTTGGGCCCCCAGGGCTGGATGAAGACCGCCCAGCAGTCAAAGACGCCCTCGGCCACCTCGCGCAGGGAAAAGATGTGCACCTGAGGCACGCTGGCCACCAGGCAGCCCAGCCACGTGGCGAGCACGGCCAGACGGTCAGTGCGGCGGCGCAGCGAGCGCAGCGGCTGGCAGATGGCCAGGCAGCGGTCCAGGGACATGAGCAGCAGCAGGTAGGTGGAGGCGAACATGCCCACCACCTGCAAGTACTTGACCAGGCGGCACAGCAGATCAGGCCCGTAGAATCGGAAGGTGATGTCCCACAGAAGCTGCGGCAGCACCTGGAACACGGCCACCACCAGGTCGGCGATGCTCAGGTGCTTCATGAAGAAGAAGAGGCGCGAGTGCTTGTGGCGCGTGGTGCGCAGCGCCAGGAGCACGCACGCGTTGCCGCTCAGGGCCAGGAAGAGGATGAGGCACAGCACGGCCACCTCCACGCGCGCCAGGGCCTCGTTGCGCCGCGGCGGTCCGGCAGTGCAGTTGCGCTCGTGGTCCGGAGGCGCGGCGCTCGCGTTGGCCGCGTCCGCGCTCCAGTTGCAGGCAAGCGCGCCCTCCATCCTCGGAACTAGCGCCTCGGGCGGCGGGGTCCCCACTGGGGCCACCCCGACCCTGAAACAGACCGCAGGGCCATGAGATCCAGACTTTGCCTCTCCTCTTCCGACGCTCCCGGGACGCACTCGTCCCCTTCCCGGGGACCTCAAATTCCAAATCGACTGAGATTCCAGGCACTATCACTGGCCACCCCCAAATCCTTCTTTGAGCCACGGCAATAGGGCAGGAAGCCTCTATCCGTGAGGGGCTCAGCGCTTCCCCTGGGGCACAGGGGCGGATCGGCACCCACCGCTTTCTTCCCCTAACTGGACCCGGCTCAGCCAGCCGCCCAGGGGACCAGAACGCCCAGCACCGCCCCCTCCGCGCCCCCTCGGCATGGCTGCCTCCCGCGGACCACCCGGCCGCCCCGGTCCTGAAACCTTTACCTTGTCCGTCCTCCACCGCTGGTCTGGGACGCCCCTGGCGGGACCATACCCCGCAGCCCCCAACTTCCATACCTGTCCGCCTAGAGCCCTGTCCACTGCCTCCGGAGGACCCCGCCTCGGGAAACCCCGCCGCTGACAGCAGGACCCTGACCCACACCCGTGAGCGTCCTCCGCAGCCCCCAACCCGGCAACCGCTGGCCCCACCTCTTACTCGGGAGCTGTCACCAGCCCTCTGCAGCCCGTACGTCCACGTGCAAGACCCAGGCACCTGCACGGAGCTGCAGGTGGGGCTGAAGTTGGCTCCCGGGGAAGTTGCACCACCGCCGATGCTCCACGCGCCCGGCCGGTTAGAGCACCTCGGTCGGACTGCCTCTGCCCGCGGCTCTGCTCTCCTTGGGTGGGAACGGCAGGCGCACCGAGAGTGCAGCGAGGCTGCGGGCGCGGGCCGGGCGAGAGGTGCAGGGCGGCCGCTCGCGGCCCTGGATGCACTACCGCACGAGCCCGCCGGGGCGCGCAGCGGAGCCGAACTCTCAGGTGCCGGCTCAGAGAAGGAACAGGCTTCTGCTGCAGTGGTTTAAAACCGCCGGGGGAAGGCACTCTTAAATAACCCGCCTTGTTTCTTCCTTTCTTGGTTTAAAAGCCCTCTCAGAGAAATAGGATGCTCGAGATACAGTGCTGATGAAGTTACCAAAGCATTTAACTGATATTCCCAAACTGAGGTTAATTTCAATCCCCTCTTCTCCCCACCTTTTTTTAGTAACTCCAGTAGAATTAGAAATGCCTTCTATTCCAAGGATCTTTGAGAGAGACCTGCATTCGGTAGGTGGTTTTAGGTGGGAATCTCAAGCATCCGGCCCCTCCATAATCTACCTCTATCAGAAGCGGTTGTATCATCTCCGCACCCAAAGCCACTTCGGCTTCCTTGCCGTTCTTCAAAATTAAAATCCTAAATAATGGCAAAGGAAAATGAAATGTTAAAGACTGCTTCTCACATTCTTGCTCCTTTTCTAATCTTTTTTTTCTTTTTAAAGTAACTTAAAGAATTAAGGTGAGGGGGGGGGAGCCCAGAATTCAAAAACGAACAAGGCTATTTAAAGTATTTATTTTTATGTATGAAATGTACATTTTCCTGACATTTCACTTCTCCCTCTTAATTACGTGGAGAGAACCAAGTTAGGCAAGACTGTGCTTCCCGCATCCACAATTTCAGGCCTGTGCCGAGATGTCTTGGGCAGGGCCTCACAGTTCCTGACCCCAGGTCTATCTGAGTTACTGTCCAGGCTGGGCTTGCGTATTCTGGGAGCACGGCCAGATGGCAGGGGGCAGAGGCCTTTTTCTTGCCTTCGGTGGTTGTGTCACAATATTACTTATAGTGTGTCACACTAATTACAAATTAAAGTTCCAGAATGCTTAGGTGAGAATTAAGTGACTGGCAGACCCCTCCTTTCCCCTGGGCCCCAGTTTCCCCATATGGGAAGTGAGGGGGCTGGCCCGGAGTGCTCCTGCCTGAGCTTCCATCCCTCTGGTTTTCTGGAGCTGTATTCCCTATGTTGTCCAAGAGCCTAATCATTGCAGGTAAAACCTCCTGGCCCCATCCTGTGGCTGGACAGGGAGTCAGTTTCCCTCAGAACCCTGATTCCTACATCTGGGGAGGAAAGCATTGAGCTCGCAAACCCCAGCCTGCTCTTGTCCCAGAAGGGAGCCGCCTTCCACTCACAGTGCAAGGGATTGAAGCCACCTACTGTAGTAGACAGCTGAGTTAGAAATATTATAGGCAGTCAGACGGGGCCAGGCCCTCGAAGGAGCCAACATGAAAGACAAGATACCTTGTGAATGGAGATGTATTTGCTGTGGGCCAGACCTCAAGACAAAGGACTAAACAAATGCACCCACACACCTCCCTAGGGATGGGCATCAGGGATTGATATTCTAAATAGGTAGATCACCTTGAAAAAGCCAGGAAGAGTCACTAGCCCAACTCGCTACAGGAAAAGCCCCTGTTCTGTATTCATGCCCCCTTGCTACGTGACTCGCTTCCCCATTTGATCCCAATTTAATCAATTTCACCTAAATAATACTTATGCCCACCTTGTAATTTCCCATTTTCCGCCATCTTGGCCCCGCCTCACCTCGGGGTTTTGCTCCCTAAAGTCCCTGGGAGGGCAAGGTCCTTGGCAGCCCACTCGGGCCCCCTTCTGTCCCTCTCTTGGACAGAAGCTTTCTTTCCCTCAATAAATATATTCTGCTCTTAACCGCTGTTGTTCCTAAAATCCATTCCTAGATTTTAGAGAACACAAACTCATCCCAGATATCGTCCAGGTTGGGAGTTTCTAATTCCCTGTATCACTACCTCTCCAGGGACCTGCTCTTCTACCCATGGGCACAGCCCTGCATGGTCTTCTGGTGGCAGGTGAGACTGTCTGCTTTGCATTCACTTAGAAGGACCATTTGATCTCAGGCAAAAGCCAAATTCTCTAATTTAGCCTTCATCTGAAGAAAAAATTGATGGTGACACCCTCATTCCTTCTCTTTTTTTTTATATTTCAGTGTGTGCAGAAACAAGGCAAAATGAGGTGCTATTTACTAAGAACCACCTGCCCCAGAAGCTCCTAATGGTGAGTGAGACAAGCCCGTACTCCAGAGCGTGTGTCAGCAAGCAGAACACATACTTGGAGAGTGACAATGACAAACCTAAACACCGTGAGAAAACCAAGCACTGGGGGCTGAGACCATGCTTGAGGAGCGCCTTTACAAAGAAGGCAGCTGGATTTTGAGGCTTCAGAATGAGTTTCCCAGAAAACAAACAAAAGAGGCCTGGCGGGTGGAGCCGGGTGAAGGTGTCATTTTGGTGGCGGCGCTAACAGTGCTCGCGATGGGAGAAACCTTGAGGAGCCTGGCGCGTTGGCAACAGTTCAAAAATATTTATTGAGGGCATACAAGGAAGTAACTCGCTGCTCCCCCGGATGTGGAGAGGAATACTTCTGATGATGCTCAAGAGGAAAGGTTAGTATGGAGGGACTCCAAGGAATGAGGTGAAGAAATTGAGTTCTTTTTCATTTCTATTTCATTCCTGTTGTTTGGTCTAGGAGAAAGTCTGACAGAAAACAGTTACGAAGGTGCCCGGGTGGCTGAGGTTTGGGAGAGCAGTGGGCAGGTGGACTGTGGCAGAACAACCTGGCCTCCTTGGGGAACCTCGCAGCAGGCAGAACAATGGGAGGAGCTACTGACCTGGCAACCTTGGCGGTCCAGGCAGGAGATGCTGTGGGACCAGGGGATGTTGCTGCAGGTTGTATTATCAGGGTCCTCCAAAGGGACAGAACCGTCAGGACATGTGGATATACAGAAAAGTTAAATATTAAATGTCAAGGAAAAGGCCCAAGTCACGGAGGCTTCAAAGCCCCAGATCTACAGACCAAAGAAGAGCTGATGCCACAGGTCAAATCCAAAGACACCAGTTACAGCATCCATCCTGCTCAGGGGAGGTCACTTTTTTGTCTATTTAATATAGACCTTCAGCTGATTGGACGAGGCTCACCCTGCACTAAAAGCCTGCTCACCTAGATGCTCATCTCAGCCCTGCACCCTCACAGTGTTTGGCCACAAACCATGGCCCAGCCAGGTTGACACATACAATGAGCCATCAAGCTCTGACTCTCAGGAGTTTCCACATCTGGAAGGCAGAGCCATCTGTTTCCAGCCTGATGGCTGGGCATCTGGAAGGTAGGGCCAGAGTTACGTACACCAGTATTCAAAAGGCTGAGGACACTGTAGTTTAGGATCCTCCCAGTATGTGTAATATACGTAAGGATGGAAAAGAGGGAGAAATAAGCGAACACCTCCACGACAGCTCCACTCTCTCCAGGTCAGGGCCAGGCTGCCCAGGAAGGGATCTTGCCCTGGGTGAGCTGCGCAGGACCTGCTCCTACCTCTGGGAGCCTCGCTGAGTGTTAGCATCTTGGAAACATCACTTAGACACGGGTCCCAGTTCAGGACCCTCATGCTGTGGTCAGGTGGAAGTGAGTCATAAGCACCCCCCTCCTCTCCTCTCCTCTCTCCCAAGGCCCCCCTTCTCCCCCAGATGACCTCTACATCTCTGCTTGGGCTCCAGCTCCAGGAGGGTGAGTAATACACTCGTGCATGAGCTGAGAACACACTGGAGCAATAGCCTTGCGTGGGCAAACTTGGCCCTGGCCTTCTTACCTCGGCATGGCATTTCAAGGCAGGGCGGCCCAGCTGCGGGGGTGGAACTGGGAAGTGCATGCGGCGGCTGAAAGCTCACAGCATGCAGTCATAACTCTCACATTCTCCCTCCAGCCTGACGCATCGCGGATGCCTTCTCAACCTCTGCTTTCATTCCTGTGTTCCTGGAGGGTTGAGAAAGAGAGAAAAACATGTTTTCATGTAAGACAGTGCTCTGAATTTGCATCTGTAATTCTGGGTTTGTCTGTGTTCTGCCTCTGTGGCCAAGTTACTGAGCCTAAGACTCAGTTTCCCCAGGGTGCTGAGATCATGGGACTGTGTGAGTAGACAAGGCTTCGTGCACAGGAAGAGGACTTTGCAAATAGCTGAGTCTTTTCCCACGTTGTTGATCCCCACTCCAGTACATCCCATGAGAAGGACATTGTCTCGGGCAGTCAGACTCCATCTATTCATCTTCCTCAAGTGAGCATATGTGTCTTTTCAGTTCAGCTAGAAAAATGTGTGTGCATGCATGCGTGTCTCCCTGTGCCAGGTAAGGAAACACTAAATCGTTACCTCTTCAGAGAAGCCCTTCCTGACCCCCTGGCCCATGGAGAGTGCACCGGTTCTGAGCTTCTGCATGTGAGCACATTCCAGCTAGGACATTAATGTGCTTGGGCTCCCAGTTCAGCCCGCAGCACCCAGATGTAGTCCCAGGTGTTAGTCCTTTATTTGTGTGCCCACCAGTTTTCACATCCACCTATCAGTAAAAATGTACTAAGAACATTCCTTAATAAATTAATCACTTCTGGAGCAGCATGGCGGCCACTGAGTGGCTGGTGGGGAGCATTGCGGGAGAGTAACTAGACTTCTTGTGGGACTGACACGTGCGGGTTTTTCCAGCATTGCCTTCAGGTCCTGACAGAGCATTATTCTTCGCTCAAGACCAGCAGGTTCTTCCCACAGAAGACAGATCAAATTTAAATCGCTGTGGTTTCCGAAGCTTTTCATGAGTATTCCATTCAGTCCATCAAAGAGTCCCAGAACAGTGCACCCATATGACAGTGGCCATGTAGCAATGACCTACAGCAGTCTTCATGTTTAGTTGTTCTTGAAGATGACTAAAGCCGAGTAAATAAAGAAGCTTGTTTAGCGAGCTTGAGAAGGCCTTCTGCTGGAAGATGGCAGTTTTGTGCAGTGCCTGAAGGCAGTGAAAATGACATGCAGTTTGTGTACTGTGCTTCCTGTATTTGCTATATGCTCAACAACTGGTCAGGCATGGATATGGAGAAAGCCATCAACTATATCAGAAGTATGTCCTTTGACAATGGGCTGGCACAGGGAGCTGGACTTGAATCTCATGGAGGCTCCACCTTCTGTGGCATTGCATCGCTATGCCTGATGGGTAAGCTAGAAGAAGTTTTTTCAGAAAAAGAACTGAACAGGATAAAGAGATGGTATATAGGGGCTGGGGATTTAGCTCAGCGGCACAGCACCTGCCTGGCAAGCGCGAGGCCATGGGTTTGATTCCCGGTACTGGAAAAAACCCAAAAAACCTAAAAAAAAAAAAAAGATGGTGTATAATGAGGCATCAGAATGGGTATCATGGAAGACCTAACAAGCCAGTGGACACCTGTTACTCTTTCTGGGTGGGAGCAACTCTGAAGTTTCCGAAAATATTCCAACACACTAACTTTGAGAAAAACAGAAATTACATCTTATCAACTCAAGATCTCCTTGTAGGAGGCTTTGCCAAATGGCCAGACAGTCATCCAGATGCTTTGCATGCACATTTGGGGATCTATGGCCTGGCACTAATGGAAGAAAGCAGGATTTGCAAAGTTCACCCTGCTCTCAGTGTAAGCACGTGAACTTCTGAATGCCTTTGAGGTCTCCATCAAAGCTGGGAAACCAAGGACTCTAAACAAAGCTCAGGGAATGTCCATGTCTCCAAATGACCGACTTTAGATGAGTTGGGGGGTGGTAGGGATTTGTAGCATAACTGTAGCTCAAGGTTCAAAGCCATGTATAATCAAGTGTGCTCTGTTTTTTTAACGGATAGAGTTACAATCAAAGCTTACACTGATATCACTTGATATGGTCTGGAGCCAGTGACCTTTGTACTAGGTTTCAAGAAAATCTTTGTGAAGTTTGAACCTCAGTGGATTCTGTTGTGGTTTGGAAATGTTTATATTGTATTTCTAAGACAAAACTAAAACAAAACTATATACGTAAGTTATCTTTTTTAAAAACTCTTCAGTACAAATTGTATCCTATAAAATGAACACAAATCTTGAAAATAAGTTTACACTTCATATAGCAATGATAATCTTCAGGTGAGCACTTAAAGATCATTTAAAAATCTTGATTCCTGATGGCAAAAATTTGCTTTAATGAATTATGTAGGCTTATTGTTTGAAAACAAATGGTCCTATAAGTTTTTTAAAGAAGAATGTCTTATTTTGTCTTATTCTTAAATGTGCCAATTAAACTTATGTGGCCTACATAAATGAAAGTAACAACTTCATAGTAAGAATAAATAATTATGATAATTTTCTAGAGAGATTGTTTTAAAGCACTATTATGTAATATAGGGGGAAGTAATGTAATTGTATGTGATATTAACGATGAGAAAGTTTTATGGTGTGAGTGTCTTTATTTAGACATTGCTAGGGTGAATATCAGTTAACTTTTTAAAATCTCAATCATTAGTTGCCTTTTGTGGAGACAGAAGTGAGTCTTTCTTATCTAGAAGGAAAGACATTTGGTGTTTTTGTTTATTTTTCTGAGATTTGTGATACTATAAATTGTACTTTTATAACCAAGTTATTTTTAGCCATTTGGACTTTTTCTTCCTTCCAGTTGATTGCCACCAGTTTGTCAGCCACTCTAATTTCAGACTATTGGGTTGAGTATCCCTAGTACAAAATTCCAAAATCTGAAAAGACCAAATCCAAACTTTGGCAGTACAAGTGGAAAATTCCATATTTGACCTCATGTCATAATCACAATAGAGGGACTCTAAAAATATAGAAAACTGAATGAGTAATGAATGAACAGGAATTCATTTTGCATTTAGACTTGGGTCTTATCCACAGGTATTATGTATCAGCAAATATTTTAAAATTTTAAATTCAAAATCTGAAACACTTCTAAAATGGTCCCAAGCATTTTGAATAAGGGATACTCAGCCTGTAATAACTGTATATATTTTTTTCAAATTAAGTAAGTAAAAACATGTAAATACAAAAACAGAACCACTCAAGTAAATTCAGTGGTGCAGCTCCATACACAGTCATTTATATTTGTGTATTTCCGGATCAGTGAGAGGAAATGTAACCCTTTAAGAGGATAAGGACTAGGGCTTCACTTTGCTTACTGGTTTGTTTTGTGTTCTTAATTCTATGAACTAGCTAATCATAAAGGAAATGGTATAAAAACTCTTCACTAGTAGCCAGCTTGTCAATAAAGCACATCCATTGCGTGATGGCATTCAGAGGTTTGAGTCTGGCACTGAGTTGGAGAAGGAAATCTCACTGAAGGAGCTGGGTTTAGTTAGTCTTGGTAATAATCAAAGTTGAATTATTTTACAGGTATCAATATAAAATGAAATTATTAATATGACTATTTAGGTATTGTAATATTTTAAATGTACTGCCTAAATTAGAGGAAAAATATCCTAAAATAATCATTCTTCCCAAGGGAAATCTAGTATACACTTTAAAAAAATGCTTATTATTTATTGGCATGCTTAGTTTTAAAACTGAATTTCAAAGGCAACAATTTTTTAATTTAAAAAAAAATGTTAATAGGGCTGGGATGAAGCTCAGTGGTAAAGCACTTAACTAGCGTATGTGAGGCCCTGGGTTCATTTCCCAGCAGCAAGTTTTTTTTTTTTTATTACAAATAAATCTTCCAAAGATGGGGTAAAAGTAGGATTAGCACCATGTTATCTTTGCACAGATTATTACATCTGTGTCTCAAACTAAGTCATCTTTTAGATATTAAGAGTTAAAATAGCATGTGTGTAATGACTTTAGGAGTTTATAAAGTCCAAATTATTTTTCCTGAGTTACCCTCTGGGATTAAAAGGTAGTAAAATGAGTATCTATGTTTATGAATGAAAGTTAGAAGAAAATAATTCTAGCTCAGAAGTAATTCATAAAACTATCACATATTTTTAACTCCTTGAGTAACTTAATAGCAAAAGAATATTAATTAGAGAGTTGTTTTAACTGATATACTTGAGAGACAAAGTTCCTTGGGAAACTTTATGGACCAGTGAATGTTCATGTTTCATACAACCACTGACCGAAAAATATTAGGCCTTTATAAATTGTGGGAAAAGCTATTCTTTTTTCTAAATAGTTATTTAGAAGAAAAATATGTATTAATAAATTATAAGCAATATTCCACATATATACTCTGCTCTTAGCAGTAGTGACACAACAAGAAAAGACATTCAAAATCTCAAATAACTCTAGCCCCTACTCTCGAACTTCTCCCCTTCCCATTTGGCAGTATTTTTTTTAAACAGGAAAAGCTATTATTAACCTATTTATCATCTACAGTGTTTTTAGATTGACCTACTATAGTTATTTGGTTTTTGTTAGATTCTTAAATACTTATAAGTAAAATAAAGTCACAGAGTTAGGACTGATGATGGTACCTAGTTTGATAACTGTTGGATCTGAAAGTAGCTAATAGACACTGAAGAAGGAGGTGCTCTGGAATCAGATGACCTGGGTTTCAGTCCCATATATGCCAGTTCAACGGTGTGATCTCGGAGGCCAGTTTTCCTATTATGAAAATAATAGTAAAACAACTCACAAGGTTGATGGAGGATTAAATGAGATAGTACATACAAAGTATTTAGCATAATATCTAAAATACAGCAAATTCCTAATTATACTTTCTGAATAATCCTCATAAAGTTATTTTAAAATCTCTTTTCTATTACAGAGGACTTAACAGAGTTTAAACTCAGGACGGATGATAGCAGTACAGTTTTTTAATCTACTTATAAAAAGAAAGAATAACTAGGACAGACACTGTCTACAAAACTAGATGACAAAGTATGAATTTAAAAATACAAATAAATGAGAATAAACCATGCCCCATAGTTTCTACATCTGTGTGGAAATAGAAAGAAGGCAGCTGGTTTGTAAAGCCTGTAAATTGTAGAACTATATTACCCAGTTTCTCACTACAAAGTACAGTGGGCCAGGCTGAGCACAGAAGCTGGATGTGGGGAGGTTTCCACCTTCGGGTGAGAATTGAAGGCATAGGATAAGACCTGATGATGTACTAGAACTGTCTGGGCCTTGTACTGTACTACATTCCTCTTGAAATTAATGAGATAGCCCAGCACTGGGGAGAAATTGCTACAATCCAAATTGCATAGGACAGGTACAGTAGGACAAAAGAAAGAAAGAAATAGTCCAGGTAAGTGTTAGGAAAGAAGGCCAGTAGACATAAATGTGAACCTGCATAATCATAGAAATCACTGTGAAAAAGAAAAGGTAGCTCTAGATCCACGAAACTAGAAGAGACAGTATGTGGAGACACAAGCTGAGGTATTCCTTGATGGTAAAAACACAGAAAAATTCATCTTCCCTTTTTTAAAGAATGAGCAGGATTGCAGTCAACTCTCATTCAAAGTTAGTGTAAGAAGAAAGTAAGTAGCTCAGCATGCCTGTAGATAAAGCACTGGAGAGACATGACTACAGGACAGATGAAAATAAGACTTCAAAATGTAGTTGTGATGGGAAATTAATAGTAATGCACTGTGCTATCAAGAACGTTAAAAACTAGAGTATGGAACAATAACAAAAAACAGAACTGAAAGGAACAGTTAATGCTTAAAATTTTTTGGACCAATTTTGCATGCTTATCTCTAGTAATCTGAACAACTAATTTGAAGACAACAATATGCAATATAACAACCACTGATGAATTACTACCATCTTGTTTGGTGAAGCTCTGTATCCTTTCTAATGGTCTTTTTTAAAATTATTTTTTATTCTCCTTGTTTGATCAATGTTGCATTCTTATATCTAGTAATCTGAGCAAATTTGCTGAAGATAACAGTATGTAATGTAACAACCACTGTTAATTTCCTATCATCTTGTTTTGAAAAAACACAAATAAATAAAAATTAAAAAATAAATTCATCACTGGAGTCACAGCCTTGTTTCCTGGAACAACATTTTTGTGGAAACCAAGCTTCAGGAGGGCTCTCTGAGAGAAGTATGTTATTCATACTCACAAGTCTTCCTTCCAAAACAATAGCAGAGATAAAGCAGGATTGGAAGTCCACAAACATGTTGTCACTTGACGATGAATGTGACAATGTAACTTCTGTTAAGGTACTGGCTTAAGTAAATACATTGTCCCCATGTAGGCACTGTTAGCCAGAATTAGCATATAATTTGAGAGAAACGCTTTCTTCTGGAATAATCGAGCTTGGAGTAAAAAAGGGCTGCTCTTTTGCAGAAGAAAAGGTTTACTAAGAATCAGGATCTTTGGAATTTGTAATTTCTTGTGGAGAAGAAGGGCCTGGAAAAGTGACTGATATTCTCATTACCAGCAGAATGATTGGGGTTATGTTTGTTTTGCAGTTGAAGATCTGAGGTTCAGAGAGGAGAAGACACTTGGCGAAGCCACACAGTGCTTCCAGAAGCACAAAACAAGCCTGGGGACGTGAGCAGGGGGCAGACCATATGCTGTGGAAGTGGTGAGGGGCTTTGCTTCTTTCCATCTAGCAGTGCTGGGAAGCTTCCAGGATCTGAAGTGACAGTGGATGTGATCTGTGATAACTATAGTGCTCCCCTCAGCATGGGATAGAGGCAGAGCAGCAAAGAGGCTGTGGTAGGCACCGGGGAGCAGCAAAGTGGTCCAAATATATTGATACCGAGACTGCAGGGCAAGGACAGGCTGCCTGTCCAAGGCTCCATCATAGCCACACATGAAGCCAGGTGGAAGCTTCTGGCTTTCCATGGACCCAGCCACCGCTGGAGTCAGGAGAGGCCTGAACAGCACTGACACTGTCCTGCGGATGGGATGAGAGCCGACCTGCTGTTTGGCAGAGCAGAGGAAGTGTGAATAACAGCACTGGCCTGAGCCAGTCTATTTGAAAGGTCAGGCTCGGTTCATCCAGGAACAACCCAAGGAAACAGAGCTCACTGCTGTTGGGAGTCCCCCCCTGACCCTATCAGGCCATCTGTGGGAGGAGGACGCAACCTAAGGGGAATTCCAGGGACCTGGCATCTCCAAAAAGCATGCTGAGGCCCCAGGCATCCCTATCTAGCCCGCACCCCCCAGTTCCAGCTCCAACTCATTTATGTTTTTCATGAAAAGAAAAAGGCATTTCTTCCGCGAAGGGCACCCGAGGGAAGGCTGCCTTTCTTGCTTTGTTTCCGAGCACATTTTGACAGAATGTCCTGTTTCTTCTGATCTGTTATACACTAACATCCATTCTGTAAGTATGTTCTTAAGCACCTTCTGTTGCCCAGAGAAACTGCATTAGTGTGAAGCGGAACTTACCCAACCAGTGCTCCTAAGGGAGGTGAGAAAATCAGAGCAAGCCCAGAGCCCAGAGCCCCACTCGCAGAGTTACAATTCCACCATGCACGGCTGTCCTGTGTGGCTGTGGACAAGTGTTCCCCATGCCTTGGCGGGCCTCAGTTTCCCTCCCTTAAAGTGAGGGTATTGGACAAGCTCTAGGTTCTCTTGCAGCTCCAACTTTCTATGGTTCTCTAAGGCTGGGCAGCAAAGCATACACAGCAGAGCAGGGAGCGGAGCAGACTCTCTGGGAAGCCCCCTAGGGCCCACGCTGGCAGAAAGACTAAGCCTGTTGCCGACCAAGAGTGAGCTTTAAACAACTGAAATATCATTTTTCACCTACCAGACCAGCAAAAATGGAAAAGGAAACTACCTTGGGGGAAGCTGTGCTCTCCAACAGTGCTGTTGGGAACACACTGGAATAGGGTTCAAAGAAAGGAATTCAACAGTGGGCATGAAAAGTCTTAAGCTTGTACATTTTGTGTGTGTGGGGGGGGAGCCCAGCAATGAACCTTTCCTAGCAATGTAACTTAGGGAAATAACTGGGCAAAAAAGATGAAGAGCCGGGCGTGGTGGCACATGCCTGTAATCCCAGCACTCAGGAGGCTGAAACAGGAGGATCATTGCAAGTTCGAGGTCAGCCTGGGCTACAAAGTGAGCTCAAGGCCAGCCTGAACTGCATAGTGAGATCCTGTCTCAAAAAGACAAAAAAAGATAAAGAGACACAAAATTAGATGTTTGTTTTTCAAGCTTTGTTGGTAACAGTGGGGAGCAGTAGAATCTGAGTGCTTATCTTGTACATTAGGTAAAGCCCTTTCACAAAGGTGAAATGACAGGAGAGATCTGTGCAAACTGACACGGCAGTCTGTGTGTCGGTGAGGGGTGAGAAAGGGGAGGAAAAGAGGGAAGCTGCAGAAAGTGACCTACAGGATGCTGTCACTTTTATAAATGCACCAGAGAATGGTCTAAAGGGGCTACGACAACAAAGAGACAGCAATTACTCGCAGGTGGCAGGATTCTGGGCGACATAAATACCCGCAGGAACTGCTTTCTGACATTCCACAGTTTTGAAATGTGAAAAGAGAATCTCTGTCCTCGCCAACCAGGCAGGCGTCTCTAGCCTTTGCTCCCTACTTTGCCCACGGGATGCTCTGGGCAGGGCTGTCTCCCAGCGTGCTTGAGAGATGGGGGCCCCCTTCCAGTGTCCCCCAGAAGCCCTCAGCCTGCCCAGGCTTGAGTGTTTATAGTGGCTCTGGTCCTGGGGGAGGAGGGGCAGGCAGGCAGAGGCTTAAAGCCACGCAGGATGGTGTAGACCTCCCAGCTAGAGAGATCCTGCTTTCCGACCCTGAGCTCACAGCGCCTCAGAAACAATTCCGTCATGAGCTCCACCCCCAAAATGGTGTCAAAAGACCCAAATTCTTGGATCCCTTAAAAAAAATTTAGTTATAATTTTTAAAATTTTGTCAAGGAAAGAATGATGCATTGAGCAATACGAGAGTCTGGGGTGATTTGAACAGTTTTGTTCCTGACTCTGGCTGTAGCTTCCACGCCATTGCCTCGGGGCTGAGCTAGCTGCTAGCAGTGGCTCCCTCGTCTTAGTACCGGGAATGGGCTCTCTCACCCACATTTATTCCCCCTCCCCAAGTGAATGCCAGTAGTGGGCCATGTGGTGGAGGCCAGTAGTCGCTCCCACTCTGGGCTCTCACTCTGGGCTCCCACTCTGGCCATTGGATGTCCTGTTTTTGTCTAGATTTCAAGCACAACCACTGTTTTGAGCTGAATGAATTTTTGGTGTGAATAGTGCACGTGCCAATGGCTGGTGGCAAGCGCCAACTGCCATGGCTTGCCCAGGTGCACAGACGCACAGGTGACTGGGAAAGCCCAGCTGGTTTTGCCTAGAACCAGAGCAGGGGGCTCTCCCTGAACCTGGTTAGCCCGCTGGTGGCACCTCTGCACAGCTTGGCTCTGGCCATGTGCAATATAAAAGAATTTTTTCTTTTTTCATTGGCCTGAGCAAAGTTAGAGGGTTTAAGCTCTATCTGCACCACCGTTGCTCTGTTCTCTTTGTCCCGCTTGGGCTTGGGACTTGATTTTAAAGTACAGTTTCCAGCTGAATCTTTTGTGGTCAGAAAACAAAATACAGGAACCAAGAAAACAGCAAACATTTTTATATACATCTATAAACATCTGTGGTTTTTGAAACTGTTTGTTTCATTTTTAACTACAAGAAATTCAATATACTTTTCTCCTTTTTGTCTTCTCTTAAGCCCATTTTTTTTGTAACTATATTATGGTCAATAGACTTCCATGTTCCACTCTTTACACCTGATAATTGTCAATATAACACTCCAACGCTCACTACTGACCCATCAATCTGCTCCCCTACCCTGTTGTGTGCAAAAATTTTGGGGTGCATCCTTCTAGATTGATCTGAACAGTTTGTGATAAATTGTCTTTGTTGGATAAATTGATCCAAATATAAGAAGTTATCATAGTTTGTACCTCTTTGGAGGCCAACACCAGGCCTGCCGTTATTTTAATGGGATGTCAAAATCAAGCTACTGTTTAAACCCCACTTCTAGATTGTATTCCAAACTTTATATATTTGTAAAACACTAACTTTTTTATATCAATTTAATTTTGGACTGTAAAACAGGCAATTAACATCACTAGGAATCAAGAGAGCACCAAAGACTTATAAAACCTTTTAAATCAGCAACATATCCTGTGTATGATGTCAAGAAGAAAACTATAATTCAAACAAGACAGTTTTATTAGCTGTATAATCTAAAATGAAATTTTTGATTATAACTCTAAAAGACCCAAACCATCACTGAAATATACATTTTTTTTTTTAGATAAGGGGCAAAGTTTCCATCTATGGGAATTACATAGCTTTTTTATAAGTAATCTTTTAAGTATCTCCATTATTGTAAATCTTAGGAAATATGATTTTTTTTAACTAAAGGCAAACTTTATCTTGAGGATAGAAACAGACTTTTAAATTAATCACCTTAAGGGGAAAATGAAAAGCCTTCTCTTTCAAAACTCACTCCATTTTCTGTGAGGCTTTATTCCCTGCTGAATGGAATGAAGTATTCCCTTTGCATCCCTCCAGGTCAGCAATGTAGTTGCCACACCCGGAGGCCATCCACACTTTTATCTAAAAGCCTTATCAGTACCTTCTGGTGAGTGCACCAGGGACACCCACACAACTAAAACTTCAGCTGAAAATAACCATAAATATAATTTCTTCCAAATAAATTTTATTTTGACTGGAGAACATGTGATACATTTCTCTCTAATGATGGAAAATCAAACACTATGACGGAAGATAAGGACCTCCAAGCCACTCCAAGGCAACATCACACATCTCTGCAGTCCTAAATGTACCCAGAACAAAGATAGTAAAAAAAATCATGACGATACTTAATGTTGGAGCCAGAAATCATACATTATAATCTCTTTGTTTCTCAAAGAATAAAAATGAGGTCCAGAAAGGGTTTGGAATTGGCCCTGGCTCCCCATGTTTCCTTGCAGGGCCTCGCCCTTGTGGCTGAAGTTCACAGCTTGAGGACTTTGTTCAATGAGCCCTCGGGGCCGAGGCCCAGGCCACCCACTGCAGATGGCTTGGTCCACAGTTGGCATGGAACGGTGGTGGGGCCTGAGGTCCCTGGTTCCAGCCCCAATGGCAGGATTAGCTACATAAATTATAGGACCCAGTGTAAAATAAATGTATAGAACTCCTTATTCAAATATTGCATAAGTCAGCTGACCGTTACTACCACAAAATGCCTGAGTTAGTTAACTTGTAAAGAAGAAAGGTTGGCTTTGGCTCACAGTTTTGGAGGCTCCAGTCCAAACTGTGTGGGCATATTGCCTTTGGCTCTGGTGGGTGTGCTGGGTAGCAGTGATGAGGAGCATATGGTGGAGCAAACTATTCACCTCACAAGCCAGGAAGCAAAAAGGAGGAAGGGCCAGGAGTCCCACAGATCTCCTCAAGGGTCCACCCCCTGTCACCTGGGCAGGACACTCACAAAGTTCCAACTCCTAAGGGTTCACAGCTTCTCCGGACAGCACCACCCTGGGGACTGAGCCTGTAACACACACATCTTTGGGGGGACACTTATCCAACAATAGAAGCACTATTAGGAAATTTAAGGAAATACCAGGGGAATATTATAATGAGTGTTGTCAAAGCAAGGTAAAGGGAGAAGTGTAGCAGCACTAACTGAGCAGCCATCATGGATAAAAGAGCCTTTGTAGGAACCCTGGGCCCAGGTAAGAGGTTTCTGATCTGACACTGAAGCAGGCCATCTGGAGAAGCTAGGCCCAAGCCCAGACAGCAAAAGCACTGACCCTGGCCCCAGCACAGGCCTGGATCAGCCCCACTCCCCACTACCAACACCACCCACAACCACAGACATGCCTCAGTCAAGAGGCCACTGACTCCAGCTCTGGCTGGGGACCCTGTAGGGACAGTGACCCAACTCCATTTCCACTCAGCCACAGCCCACAGACACTCCTGCATGGCCAGATCTCCAAAAGGCAGCAACTTCCCCACACCCATGGCAGCAGATCTGGAGAACATGAACCTAGCTGTGGATCCTGAAGCAGCCCTCTGAGCCATTCCAGTCTCTCTTGGCTGCAGTCCAGAGCCAGTCTTGCCTGTCCATGGGCTGCCTAGTGGCTGGACAGAAGCCAAACACATCTGGACACTTAGAACAGGCCCACTATCAGTGAACCCAACTGTGGATCCTGGAACAGACCTTGTCTCAGTGCCAGTCCTACTGACCAAGTTCATAGACTCTGTCCCACTTGCCCAGGAACTAGAAGGGATTCACACCACACTAGCCTCTGGTGCCAGACCCATGACATGTAGATTTCACTGAAGACCTAGTGGTGGCCCTGTGTCCCAGCTATAGTAACCCCATTTAATAATCCCAGAGGCAGTCCCATTTGCCCAAGAACTTGAGCAGAAGAGGTCTTTTTATTGCCTCCTGAATTCAGACTGAAGGCTAGAAAAGATGTTTGTTCCTTCAAATGCCTAAATATAGATCATGAAGAGCAAGATAAACATGTTACCACTAAAACAAATAATAAAGCACCAGTAACCAAGCTCAAAATGTAGAAATATATGAATTGCTTCACAAAGAATTCAAAATAATCATGGTAGAGAAGATTAGTAAGATGCAAAAGAAAGACAAACCACCAAAGAAAATTTAAAAAGCAATATATGAACAAAACAAGAAGTTTAATAAAGAAATATTTTAAAACTGAAAATAAATCCCAGACAGAAGGATACAAGGACCAGGGTGAAAAATTCAATAGAGAGCTTCAACAGCAGACTCAACCATGCAGAAGAATTAGCAAACTCAAATAAATTTGAATTCAGATGGTTGGAAAAGCAAGAAGAAAAGCCTGAGATGTGCCTCAATGGTTGAATGTTTGTCTAACATGAATGAGAGCCTTGGTTCAATTCCCAGCACTAAGAAAGGGGGAAAGGAAAGGAAGAAGGAAGGAAGGATAGAAGGATGGAAAGAAGGGAGGGAGGGAGAGAAGGAGGGAGGAGGGAAGGAAGGAGGGAAGGAGAGAGCATAGGAAAAGAAAGAATGAATGAAAAAAAGTGAAGAAAGTATATAGGACCTTTGTGGTACTATAAGATGTGAATGGATATATGCATTATGGAAGCTTCAGAAGGAGAAGAGAGAGAAAGATATAGACATAAAACTCACCTAAAGGAAAAATGTCTGAAAACTTCCTAAAGTGGGGGAGAGATATGAACATCCAGATGATGAAGTCCAAAATTTCTCAAGCAAGGACAATCCAAAGATTACCCTGCTGCACATTATAATGACATTGTCAAGAGTCAGAGAATTTTGAAAACAGCAAGAGAAAAGCAATTCATCACAGATAGGACAGACTCTGTAAGGCTAACAATGAATTTGTCAGCAGAAACCTTGCAGAACAGGAGGTTGGGAAATGATGTATTCAAAATGTTGAAAAAACAGTGCCACCCAAGAATACTAACAGGCAAAGCTGTTCTTCTGAAAAGGAGAGACAAAGACATTCCTGGACTGAGAAAAGCTGAGAGAGCTCATGGCTACAAGAAATGCTACAGAGAGTTCTTAAAGCTGAAATGAAAGGAAGCTGAATAACAACATAAAACATATGTATAATAGGATTAAGCACTGATCAAGATAAATAGTCAAATTTAGCACATTCCAATAGTGTAATTTTTTCATTTTAAAGAGAAAAAACCAATAACAATATAGCAACATTGAAGACAAAAAAAATACAAAAATAATAAAAGATGATAGGATTAACCCTGGTTGTTATATTACATATTGTTTTGTTATTGTAAAGCACTTGCATGATCTAGCATGAAAGCTGAAATGGAGGGAGTAAAAGTATAGAGTTTTGTATGCAATAGAAATTAAAGTATTGCTAGCTAAAATAGATTGCTATAATTATAAGGTGGTTTATGTTACCCTCACAGTAACCACAAATTTAAAAACTTCACTGGCACACAGAGATAAAAAAGAAAGACTCAAAGTATATTACTACAAAAAGATCAAGGCATGACAAAAGAAGATAGTAAGAGAAAAAAAGATAGTTTAAAAACTACAAGACAGAAAACAATAAAATAGCAATAGTAAGTCTTTACCTCTCAATAATTGCTTTAAATGCAAACTGATTAAATCCTCCAATCAAGAAACATGGAGTAGCTGAATAGAGGGGGAAACCTCTATCCAACAACATGCTGTCTACAAGGGGCTCACTTTAAATTTAACGCTGGTAATCCCAGCACGTAATCCCAGCACGTGTGGGGCTGAGGCACAAAGAGTGCCTTGAATTTGAGATCAGCCTGGGCTACATAGTGAGTTCAAGGTCAGGCTCAACTACATAGTGAGACGCTGTCTCAAAACAAAAAACAAACAACCACAACCAAAAAAAACTAAGGAAATGTGAAAGTAAAGGAACAGAGAAAAGTATCTATGCAAATGATAGCCAAAAGAAAGCAGGGGTGATTATATTTGTCAGACAAAATCTATCAGAAGAGACAAAGAGGGTAATTACACACTGACAAAGGAACCCATTCATCAAGAGAATATAGCAATTGTCAATATATACGCATCCAACACTGGAAACCTAAGAAAAACAAATATTAATCAAACTGAAGAGAAATAGCAATATAGCCATAGGAGGACTTAAATATCCCACTTTTATCAATGAATGTATTACCCAGATAGAAAATTAATAAGGTAATAGCATATTTGAATGAGTCTGTAGGCCAAATGGACCTGACAGACATATATAGAATGCTCCATCTGATAGCAGCTGAATACATATTCTTCTCAAACGCGCATAGTGCGTTCTCCAGGGTACATCATATACTGGGCCACAAAAGAAGCCTTAACATATTTAAAAAGATTGAAATCATATCAAATTTGTTTTCCAACTACCGTGGCATGAAACTAGAAATTAATAACAGGAGGAAAATTGAATAATTCACAAATATGTGGAAATTAAACAACTCCTGAACAGCCAATGGGTCAAAGAAAAAATCCAAAAGGAAACTAAAAGTATCTTGAGAGACAAGAAAATGGAAATACAGTACAACATACAAAAACTTACGTAGCGAAGAACTTCTAAGATGGACATTTATAGTGAAAAATGCCTACATGAAGAAAAGCAAAGATCTCACAAAACAACCTAACATGTATCTCAAGGAATAAGAAAAAAGAAGAACAAACTAACCCCCAAAGTTAACAGAAGGGAAGAAATAATAAAGACAAAAGAAGACATTATTGAAATCAAAACTAGAAAGACAATTGAAAAGGTAAAACAAAGAGTTTTTTTTAATACGGATAAACAAAATTGGCAAACATTTCACTGACCAACCAAGGAAAATAAGTGAAGGCTCAAATTTTGAAATATGAAAGAGGGGATATTACAACTGATACCACAAAAAATACAAAGGTCATAAGAGATTACTATAGTCAATTATATGCCAACAAGCTAAAAACCTAAAAATAGATAAATTCCTGAACCGTACATACTACCAAGAGTCATAGGGGCTCGGGGGTTTAGCTCAGCGGCACAGCGCCTGCCTGGCAAGCTCAAGGTTGTGAGTTACATTCCCAGTACCGGAACCACCCCCCACAGAAAAAAGAGTCATAAAGAAATGCAAGATTTGAATAGATCAGTAACAAGCACAGAGATTGAAGTAGTAATAAAAAAACTTCAAAGAAAAGACCAGTACCAGATGCTTTAACAAGCAAATTCCTCCAAACATTAAAGAGTTAATATCAATATTTCTCAAAGTCTTCAAAAAAATTGAGGAGGGGAGTAACAATTTCACATTTATTTTGTAAGGCCAATATTACTTTCATGCTATAGCATGAAAGAGAAAAGGAAGGAAGGAAGGAAAAAGGAAAGAAAGAAGGAAGGAAAGAGAAAAAGAAAGAAAGAAATTGCTGCCTTATATTCCTGATAAACATAGATGCAAAAGTCCCCAACAAAACACTAGCACACCTAATTCAACAACACCATGAATTAGTCATATACCATAATGAAATGGAATTTATTCCACAGGTCCAAGGATTGTTGATATGTGCAAATCAATAAACATGATAAAACATGCTAGCAGAACAAAGGATAAAAATTGTATGATCAGTAGCTCCTGCATGTATTTTTGTTTAACTTACAGACAAAGACTTACACACAGGTGCAAAAAAATTCTCTTTGGAAACCTAGAGCTCATTGTAATACCTAAACCAGTTTAAAGTGATGGGGTGTTGGTAACCTTTAAGCTTGTTTGCAAGACTGATGAGTTGATAATTAGAAAACATAGGCATGAGAGAAATATTAGCTATATTGATTAGATATCCCAGTTTTCATGCTGTGACACATGAGGATAGATTTTCCCCCCATAAAAGTTTCTATCTTGAGAACATGAGGTCTGGATTTGAAGAAATGTCTAAGTGTTTGCACCATGCTGTTTAAATGTAGTCACTAGTACAATATCAGATCAAACCTCCACAAGTTTCATATTTTAAAAATTCTTATGAGCATCTCAATGCACACAGAAATATCATTTGACAAAATTTAATACCCTTTCATGATAAAGCATTCAACAAATTAAATACTTTTACGATGAATGTACCTCAAATAATAAAAGGTATACATGATAAGACCAGAGCTAATGTCATACTCAATAGTGAGTAACTGAGAACTTTTTCTCTAAGATTAGGAATAAGCAAAGTGCCCGGTCTCAGTACTTCTCTTCATAGTACTGGAAGTCCTAGCCAGAACAATTAGATAAGAAATAAAAGGCATTCAAATCTATGGGGAAGGAGTTAAATTGTGTTTCTTTGTAGCTGACATAATATTTTTTTAAGAGTAGGAAAATGTATTGGGGGAAAGGAATAGAGAATAGGAACAGGGAATAGAAATAGCTCCTGAGAGACAAGAGGGGTCCTGAACGGGCTGCCAGCGAGCCCACCTCTCAAAGGAAGTTTCATGGAGCAAAACCATGAGGCAGGTACAACGTGGGTCAAAATTATAATCAACCAATAAGATTGCAAGTGTAGTTGCTTGACATAATCCTATGTATTTAAAAGTCCACCAAAAAGCTGTTATAGCTGATAATTCAATAAAGTTCCAGGATATAAAATCCATGTAATTTGCATTTCTCTATCCTAAAAGTTACCCAAAAAAGAAATTAAGAGAACCATCTCATTTACAAAGCACAGAAAATATTAAGATACTTACTGTGGAGAAGGACATTCTTTAGTTACTCTTTTGTGTATTGCCTGAGACCTGACCAAGCCATGATTGTTGGGTTCTGGAGGAAGTCTAGCATAAGTATTGTAAGCCCCGGGGTCAATATTAGACGCTTTGCCGAGATATACGGGAAGGTAGATAACATGATGGCTAACTGGTCAAGTCACATTCCTATGATAATTGAGTTGTACTGTCCTTGCAAAAACAGTTGATCTCCTCCCATTCCTCTGCTGCCTCCTTGGTTGACTATGAATAAAAGGTTACTGATGACGGTAATCTGGAGTCAATCAGTCCTAGAGGCTGCTAGCACCTGATCACAGGATTTTGGCTCTCTTGGTTTGATTTATTCTTACTTTTCTTATACACCTGCAGGTACCTAGTTTGGGGGATCTGTTCACCCTGGACAGAGCTGGATGAGTAGTCCAACAATTTAGGAATAAATTTAACAAAGGAGGGGAAAGACCTGTACCTATTTTCTTAAAATGACCACACTATGTATTATAGTTTAAAACCAAATGTGTGATAAAAGTTCCTGTGTTCAGAGGCAAGGCTTTTGGAAGGCAATTGGACCACAGGCACTGCCCACATCCGTGGTGAGATCAGACCTAAATGTACTGCTAGGAGTAGGGCCTGGTCAGAAAAGGCAAGTCACTGGGGAGGAACTGGAAGGGTGCATCTTCCTGGCCGCCATGGGTTGAGCACCTTCTCCTCCTCCAGGCCCTTCTGCCATCCTGTTTCTGCTTTGGAACCAGCCCGCCATGGACTAAAATGTGGGCAAACTGAACCACTCCCCGTTTAAGTTATGGGTGCCAGGTATTATGTCCCAAAAATGGAGAAAGTGACCAAAGTAGTGCCCAAAGTAATCCACAGACTCAAAGCAATCCCTATCAAAATTCCAGCTGGGCATGGTGACACACACTTGTAATCCCAACACTTTGGGAGGCTGAGCTAGAAGGACTGCAAATTCTAGTCCTCCCTGAGTAACTTAGCAAGATCCTGTCTCAAAATAATAAATAGATACACAAACAAAAATAGTAGGAATGCCGCTCAGTGCCAGAGCACCTATGTGTTCGATACCCAGTACCCAGTACACACAAAAACATTCCAATGGCATTTTTCACAGAAATAGAAAAAAGAATCCTAAAATTCATATGGGACCATAGAAGACTAAATAGCCAAACCACTTGAGCAAACACAAAGCAGGATCTTCACATTTTACAATTCCAAACTTATATCACAAAGCTACAGCAATAAAAGCAGCCAGAAATATATGGTAATGGCATAAAAACAGACATATGAAGCCATGGAATAGAGCACAGAGCCCAGAAAGGAGCCCCAGTGCCCAGTTAAATTTTATAAATGTGCCAGTAACGCACATGGAGGAAGTCCTCCCAATAATACCCTCATGCAGAAGTGTGCCATTGATCCTTATAACATAGACAAAATTAAACTGGAAACGAATTAAAGACTCCAGTGCATGATTTGAAACTGTAAAACTCCTAGGGAAAAACAAAACACTGGAAAATCCCCCTTGGCGTTGGCCTTGGCAATGAGTTTTTGACCCTGATACTAAAAGTATAGGCCACAAAAGCAAATGGGACCACCACAGATTAAAACAGTTCTGCACAGTGAAGGAGGCAATGCACACAATGAAAAGGCAATGTACAGAATGAAATAAAATATTTGCAAACTACAAATCATAAAGAGTTAATATCAAACTAAGGAACTCCTACATCTTGAGAACAAAAGAACGCACCAGATGATCCAGCTAAAAAATGAGCATGGGACCTGAGTAGACATTTTTCTGAAGAAGACATACAAACCACCCTCAGGTGTACAGAAAGGCACTCCACATCACTAATCATCAGTAAAATGTGAATCAAAACCACAAGGATGTATTGCCTCATCTGGGAGGGCAACTGGTACCAAAAGATGAGAAATAACAGGTCTTGGCAAAGGTATAGATAAAGGGGAATGCTTGTACATTGTGGGTGAGAATGTAAATTGGTAGAATCACTATGGAAAACTGTATGGAGAGTTGAAAAAATAAAAATGGAACTAACCTATAAACCTGCAATCCCATGGCTGAGTGTATACTCAGTGTAACTGGAAGAGATACCTCACCGGCGTATGCGTCACGGCATTATTCATGATAGCCAAGCACAGAAACAACCTGAATGTCCCCCAGTGGATGAATAAGGAAAATGTGGTACATATGCATGGTCATATGCTAGTCAACCTTTTAATAAAAAAAAAAAATCCTGCCACCTGCAGCACTATGGACAAACCTGAAGACATTATACTAAGTCAAATAAGGCAGACATAGAAAGGCAATACTGTCTGATGTCATTTATATGAAATCTAATAAAAGCCAAACTCACATAAACAGAGAGTAGAATGGTGATTGCAGGGGCAAAGGCCAGGGGAGGGTGATGGAGCCCTCAGAGGGTGGAGACTTTCTGTTGTGAGATGAGTACATTTCGGGGTCTACTGTACAGCATGGTGACCACAGTCAGTAATACTGGGCGAAATATTCTTTAGCATTTTCACCACATGCACAGAAGATGATACCCAGGCGAGGTGGTGGATTTGTTAATTAGCTTGACCGTGGTAGTCTTTTCACAAGTGTATGAATAGGTGTGTAACCACTGTGCCCAGATTTCCATCACACTGTCTATCTCACCCCAAAAGCATCCACTTGACCTTCTATACGTCTGTTGAAGCCAGTTGCTCCCTCCATCTCAGTGTCACTGCTGCAGTTCAAGCTGCCACCCACATACTCCTTGGATGACGGCAATGCTTTTTGTCCCCTCTTGCCTACACTACATAGCAGCAGTTACTTTATAAAATGGCCCATGTAATGACATCATCCTGGGACGAAAACAGTGCAGTGTCCTCCCTGCTCCAGGGGCATCCACATGGCCCAGCCCCTGCTGACCAGGCCAGGCTTTTTTAAAGCTCACATGCAGTAAGTCCTCTGAACTTCAGCCTCTGCCACCAGCCCCCAGGCAAGTCACTGCCTGCTCCTGTCTTGGAGCAGGATGTAAATCTGCCAATCCTCTAACTCCACCAGAACCACTTCTGAAATACAGAACTCTCCTTCTCCATATTTTCTAAAGGTGTGATCTTTATAGACGTTGATTCGGGCTTTGATTAATGCTGGCCACTAAAGGCAGAAATCAGGTAGCGTTGCGTTCGCTGTGGTAACCCCGTGCCTCGTACATAGAAGGTGAACAATTCATGTCAAATGAGTAACCCATGGGCCAGTACCTGCCACATACACAGAAGTACTGGGACTGACAGTGTACCCAACTTGTCAGAAAGAGAAACAGGATTGCCTCAACGATCACAAGATAGTGGGAATATCTTCCTTGAAAGGACGCTGAGGATTAAGTGAGAATGTATATTAAAAAGACATAGCACAAAGAGTCAGTCAATAAATGTCTATTAAATGTTTGCAGGGATATTCTGCAGCCTCGACATTAGGAGAGTTCCCCTTTCTTCCTCATCTCTGTCCTATGCATCTGGGGTCCTTAGATGAAAGTTGTAGTTAATGAATTTCCATAGTCATGTTAGAGATGGAATGCATTTCCTCTTCCTGCATTTCTAAAGATTTCTGGGACTCACAAAATACCTCTGAGCCAGGCATGATGTGTGGTTGCTGCTGGTTCCAAACCCAGGTCACTTTCTTTCCACTGGAATGCCTTTTGGGAAGAATGTTTAACTTTAATTAACTAACTACAGCCTGAACTAGTTGTAGCCTAAACTCAAATTTTAATGTAGATGACCTAAATTTCAGCACTGAGAGAAAAAGGAAGGACCGCACCCCTGCCTCCCCCATAGGCACAGAGCTACCCAGGCTTCACTCAGTTTTCTTGTTTCTAAAATCTTCCTGTAATTCTGACTTAATGAAAAAGATTATTAAGTAGCCTTGTAACTCAGAGGGGCAGCCGCCACTCCCTGCCAGACTGTCCCTTAGGACAGAAAGTAGCACAGAGGCTGATTTTCTCACCAGCCTTGCCTTTGGCTCACCTCCCAGCCTGGGTGCCCTATGCGAAGGCCTGGCTGGCCTGGAAACAGCTGGCATCGTGCAGGCCCCCCTGGCAGCGGCCGGAGAGGGCACAGCCATCACTTGCATCCAGATGCGGTCCAAGCAGGGGAGGAATGCTCCTCAGCAGCAAAGCCAGGCTTCTTTGAGCCTGCATAATTCAGAGTCTACAGGGAGCTGAACACCCTTGAAAAAGAAGGCAAATCATAAACCCTCCCCCTTTGTCCTCCTTCTTTCTGTTCTTTTCACAGCGTATTTTGGTCCATTAGCTTCTTAGAGCTTCAGAAGCAGCCCCAGGAGATCTTTAGGCTGGAATCCTTATTCTCATTCATCAGAAAGGGAAACTGAGACTCAGGAAATAATTATCACCAGCTGCAGTGTGACAGCTCTTATTGACTACTTACTGTGTTCCGCCACCTTCTCAGGAACTATCTCAATTAAATTCTGGGGAGAAAGTTCTTTCATCATCTTCAGTCTAAAGATAGGAAGTCAAGGTTAACAAAAGCTAAATTGC
Source organism: Chinchilla lanigera (assembly GCF_000276665.1). NCBI lineage: Eukaryota > Metazoa > Chordata > Mammalia > Rodentia > Chinchillidae > Chinchilla > Chinchilla lanigera. The sequence goes on from NW_004955561.1 coordinate 379,791, forward strand.
ATGCTCTAGGTTGTAGAAAATACCAGTGCCTTCTAAGGGCTGGTATCCCAGAGATGTCCCAGAGTAGCCCATCTTCCAAGTTCCCGCTCCAAGGTCTCTGTAGCAAGTGGACATTTATTGACTGACTTTGGTTTCTGGGCTCCATCTTTCCATTAAGCTGAACCTACCACCAAGCCTTATCCTGACTCTCTTCTCAGATGCAGCACCATGGACCCTCAAGTCAATGAGCTCACAACACTCAGGAAAGGGGCCCAAAGGACCATCTCCACCCCACCTTCCCTAGGCAATGCTGCCGCCATCAGTGTAATCTACCAGTCCATAAAACACGACATACATGGAGGTGTTTCTTATAATATAACCATGGCTTTGAGAAATTCATAGCCTAATAGGACCCCTGTCCCGGACATGCGAGCTTTCAGGACACATCTTTGCATCTGGTGTCAATAATACAACATGGCTGCCACTGCGGCCAGGTGCTGTTTCGGGGCCCTCGGGGCCCTCGGGTCCAGCCACGAGTAAGACAGCAAAGACTGCCCTCATGGAGGCCACACTTAGTGGGAAAGACAAATGGAAATGTATGCAGGGGAAATGTGAACAGCAGGAGGCGGTCAATCCCTGGAAGGAAAAGTAATCTAGGGAACAAGATGGAGACTTAGTTGCTTTTTTGGATGGGGTTCAGGGCAGCTGCTGATCAATGGATGTCAGGATTTTCCATGATCATCTGGGTGGCCCTGTGCAGTCACAAGGGTCCTTCCAACTGAAAGAGAGACATGAGGACAGAGTCAGGGTCAGAGACAGACACAGATGTGGAGATGCTGCACTCCTGGCTCTGACAGTGGACAAAAGGCCACAAACCAAGAAATGCAGCGGCCCAAGGAACTCAAAGGATACACATTCTCTCCTAGAGCTCCCGGAAGGAAGCAGCTTCGCAGAAACCTTGATTTCAGCACAGAGAGACCCACTCCCTATAAGGCAATCAGTTTATGGTATTTAAAGTCATCCAGCAGGTTTGTGAAACTAACATGCCAACCACCAGCATGACTGATGGTAGAGCCTTTCCTTTACTCCACGGAGAAACCTCAGACCCACTAGCAGCTACTCTCTGCTTCTCTCCAAACCTCCCAGCTCCAGGGAACCAGGAACTTACCTTCTGTCTCCATGAGTTTGTCCATTATGGACATTTTACCACAGGCAGCTAAGTGAGGTAGAAATTAATAGGCAGTCAGACAGGACGCCCGTGCAGAAGATGAGAACACAGCACAACTGTAGCTGGAGGCACCTCTCTCAGAGGCCAGGCCTTAAGACAAAGATGCAATGGCCAGGCCTCTCTGCCTCCCCAAAGGATAAGCAATAACTCAAGATTATACTATAATTGCTATCATCTGGTCCAGTAAAGTCCAGATAGACATCAATCACCCAGGTGAGTAACTAGAGCATCTGGACCCATCCCTCCCCCAAAATGCCTTTGTTCTTTCCATGTACCCTTGCTATATGACCTGCTTCACTATTGGATCAATATTAGCTAAACCACTGTACGCGTAATTCTATAGGTGGATTATAATTTGACCCATACAACATGGGTCAAACTCGTGATTTTGCTCTATGAAACATTCTTAGATAAACAACCTCTGTAGTAACCCACTTTTGGGACCCCTCCTGTTTCTCAGGAGCTATCTCTCAATAAATCTTTCCTACACTTTACCTCCATTATTCCTTGGAATTCATTCTTTGATTTCAGGGGACATTCATTCGGCACATCTGACATCTAGCAGTTTGAGAATTATATTTCTTCTATATCAATTTCACATAAGTGGAATCATATAATCCTTGACCTTTTGTGTCTAGCTTTTTTCACATGGCATAATATTTTCAAGGTTTGTCATGTTATGAAACATGTTAAGGTTTTATTTTTTATTGTCAAATACTCTACCACTTGTGGAGATATGTTTATGCATTCATCTGTTGATGGTTGTCTTGGTAACTTCCACTTTGGGACTCTAATGAACACTGTTGCTACGAACACTCATACAGCTTTTGTGCGATATGTACATGGACATATATTTTATTTTTCTGTTTTACCTGTGAGTAAAATTTCTGAGTCTTATCAAACCTGTTGGGAAAATGCCAAATTTTTCCAAAGTGGCTACATCATCTTACATGTGTATAAGGGTTCCCAATTTCTCCACATCCTTGAGGTTTATTATTATTGTTGTTATAATTATTATTATTATTATTATTTTTGTCATCTTAGTGAAAATTAAATTGTGTCTCAGATGGCTTTGATTTTTATTTTCCTGATAGCTAATGGGGCATGTTGACCATTTATATATTTTCTCTGGAGAAATGCCTATTTATCTTTTGCCATTTTAAAACTTATGTTGTCTGTCTTGTTATTATTAGGTCCTAAAGATTATTTATATATTCTTGATACAAGTTCTTTATCACATATACAATTTATAAATATTTTTTCTTAATTTATGGATTGTCTTTTTATTTTCTTGATATTCTTTGAGACAAAAAAGTTTTTAATTTTTATGAAGTCCAATTTATTTTTTATATTTATTACTTTATATTTTTCTTTAGTTGTGCTTTTGATATCATATCTAAGAAATTATTCCCAAAGATTTATGCTTATGTTTTTGCAAGAGGTTTCATAGCTTTTGCTCTTACAATTTGACCATTGATGCATTTCAGTGAATTTTTTAATGTAATATGAGGTAGAGCTTCAAATTCAATCTTTTCCATGTGGATATCCAGTTTTCTCAATGGCATTTATTAAAAAGATTATTATTTTTTCAATTCAATGGCTTTAGTACTCATGTAGAAACTGAATTAATCATAATCATGAGGTTTTATTTCTGGACACTCAGTCCTTTTTGTTCTTTTACCAGTGCCACACTGCCTTGGTTACTGTAGCTTTGCACTGGGTTTCAAAATCACAAGGTATGAATTCTCCAGCTTTGTTCTTCTTTTCAAGACTGTTTTGGCGATCCTTTTTTCCTTATATTTCTTTACAAACCTTAGAATCAGCTTGTCAATTTCAAGAAAGATGAGAGCAAGGATTTTGATAGGAATTGAATTAAATCTGTAAATGAATTTGGCAAGTGTTTCATTTAGCAATAGTAAGTCTTCTGATACATGAACATGGGCTGTATTCTGTTATTTAGGTCTTTGATTTCTGTCAAAAATGTTACACAGTTTTCAGAGAATAAATTTTGTACATTGTTAAAATTATTCCAAAGAATTTTGTTCTTGTTAGTTAATGTAATTGGAATTATTAATTTCATTTTCAATTGGTTATTGCAAGTATACAGAAATAAAATTGATTTTCTTATATTGATTATGTATTCTATAACCTTGATCAACTTTTTTATTTTATCTAATGGTTTAAAAAATAAACTTCTTAGGATGTTTTTTGTGGGGGCTTGAGGGGAATCAAGGTCCTGCTATGTAGTCCAGGTTGGCCTTGAATTTGTAATCCTCCTGTCTGAGTCTCCCAAGTGTTGTGTGACATCAGGCCTGGTTCAGGATTTTCTATATACAAAGTCATGTCATATGCAAATAGAAATAGTTTTGCTCCTTTTCAAATCTGTATGCCTTTTGCTTCTTTTTCTTGCCTTATTTCCCTTGCTAGAACTACCAGACCAATATGGAATACAGTCTAACTAGTGAGAGTAGACATTGTTGTCCTGTTCCTAATATTAGAAGGAAAATACTCAATGACATCATTAATAAGAGGCTCACTGTGTTTTTGTTTGTTTGTTTTTCTTTTTGGATTTATGGATAACCTGTCTATGGCCATACCACCCTGAATGCCCCTGATCTCATCTGATTTATGGATATCCTTTATCAGTTTGAAGAAATTCCTATTTTGTTGAATATTTTTACCATGAAGAAATTTTGGATTTGTCAAATGTCTTTTCTTTTTTTTTTCCCCTCTTTTCTAAATCTCTCTCTCTTTCTCTCTCTCTCTCTATGTGTGTGTGTGTGTATGTATATTTCCATTTATCTGTGTAAATCATAATTTGTCAAATGTCTTTTCTGCGTCTATGAAATAATTGTTTTCTCTCCTTTATTCTTATAGTGTTATGGCATTTGATTGTCTAATATTAAACCAATCTTTCATTTATCAGTTGAATCTCACTTGATCTTGGTATACAAATTTTATATGTTTGTGAGTTTATTTTGCTAGGGTTTTAAGATTTGTTTTACCTCTAAGAGATATTAGTCTATAGTTTGCTTCTATGGTATCTTTGACTGGTTTTGTCAATAGACTAAGCCTGTCTCATAAAATGAGTTTGTAAGAAGTATTCCTTCTTCAAAATTCTTTGAAAAGTTTGTAAAGAAATAAAAATAATTATTTTTTAACTCTTTGGTAGCATTTGTCAGTAAAGACTTTTACGTCTGATTTTTTGTGAGTAGTTAGGAGTTAACGTTGTTTGTTTTCAGTCACTAACTCAATCTCTTTACTTGTTGTACCTGTATTCATTCTGCTTCTTTTTCAGTCTGTTCCAGTAGGATTTGTTTTTCTAGGAATTTCTCCACTTCATCCATTGCCTGATTTGTTGTTGTACAGCTATTCATCATATTTGCTTATGACCCCTCTAGTTTCTGTAAGATCAGTACTACTTCAAGATCTTCTTTCTGACTCTAGTCAGGGCTGCCAATTTTGTCACCCTTGTCATGTCACTAACTTTTGGTTTTGTGGAGTTTTCTCTATTATTTTTCTCTCTTTTATTTCATTAATTTATATGCCAATCTTCATTATTTCCTTCAATTTTTTTTTTGAAATTGGTCTCACCGTCATAGTTCAGGCCAACCTTGAATGCACATACAGGCAGGCTGGTCTTGAATTCACGATGAACCTCCTGCCTCAGCTTCTCAAAGGTTGGGATTACAGGTGTGTACAATCACGTCTGGCTTATTTCTTTCATTTTTATGTTTTTGCTTTGAGTTTAGTTTATTCTTCTTTTTCCAGTATCTTAAATGGAAAGTCATATTACTCCTCTGAGTTTTTTTTAAACATAGACATTTACAACTCTAAATTTGCATTTAAGTACTGCTTTGGCTGCATCATATACATTTTTGATATACTTATCTTAATTTTCATTTATTTCCAAGTATTTTCTACTTGTCCTTATGATTTTATTTTTAAGCCAGTGGTTATTGAGAAGTATATTGTCAAATAATCACATATTTTTAATTTTCCAAATTTTCTTCTATTATTTATTTCCAGTTTCACTCTACTGTAGCCAGAGAACACACTTTGTATTATTTCCATCCTTGTAAATTTATTAAGGCTTGTTTTATGCTCTAGCACACAGTCTGTCTAGAAGAATGCTCCTGAGGTTCTGGAGAAGTATGCACAGTTGGCTGTTGGTGGGTAGGATATTTTATGCTTGTCTGTTAGGTCCAGTTGATCTGTAGCATTGTTAAAGTCTCCCAAATTCATTAATCTTCTGCTTAATTGTGCTACCCACCCATATTGAACCAAGGAGGTGAAAAACACTTGCTTTTGAGTGGTGTGTTTTCCCCTTCAATTCTGTCAGTTTTCCTTTATCTATTGGGGAGCTCTGTTGTTAAGTGCATATATGTTGTGATCATGCTATGGTTTACATGCGTCTGCAGAGTTCACATGTTGGAAACTTATTTCCAATGTAATAATGCTGCAAGTTGAAGCCTGACACAAGGTGATGAAGTTATGAGGTCTCTGCCCTCAAGAATGGGTCAGTGTCATTACCACAGGAGTGGGCAGTCATCTTGCAAGTGGTTGGCTGTGAAAGCTCTTGCTTTCCTGCTCCATGGAGGATGCAGCACAAAGGCCCTCACCAGGCACCAGGCCATACTCTCGGACTTCCAGCCTCTAGAACCATGAGCCAAGTAAATGTGCATTCATTAAAATTACCCGCTCTCCAGTATTCTGTTAGAGGACCAGAAAATTGTCTAAGAAAAACTGTAATATTTTTGTGAATGGATTTTCTCTCTCATTGTTGTGTAATGTCCTCATGTCTAGCAACTTTTGCTTTAAAATCTATTAATCTGACATTGTGATAACCTTTCTAGCTTTCTTGTGACTGTTGCTTTCAAAACATAATTTTTACATCATTGTACTTTCAACCTATTTTATCTTTAAATCTAAACACACACATTTGCATCTTGTTTTTAATACAATCCATTCTGCTTTTATAAACAGCAGTGCAAAGTCAAAATTGTGAAAAAGGCATAAAATGTCCCATAGTATTATAAAAATAAACATCACCTCAAACCATGATTCACCCTTGGAGAGCCACTGCAATAGTGAGCACTTATTTAGTTTATGTGTTCATGAATTAGCTGAGAGCAGACTGATCTAGGCTGGTAGGCTCCATCGTGGGACCAGCAGGCTGGTGTAGACACACCTCTTGGCAACAGCATAAGCTTATGAGGGGATCATAATAATTTTTTTTTCTTTTGAGGTCTGATTGAGTTACTACACAAAAAACACACTTAGAGGAGAGACTGGCACACATTAGGGCTACATAAGTCTTTGATACCATTGCCAGTATTTGTTACGGTTTAGATCCAGATTTCTCTACAAAACCTCATGCACTCATAGGCAGGGCTTTTGGGAGGTGACTGGATCATGGGTGTGATACTGGAACATGGGTATGTGGTACTGGATCGGTCCACTGATAGGTTTACAGCTGGATGTGGTGTTGGGTGGTGATGCCCAATGGGAGAGGTGGGTCACTGTGGGCATGGCCTAGAAGAGCGTACAGTATATGTATATCCATCCTCCCTTGGTGGCTCACTGCTTCCTGCCCATCACACCCCTTTGCCCAACCACCCTGCCTTGCAGCCAGCAGACTATAGACTGAAACCCCTACAAACTATGAGCTAAAAAAACCTTTCCTCCTTGAACTTGTAGATGCCAGGTATTGTGTCTCAGCAATGAAAAAATAACTAAGGCAATATTATTTAATAAAAACTCACTCATCATCACAAAAAGAGTTGGGCACCAGCTCACAAAGTCAGTTTGAGACTTAATCCAATTGCTCAGGCTGTCAAAGTTAAATGTCTTCAGGAAACCAATGCTGTGTTTTTACTTCTGCATGCAGTTTATAGTCTTTCTCTGATTACTCCTCCCTGATTTGAAGTCCACAGGTGATCAGAAAGAAAACAAGTCCTTCAACTTGCTGAAACCAAAGCTGGGCAGTCTCTCAGCCTGCCACAGGCACTCCATCTAGCTCTGTACATGATGCTTCCAAAGCTGTCCCTGTAAGTTAATGAAGTGTGGACGAAGTTGGTAAACAAGGGGAAGCCTTAGAAATCATGTTATGTTGTCCCTTTTAATTTTTTTTTTTTTTTTTTTGTGGTACTGGGAATTAAACTCATGACCTCATGCTTACAATGCAAGCGCTGTGCCACTGAGCTGTATTCCCAGCCTGTTGTCCCTTCTTTTATTTTATTTATTTTATTTTTTTGGTCTTTTTGAGACAGGGTGTCGCTATGCAGTTCAGACTGGCCTTGAACTCACTTTGTAGCCCCGGCTGGCCTCGAACTAGCAACGATCCTCCTGCCTCAGCCTCCCAAGTGCTGGGATTACAGCCATGCGCCACCACGCCCAGTTTGCTTCTTTTAAAATTGAGGAAATTGTGGCTAAGATGTGTCACTTGACCAATGTCACACTGTTAGTAGTAGTAAGTTCTCCTGACCCAGGTGCCAGTTGACCGAACCACAGTGTCTTTACAGACTCTGCAAAAGTCCCCTATTCAAGCCACACAGCCTCAGCTTCCTCCAAGCACTTGGACCAGAAAATGGTAAATGGTGCTTCTCTTAGCAGGTCGTACTGCCCTACCCACATTCCAGAGTCTCAGGGCCCCTTAGAAACCATAAGCTTGAGATGAGACCATTACTTCCCATAATGTCTGACTGATCCAGAGGCTGGTGAGATCATCCTCTTCTCCATTCTAAATGCCACTCTTTCATTAATGTGTCTTGAGAGCAAATTGGCTTCCTTAGAAGTTCCAGTTGTGTTTACTCACTTCTCACTAGCCATCAGCTGAAACCCTTAGGCCCTCTGCAGATGCTGTTGCTAAGCAACAACTCCCTCAACTCCACCCTCCAACATCCACAGTGCCTGGTATCCAGCTCAATGGCTCACTTCAAGAGGCTCACACTGAGAGAGATGGTCTGGCTGCCATGACTTCTGAGAGGAAGGGAATCTCTTATGGTGAACCAAGAAGAACCTGCAGGGCCTCTCCATTTACCAGGTAGAACAACTACCAAATTTAGGGATGACCTGGCACTCTCCAGCGTAAATAGAAACTTGTCTCAGTGCCCTCCACACTGCATCCTGGTTGCTTTCCCATCTTTTGTCAAGACCTAGGATAATCTCATTCTGCTCACCTGTGTGAATCTACCCCCTATAGATCAATATGGCTGACTGAGAAAACTGTCCACACACTGCAATAGGGAAGGAAAAGTAGGTTAAGAGTAAAATGGAAAGTATGGCATGGCTCTTTTGTTTTGCAAAAACAGAAAGCATTTTTTATTTGATTCTTTCATCTGATCATAAAAAGGGCAAATTTTTAAAGTGGTTAGTGTCTTCTAAAGGCTACACTGGGGTTAGGTGGAGGAACAACAATGTTTGCTTTATGTATTTCAGCACTCTCTGAATTGCTAAACACATCAGTGATATTAGTCACCTTCCCATTGCTAGGACAAAATATTCAACACCTGCAACTTAAAACAGGAGAGGTTTGTTTTGTTTCATGGTTTTAGAGGATACAGTCCAAGGTTGGTTGGCTCCCAGGCAGAGATGACATGGTGAAAGGACTTGGCCATGGAAAGCTGTTTAACCCATAGCAGGCAAGAAGCAGAGAAAGAAGGGAGGAGCCAGGGGCAGGAATTCACCCCTCCAGCCTGCCAAACAGGCCCCATCTCCTTACAGTGTACAAACACATCAGTGGGGTAATTCACTGACCAGTACTGATTCCTCACCTTCCAAAAGCCTCACTTCTGAATACAGGAGACTTTTGGGAGACAGTTATATCTAAACCAAAACATGGGCACTATGTTACTTGAATGAATGAGAGGGGAAAAGGAAGGAAAGAACAAAAAGTCTGTCTTCTATTCATCAAAGCAGAATCCAGGCCCTAACAAAGATCTAATCCACAGTGACAGGCCCTAGATTGGCTCCTCAGACCCCACTGTCATCCCTGGGCCTTCCGTGCTGTGCTTCCTGTCCATGGGAGCAGAGTGCTCTGAGCAGGTGGAATCACAGCGCTGACTTCCTAGCTGTGGCACCAAGTGTCCCACCTCCCCAAGCCTCTGCATATATCACTGTGAGTAATGGATGAAATAATGAATTCTAAGTATGCATCCTGGTGCTAGCCAATTGGAAGAACTCCATATGCATTAGCTCCAATAAGCTCCTCATCTAGAGTGAAGCTTGGGCTGGACATCTGCCTATCTGCCAACCCCAGCTCCTTCCTCTGAACATTGCCTCTGTGCATCTCCCCAGCCCCATACCTCAATCTCAGGGAGTGAGTAACTCAGGAACAGCACCCATCCTTCTACACCTTCCTCAGCTATTGGAAATCTTCCATAGTGCCAATTATCAGGGACCTCTGGCTGCCAAAATTCAAAGACCCAATCCAAAAATGGGCATTTGAGATGAATACACACTTCTCATGAAGAAATTCAAATGGCAAATAAATACATGAAAAAATGTTCAACATCATTGGTCATTTGAGAGATGCAAATTAAAACAACACTGAGATTCCATGTCACTCCAGAAATAATGGCTATCGCCAAGAAATCAACCAATAACAAATGCTGGAGGGGCTGTGAGGAAAAAGTAACCCTTCTCCACTATTGATGGGAATGTAGACTGATGCAACCACTGTGGAAATCAGTATGGAGATTTCTTTAAGATTAGAGATCCCATTTGACCCAGCTAGTCTCCTTCTGGGTGTCTTCCCAGAAGAATTAAAAATATCATACCATAGCGATATATGCATGTTCATGTTTATAGCAGTGCAATTTATGATAGCTAAATCTTGGAAACAATCCAGATGCCCATCAACTGAGGAATGGATATCAGAGGCCCCTGCAGTGAGCCCCTGATCTCTTGTCCAGAGTTACAGTGTATGGTGTGAAGAAAGAGCAAGAGACAAAATAGAGGTGCAGGCAGGGATCTGGAATGACAAGTTATTCATGGAGAACAAAAGGTCACAAGGCAAGCAAAACCTAGTATTTATTCACTGAGGAAAATGGTGAGAGGATTGTGCCTGGATGTGGTAGACAAGTGGTGTGGCAAGGCTGGCAAGGCTTGTAACAGAGCGGATGAAGCACTCCCGTGGAAGGGACAGGAACCATCAGATTTAGGTTACAGTTAACAAGTAACCTGCTTTGTATCCAATTCTGGAAAGGAATTTCCCTCTGGAGTCATGCAGACCTCTGGGGGAGACATTATCTCATATCTTAGCCCCAGGGTACCACAGCTCATCTGTCTAAGCTCAACCATATGTCAGCCGACTGTTTTCATGAGGACACAACCTTGGTCAGACTCACAAATGAAACTGAAAGCCAATTTAGGGAAGTCAGCTTTGTACAGCCTGAACTGCTTGTGAGTAAGCACAGTCACACTTCGGTCTGAAGAAGAGCAGCCTGATGGTCCTCCCCACACAGCAACCCTGGCCACATGCCTCAGATTGGTAAAAGCAGCCCATTCCTGTGGAGAGGCTGCCAGTTTCATACTGATGTATAATTCCAAGTGGGAAAGACCTAGAGGTGCAGAAACTGCTTTCCTGCAGCTTGGGAGTGGATGTGGGCAGAAGAGAGGGTCTCCCTGTGTGGGTCTCAGAGCTACTGCATGAGGCCATCCCTACTGGAGAGTCCCTGAGAGGCTGGCCATAGCATCCAGGAAAATCACATTGGCCTGGGAGCCACTCTGAGCCACCTGTAACCCACGCCTCCCTGCTGCTGCTGGATGCTTAGGGTTTAGTTCGAAATCCTCCCCTAACAGCCTAGTGCTCAGAGGTGGAGCTCTTGGGCTCACTGGATCGTGGGGCACCATGCTCATCAGTGACTTAATCCATTCACAGCCACAGGCCCAGTGAGGAGGCAAACCTGGGAGGAAGAGCTGGATCGTGCGGGTGTGTCCTCATCCTTGACTCCTCCTCCCTCTCGCTGCTTGTAGCAGCCGTGAGTGGAGCAGCTCTCCTCCTCCAGGCCCCTCTGCCATGCTGTTCCTCCCTGGGAACCAGCTAACAATCAACTGAAGCCTCTGCAGCTCTTAGCCAAAATTAACTTCCTCTCCGTTAAGTCGTGGTATGGGTATTTTGTCCCAGCCGTGGGAAAGTGACTAATACGTGGACTTTCCTTCTGCATCTCCTCCAAGCCCTGAGCCATGCCCTGCCATAGAGCAGCTGTAGCTCTGGGTGGCAGTGTAGGCTGGGCCTTTAATGGCTAGAGGACCCCAGGAAGCACGTGCCTCTCTTGGTGGCCTCTTCCTGGGTCGTGAAGGCTTTTCTCCAGACAGTGAGAGGAGCTAGGAAGACAGCGGGTGGGTAGTCGGCCAGCTTGGGCCTGGTGGGCAGTGAGGAAGTGTTTGGGACAGTTAGGGGTAACAGGCCTCAGCCAAGGTTGCTTTCTTGGTGCCTCTTTTCTCCAACCCCATTTCTGAAGCTTCACTTTGGGGGTCAGCAGTCCCCTCTACTCCCCATGAGCCCAAGCCACCACACAAGGCCCAACCAAATGCCCTGCGAAGATTCAGCCTGCAACTTGGAAATCGTCTCTGGCTCTGCCCTCCCACTCCATCAGTGGCTCCAGTGGGTCAGGCAGAGGAACCCAGGATGCCTTCAATACCCAGCACCACTCCTTTGCCTAAATGGAAGAGACAGGCTCTTGCTGGCATGGGGGCGGGGCACTGCCACCCGCCACAGCTGTGTGGGGGGCCTCGGCGCTAACTCAAGGTTCTGGAGATGTGAGCTAGTCACGAAAGTAATGACAGGTGCTCACTCCTTCGCACGCCGGGTGGACATCACACCTGGACCTCAGTCAGAAGACCAGACACAGAGTTCTCCAATGCGCCACAAAGCACAAACCCCTCACTACAAGGCTGCTGCCACCCACAAGGTGTGGGCTTCTATTTATTTGCTTTTAAAAGCAGAGGTGCGGCCCACTTGAAAACAAGAGATCCGGAAGACAACCCTTGACATGATCAAGTTCTCAGTTTCAAATCCCTTGGCCAAAGGCACTTGGCCAAAGGGTAAAAGTTCTGTGTGAACACTTTCCCTTCCTGCCAAAACAAGTACATTTATGTGACTGCCTCACTGCAGCAGGTAGAAGCGCCCAGTGCTGCTCAAAGTGTGCCTGTGGGCCAGCTGGGTGGCACCATCTGGGTGTTGGCTAGTGATAAAGAACCCCAGACCTCAGCCCAGAATTCCCACAGATTAAAGTAAGATTTTTTTTGTTCTTTTTGCAATACTGGAGATTGAATGGTGGAGCACTAAACTACATTCCCTGCTTTTTGAGATAGGATCTTGCTAAATAGCCTAAACTGAACTTGAACTTGAAATTCTCCTGCCTCAGCCTGCTCAGTAGCTGGAACTCCAGGTGTGTAACACCACACCTGGCCAGAATCTATTCCAACAACATTCCCAGCTGATCTGTATGCTCACTGAAGTTTAAATAGCACTGCATTTATATTCATGGCTATGGGCTGGGGATATAGCTCAGTGGCACAGTGCCTGCCTGGCAAACACAAGGTCACGAGTTCAATTCCTGGTACCAAAGCGGGGGGGGGGGGGCGGAAATATATATATATATTCCTGGCCATTTACCTCTTGTTAAGTATTAAAGTTATCTCCAAGGAACGTTCATTTATCAAAATTTATTAGAGATCTAGGGTACATCAGCCTGTCAAGCCCAAAGATGTGGATATTAACAAGACAAAGCTCTGTTCTCATAGGACTTTGTTCAACTAAGGAGAGAGAGAGAACAAACACTCTGTGGATAAGAGTGCTTCAGACTGCTGTCGGTTCTGGGGTGAAGAAGTAGGGTAGAGTTTCAGAGTGATCCAGGTGGTCAGATCTCCTGCTTCAGGAGGATCAAGCCTCACCCAGAGCCCAGGAAAAGCCAAGGGAATGGCAAGGCCAAGGCCCTGAGCTGGCATATGTGGGCAGGTGTGCGGATGGAAAAGAATCACATGCCCGTGGCAAGGCGTTGAAGAGCTGACAGGACAAGAACACTCGGACTTTATTCTGAGTGTAACAGGAGGTCAGCCATGAGGGATAACTGAGGGAGGACAGAGGGTCTGTGCCCCACTTCTTCAGCAGTTTAAAACAGTACTGGGTTGCTTATGATTCTGAGTCAGGAATCTGAGCAGGTCCCAGGGCGCTCTCTGTCTCTGCTCCTGGGCACTGGGGATGGCTGCTGTCCCTGCACAAGCTCTCCACACTGGATGGCTGCTGTCATCCTTGCACAAGCTCTCCACACTGCTTCAGGCAGCCGCAGGCTCCCAAGGCTGCTTACATTCTTCCTGGATTTGTCTGGCTGCTGTGTTGGGAGAGGATGGTGACAAGGACAAGGTATGGGGTGAGGAGCCCCGGGTGGAGGCTGTGGGGTGGTAGTGCTGGGCAGAAATAGCGGCTGTGGGGAACAGAGAGCTGCAGCAGGGATGAGTGCCCTAGAGGTAGCTTGCAAGCTAACAACCTGAAAAGCTGACAAACCCACCAGAGTTGCTGATGGCTGGAATGGGTTGGGAGGGCAGAACAAGAGAGGATTTGAAAGTCACTGACTGAGTCAGTACATGGACAGTGATGCTGGATCCCAGGCTCAACCCGGGGCAGGGAGGCAAAACACAGGGTTTTATTTTTGCCATGTGCTTTGTAAGCAGCCTATGGACATCTGATGGGAGAGGTCATGGACACAGTGTGAGCAGCTCTGGATTAAGGGAGGGCATGCACCCAGGGTACTGTCAGCTAAGGAGCTGCCCAAGAGGAGAGAGCAGAGAGGAAGGCCCAGGCCCAAGCTGGCATGCACCTTGAAGGAGCTGGTTGGCAGAGAGGGAGCATGGGCACTTTCTGTCTGGTGTTGTGCTCTTCCCGGTGAAGCCCAGCCTGAGGTCACCAGTGGTCCCCAGCCACCTCGAGTGGGTGTCATGGAGGCCTGAGGTGACAGCAGACATGGGCCATGGGAGAGCTCTTGGCAGGTGGGAAACCACGTTGCCCAGGCATAGATTTGCCCCTTCACTTACCTTCTACAGTACATTCCCACAAGCAGGGCTAAGGAGCTATGTCACAGTCACACCAGTACCTTGCTTGTTCCTCATAAGAACTGCAGAAACAGGAAGGAGGAGATGATGTTGCAGGCCCAAAGGGGTGGAAGAGCTGCCACAGTGCATGCAGAGGGTGTTGCCAACAGGGATGGCTGGGAACTGCGGAATGTCCAGGAGCTGCACTCCCAGGGTCCCAGGTCACAGCCTTGCTTACATCTCTGCCTTCCTAGACTTGAGCTCCACTCCCTGGGCTTTCTCAGTCCCCAGGGTAGTTGGCCCATTTCTGTCCTCTAAACTTCAGCTTTCCCTACTTCCCTGCCAACCAAACATACTGGAAACTTAAGATGAAAGTTAAAACCTCTTGTTTTAGAGTAAAAATACTCACATTCAAGTTCTGGACTTGCTTGGGAAGGTTGTTTATCTCCTTTACTTCCATTTCCTCATCTATAAAACAGTAAAAGTAGTGACAGTGGTAGTGAAAGGAAAAGTAGCTCGTAGGATTTTTATGAACATGAAATAAAATGATGTATGTAAAGTCCTTTACACAGGTCCTGACCTATAGAAAATATTCAATATACAGGAGCTACTGTGTTACTAATATTAGGTCCGAGAAAAATCAGTTTGCCCTGAGTTTTTTACTTGAGACAATATTAAAAACCTATCACCTACAGAAAAGTAATATCAAATATATTTATATTTTTATATCTATATATAAAGAAAGCCAGGTTCATTGTTGGTCCCAAATTAGTAACTCAATACTTATGTGGTTAATCAGTGGTTCAGAATTACCTCATGGGCTTTGTGGGGAGCAGCTGAAGCTGGAAATTGATCACATATGTAGAGATAAAGCAAGGCCAGCCCCAAGAATATAGAGTGCCTGAGGGGAGCCATATGAACAAGCTGTTCCAGCTCTGAGAATCTGAGGTCCCTGAGGTGAGCCAGGCAAACAAGTTGCTAGGCAGAGGGGTTTCAACTGATATCAATCTCCTGAGTGTATAAATACACATGCTGCAGTCAGTGGGCAGTTCTTTCTCTCCCACTAGGAGAAGAGGCTCCACCTGACCTCAGCTTTCTGCATTCTGACTCTTGTCTCCATTTCTTCATCCTCCACCATCTTCCTGAAGGGAAATTCAAGAACTGTATTAGATGTGGTATTTTGGTTTCTGAACAGGGACCTGGGGCAACAGGAAACTCATCATATAGCAGGTGAAAGGACACCTCCTAGTGCACACATGAACAAAACAGGCTCACAAGAACAAAAGAGCAAAACAGGCTCATGAGAAGCATAGGGGAGTGAAGTATGTGGTGGATTGACAACTGGTGGTCAACTTATAACACCCAGATGAACTAAGTAAGCAAGATACTGGATGTGGGAGGCCCTCCTGAGGATTGTTGCCAGCAGCATAAGAGGCAGAACTGGAGAAGAAGTGAGGCTGTTGGGAGCTGGTAGAAGCTGTTGGGAGCCTGTTGGAAGGGGAAAGAACTGTAAGGAACTGTTAGTTCTCTTGGAGGAGCTTGCCATGCTGGCTTTCCTGATGAACTTGGCTGTTTTCATCCTCTAAGGAGCTCAGGACCTTGTTGTCACTGAGAATGGCTCCAGTTCACTTTGGGGGAGCTCTAGTCCTCACTTTGAGCCCCACTTCTTGGCTTTGGAGGGGAAGATGGTGCACTGCTTGTCTCCCAGAGAAGCTTGTCACATTTGGCTTTCCTGATGGGAGCTCAGCTGTTCTGATCATTAGAGCAACTCGGGACCTCACTGTTGCTGAGGATGGCTGTGGTACTTTTGAGGGGAGCTCTGGTTCTTATTTTGAGCATTACTTGCTGGCTCCAGTGTAGATCCCTCAGCCTGCTAGCATAGACCCTTCATCCCACTGGCACAGACTTTCTAGATTCCACCACTGACCTTTGGGCCTTCCAGCACAGATCCATGAAAGAGGCCTACATAAGATATTGTTATGGGCTCTAGGTCTCCAGCTGGACTCATGGGAGGTATTGTTATGAGCTCTAGGTCTTTGGTTGTACTCATGCAGGACATTATTGTGGGATCCAGCCTCTCAGCAAGACTCTTTCATCTTTAGTGTGTGGACAGATTTCTGCATTCTCTTGTACATGACTCTTTGGGTGACTATTATAAATAATCTTATAAAATATATGTCCTGTATTATATTATTTCTTCTTGCAAAAAACCCCCAAACCATGACAAAATGCATTGATATTATCAATATTGATTTCATCAGGTGTAAAACATGGGGCAAATAGGTTCTCAAGAAAAACAGATGTATATGCAAATGCTTGTTGTATTACCAATTCCAGTATGTACCTTTTTGTTGTGGACCTGGATCAGGGAATGTCTCAGTGATCATATGCCTACTGAGACAACTACAGAAGATTTGGCTTGGAGCACTATCTTAAAACTAAGTCCAGAGCAGAGAAAAGGTAGTGTAGCAACAGCCCCCCTGATAGAGCTTGAACCCTCTAGCTTTGCTTAATCAGATAATGAAGGAGCTGTGAGGGGCAAAGATGACCCCTCCCTACTAGAGGAGTGTTTTGCTGCAACTTCCATTTCACAGCCCAAAATAAAACTGATAACCTTAACTGCACCACAAGAAGCTACTTCCACTTTCTCAGTTCAGAAAAGTTTTGTTGTGTCACAGGCTGAGACTTCCACCCTTCATATAATAGAGAGTCACCCTTTCTTTCTCTCTTGAAATTGGCACTAAAAGAAGCCAGGGGGATGGAAAAATCCCTGGAGGATTTTCAACATATCTTCCCTGTTGCTGAACTTCAAGACCCCCATAATCTGGAACAAATTACATGTATTCATGAAGCTATACCATTTAAAACCTTAAAAGAACTAAAACAAGTGACTGTTACCTATGGACCCACAGCCCCTTTTACCTTCGGTTTTATAGAGTTCATAGAACAACAGATTATGGCCCCAAATGATTGGAAAGGAATAACTAAACCATGTTTAAGTCCAGGGGATTATTTATTGTGGAAAGGAAATTTTTTTGAGTTGTGCACAGATCAGGCCACTTACAATGCCATGCACAACATGGCCATTACAAAAGACATGTTAACCAGAAAAGGTGTCTTTGCTGCCACAAATAATCAACTTACTTTTGAATTGCAAGCACACAAAAAAAGTAAAATAGGTGCCACAAGAGCGTGGAGGAACTTCCTTCAAAAGGTGAGACATCCCTTGATCTGACTTCCATTTGCCAGGGTCCTGATTAAACTTTTCAGGATTTTGCACCATGCTTATTGCAGGCTAGTGGGAGGATTATCAATGACAAAGAGACTAGAGAGTTAATCATTCAACAATTGACCTTTGAAAATGCAAATAAATAGTGTAAAGAGGCTTTACAAAAAATGGGCTACACTATCTGAGATTATTGGGATTTGTGCAGACATTGGCTCCTCGTATGTTCAAGGGCTGCCTTGGCAGCAGCTATCACTAAGGCTATTAATCCGCAGCCTAGAGGAAAGGAAAAGAACAAGGTTACTTGTTTCAGCTGCAGGAGTGGGGAGCATTTTGCCTGAAATTGCTTTGTTGCACTTGTAAGGGCAGCACAGACGTTATCTGTCCTTTCGATAAACCTTCTAGTATCTGTACAAAGTGTGGATGAGGATATCACTGGGCAAATAAGTGAAGATCCAAAACTGACATGGAGGGCTGACCCATTCTGGGAAACTTCCAGTGGGGCCTTCCCTGGCCTTGCCAAACCATGAGGGTGCTTTCTCTAATTCCTCCCCAGCCCTACCCTCCAAGCATGTTTCTGAACTCTGGTGAGCAACAAAAGACAGCAGAGACTTAGATCTCAGTCCCTCCTCCAGATTTGAACTTACTCTTGAAATGGGACCTCAAGCTATTTCTACTGGAGTCTATGGACCTTTGCTCCAAGGAACAGTGGGACCTCTGCTAGGCCACAGTAGTCTCACTTTAAAAGGTCTCCAGGTTTTGCCTGGTGTTGACACTGATTATATAGGGGTAATCAAAGTTATAGTTCAAACTATTCAACACCCTGTTCAAGTCACTCTGAGGCTCTCATATTGCTCAACTGGTAATTCTTCCTTTCACAAAAATTCAAAAATCTATTAATAAGGAAAGAGGATCCAAGGGTTTTGGGTCCTCTAATACTTATTGGGTTCAACAGATTAAACAAGATTATTCTGAGATGGAATTGATTATTAAAGGAAAAATATTCAAAGGGCTTTTAGACACAGGTGCAGATGTTTCAATTATTGCCAAACACCATTGGCCAATGGCATGGCCTCTGGGTATAGTAACTATAGATCTACAGTGGTTGGATACTGTTTCTCACCCTAGTAGAAGTGCTAAACTGACCTGGAGTGAGGCAGAAGGCCATTGTGGACATTTCTCACCTTATGTCCCCTCCCATATACTAGTCAATTTATAAGGTCATGATGTACAGGATATGGGGGCATTTTTGGTCAGTCTTAACTCTTTGGTGACTCATCAGATGTTACAATAAAGTTTTCTCCCCTCTCAAGGGCTTGGTAAATATAATTAGGAAAGGAGAAAACTCCTCCCAGTAGACCCTAAAAAGGTCTGGCATAGGCTACTCACCTTCATATTTTCAGAAGGAGACTTGCTTGATTTCTTTTCTGGCACCACAAATCGTATCCAAGATAACTTGGATATCTGATGACCCTGTTTCAGTTGATCAGTGACCCCTCACTTAGGAGAAGCTTACAAAAGCTCATACACTGGTCAATGAAATGATGATAGGGCATCTAGAACTCTCCAATAGCCCTTTGGATACTCCATTTTTGTAATAAAACAGAAGTCAGGGATTTAAGGATTATTACAAGATTTGTGGCCTGCTAATCATATCATAGAACCTATGGGAGCACTTCAAGCAGGATTGCTTAGTCCTATAGGTATCCCTTTACATTTCCCCTCGTGGTGATTGATTTAAAAGACTGGGTTTTTTTGTTTGTTTGTTTGTTTGTTGTACAATCCTCAATATAAAAAGCATTTTGCCTTTAATTTACCCTCCATTAACCATCAGGCCCCTTATGCCATTTCCAACGGTGTTGTCTGCCACAAGGAATGGTAAATAGTTCTACCTTATGTCAAGAATTTGTGGTTGCAGCCATTTTGTCAGTACCACAGGCTCATCTATCTGCTTATCTTATTCATTACATGAATGATGTTCTTCCAGCACATAAATCCTCGTGCACCTTGCACCAAATATTTCTCCAATTAGATGATGCTCTTTGTAATGTAGGCCTGCTGGTGGGCACCCAAAAGGTGGAAACCATGACGTTTCTTGTATTTGGGTCACTTTATCCAACAGAGACATATTGTGCCCCAAACTATTCAGGTTAATCATCTTTCAACCTTATATGATTTTCAGACCTTACTTTGTAACATTAAGCGGCTCTGCCCAACTCATGATTTAGTCCCTCTCTTTGACTTTCTCAAGGGAGACCTGGCACCACATCTCCAAGAGCACTTACATCAGAGGCTAAGGCAGCTTTGGACAAAGTTAATCTGGCTCTCTCTAATGCTCAACTTTCTAGAGTTGACCTGTCTTCATCAATGTTTTTAATTCTTTTTCCCAACTCAGCATATGCCCAATGGGGTCCTCTGCCAGTCTCAGGGCCATTTGCAATGGCTACATTTGCCACATACTCCACATAAAACCACTACACCCTTTTATGATGCTGTGGCAGAACTGATTGCACATGGGCAAATGCATGCTGTTCAGCTCTTTGGTTGTGAGGTGCAAACTATCATTATTCCCTTTTCTTCTGTTCAACAAAGAGCAGAAATTTGTTGTGGCAATTTTCATCCTTCTGGCAATCCACACTGGCTAACTTCCCTGGTGTTATTGATTTTCATTATCCTCCAGACAAATTAATGCAATTTGCTTCCCTCACACCCTTTGTCTTCCCTTCAAAAAATAAGCTGGGTTCCCATAGTAGGAGTTGTCTCCATTTTCACAGATGGGTCCTCTTTGGGCAGGAGAGGTTATGTAATGGCCTCCTCTTTCCAAATACAGGGTATGGGGTTTTCTTCTGCCCAAAAGACTGAATTGTAGGCTGTTACATGGATCTTGTAAGATCATTCATCCACTCCAATTAACCTCTTTTCAGACAGTGCTTATGTTTGCAGTGTGATGTGTCACATCAAAACTGCCACTATTTACACTGGCCAAGGAGATCTTTCTCATTTATTTCACACTCTCCAATTTGCTATTTGGTCACACCATGTTCCCTGTTTTGTCAGTCATTTACATTCTTATTCCCAATTGCCATGGCCTGTCATTGAGGGAAATGCTGCAATAGACACATTGCTGTCTATTGTCATGATTACTCCCTCAGAGGCCATTCAACAGGCTTCTGCCTCCCACACCACCTTCCATCAAAATGCTTCCACCTTGTGCAAACAGTTTCTTGTAACCAAGGAACAGGCTCAACAAATTGTTAAACAATATTCCTCATGTGTAATACATAGGGAACTCACTTCCTATGAGTTTATTTCTAAGGGTTACATGCTAAGTATCTCTGGCAGATGGATATCACTCACATTCCTAAGTTTGGTTCTCTACTCTGGGTCCATGTCTCAATG
The DNA here is from genome assembly GCF_000276665.1 of Chinchilla lanigera. Classification (NCBI taxonomy): domain Eukaryota; kingdom Metazoa; phylum Chordata; class Mammalia; order Rodentia; family Chinchillidae; genus Chinchilla; species Chinchilla lanigera. The sequence goes on from NW_004955561.1 coordinate 400,658, forward strand.
TATTCTTCCTCAGGATTTATTTTTGCTTCTGCCTGCACTGGTGAAGTGGCTAAACATGTCATTGCTCATTGTGTGAATGCTTTTACACACACAGTAACCTTGAATGCCTGCAGGCACTTAAGACTGACAATGGCTTGGCTTATATGAATACTGCCTTCTAAATATTTTGTAAAACCTTTCACATTTCCCTTACCATGGGATTCCTTATGACCCTCAAGGTCAAGGAATTGTTGAACTTGCTCACCATGTGTTCAAAATTCAATTACAAAACAAAAAGGGGAATCCTTCCCTACAAAATTCACACTTCATAATAGACTTCATTTGCCAGTATATACTATTAATTTGTTAAGTCCTACTAGGGATGGCACTACAGCAGCAGAAAGAAAATTCAATCAGGTAAAGGAAAGGAAGTTAGGAAGGGTCCTTTGGAAAGATTTTTTTTTTGTTTTGTTTTTGTTTTTGTTTTTCTCCGGTACCGGGAACTGAACTCATGACCTTGCGCTTGCCAGGCAGGCACTTTTGCCACTGAGCTAAATCCCCAGCCCCTGGAAAGATCTTCATACTGGACAATAGAAGGGACCCAGCCCAGTACTCATATGGAGCCAAAGGTATGCTTGTGTCTTCCCAGAGAATGCTGAATAGCTTATCTGGATGCCAGAGCATGCTGTCTGGCTTCATCAAGGACCCAGACCTGGAGAAGGAGTTGGTTCTACCTTTCAAGAAGCTGATGCTCAGTCCTGTGCCAGTAATGCCTCAGAGACCACACCACAGCCAACAGACAAAGATGGGGCTAGACCAGACCTGGTGCCAATTAAAGAAATTGGCCCAAGATGTCCAGGAGATGATAAACAAAAAAAATATTTTTGAGTGTCCTCTAATATGTAAGCAGATTACGTGTATATTTATTTGTTTGTCTATTTGTCCTATCTACAAAACTGTTTTTTTATTTGAGTTTGATAATTTTTTTCTCTTTTTTCTTTTACATTTTTGGATCATTTGATCATAATTTAACTTGGTTTATAGATTTAAAAAGCATGCTTCCACCTGGGTTACCAGCTGTTTAAAATGATATCAAAATTGACTTTCTCATAGGTCATCAGAAATGATGACCTGGAAGATTATTGGCCAGGGCTCCCTTTGGTGAATAAAGGAGCAGCTGCCTGGGAAGAACTATATCCCAGCTTTTATTCATTAATAGGAAGGCCCAATGATCTCCATAGCCTTATGAGAGACACCCAAATGTGTTATTAAAATATATTATTGTGATATGTTTACACTGGTCATCAATGATTTAAGTTTTCTAAAAATGAGACAATAAGTTTTTCTGATTTAAAGATGCTTTGGTGCAAAACTAAATTAAAAAACAAAAGCCTTCATATGGCTCTGACAATTGATTGTAATTAACCATGTGTTGTGTTAAAATTATTCATGCCTTTAGATGTACAGGTCTTCCAAAATGTAAAACAGGGATTATTTATGGTGATAGACTTTCAGATTCAGACCTCTGCTGTTAACAAAAACTTACATGAGGTACATGCTATGTATGTGCCACTATACTTAGAGATGCCTAGACATTAAACTGTCATAGATTTCTTCAACAACATTCCACTAAAGGTCAACAAGTTAGGTAAAAGCTTCTGATGTAATAGAGATGAATGACTAAAAAGGCTATTTTTTGAGCAGTTTCTTTCCTTTTCACAATGTCTATTGCACTTTTCATATTGTATTTACTCTTTCAGTTTCTTACACTAGGGAAACAATACAATGTTTACAAATGTGGGTCAGATTTATTTCACTTGTGAGTATTGTCTCTAGTTGCATCCATTTACCTACAAAAGCCTCAAGTTGATCTTTCTTTATAGCTGAGTAATACTTCATTGTATAAAAATACTACATCTTTTTTATACATTCTTCAGTTGATGGACATTTGGGGTTGTAAGGAAAGAAAACTGGGATGAGAGAAAGGAAAAAAGAAAGAAGGAAGGGGAAATATATATATAAACACACACACGATAGCTAAGATAATTATACTACTAACTTCTATTGGTTTATTGAAAGGAACAGTTAATACTTAATTATTTGATCAATTTTGCATACCTATATCTAGTAATCTGGACAACTACTTTGAAGATAATAATATGCAATGTAACAACCATTGCTAATTTCTTATAATCTTGTTTTGAAATTCTGTGTCATTTTTATTGCTTTTATTTTTATTATCTTTAAAATAAAAACGGGCTATTTTATGTCAAAATGGAAATTTATGTGTTACAAAAATGTCATCATGATTGTCATGCTACAACATTATGTATGGCTTTTGATTTCAAATGTTCTGTGTAAAACTATATAACTTGTCTGTTAACATTCTACAGGGATTCAACTACTATAACATTGATAGTTGGTAGGAAATAATGGTTCTACATTGTATTTCAAAGTGCTTCATATTCAAATAAAATTGTAATATTAAGCTCACTGTTCCCTTCACTTTATTTGTTTGTTTCTTTTTTTTTTTTTTTGGTTTTCTTCTGGTACCAGGAATTGAACTCATGACCTTGCATTTGCCAGGTAGATGCTGTGCCACTGAGCTAAGTCCTCAGCCCTTAACCTTCTCTTTTAGATGTTCAACAACTGAAGTTTAGAGACCAAAAACTAGAAAGATAGATGGGCCAGGAAGACAGCTAATATTGTGGCCCTGGCCCTCCAAGGTCAATGGGGACCCAGGACATGAAAGAACCTCTGCTACAATATCCCACAACTCAATCAGCCTCAGATCTTCTGACCAGAGAGATTGTTAGACAACAGAGGTAGGAGATCAATGGTGTATAATGTGCCTAAGAAGAGTTACTAGGACAGAAAAGTCTCCCAAGTTTTCACAGAAAGCAACTTCATCAAATAATGGCCATGACATCCAGACAGCTGACACTGACTGAAGATCTAAAGATGCTGTGTACATGGTTCCAAGGTAAATCCTGAGGAGACTTAACTGACTTTGATAGATAGCAAAAAAATTGGTTAATACAGATCTTACCTTAACTTAGTCTTGAACATCCACCAGAAAAGCAGAACCACAAGATGTATAAAACAAAGCCATAGTAATATGTCAGCTATAAAAAAACTGGAATTGAGGGTTGGGGATTTAGCTCAGTGGCACAGCACCTGCCTGGCAAGTGCAAGGTTGTGAGTTCGATTCTCAGTACTGGAAAAACAAAAAGAAAAACAAACAAATAAAAAAATTCAAATCATTAACACCTTCTAACAATTACCAGCTACACTGGTAACTGACTACTGTTATGGGTTAATGGACTGAATAGGGTTAAATTGCTGAAGGCAGGGACCTGAAATCCTTGGAGTGGGAATTTTTAGCCTAAGTTCACTCAGAATAGAAAGGGTTTGAGAATGAGAAGGTCTTCTACAGAGTTCTCCAAACACAGCTCCTCCAACTTCAACTGACAACACATCACTTGCAACTACAAAACAGAAAAGGGGGAGAGATGGGGAGCTGCTGAAGCTAAAGATTGATCACACATGTGTAGATAAAGCAAGGGCAGCCCCAAGAATATAGAGTGCCTCGGGGAAAACATATGAACAAGCTGTTCCAGCTCTGAGAATTTGAGGACCCAAAGGTGAGCCAGGCAAACAAGTTGCTAGGCAGAGGGGTTTCAACTGACATCAATCTCCTGAGTGTATAAATAAACATGCTGCAGTCATTGGGAAGTTCTTTTTCTCCCACCAGGAGAAGAGGCTCCACCTGACCTCAGCTTTCTGCATTCTGACTCTTGTTTCCATTTCTTCATCCTCCACCATTCTCTCCCAGGGAAATTCAATAGCTGTGCTGGTTATAGCAGGGTTTGTTAAAAACCCAAGATGCCTAACACTCTGTGAGGCTGAGGCAGGAGGATCAAGAGTCTGAGTCCAGCTTGTGCAACTTAGTGACTTAGGAAGACCTTGTCTCAAAATAAACAAAAGCAGGACTGGGAAGGTAGTTTAGAGAAAGGCCCTGGGTTCAGTTCAGCACTAATATTACCGAAAATCCAGGATGCTTTTGTAGACCTTTTAAGGATGGTCCTGGGCATTTGAAGAAATAGACTTTTGATGCTCAGCTGGAATGTGGAGCAGATTTCAACAAACTAAAGACAATAATGCTGCAGTTAAGAAATTCCATCAAAGGATTGGTATGGTGGCACATGCCTGCAATACTAGCACTCAGGAGGCTGAAGCAGGAGGATCATCACAAGTTCAAGGCCAACCTGGGCTACATAGTGAGTTCCAGGCCAGCCTACACTATACAGTAAGACCTTATCTCAAAAAATAAAAATAAAAAGAAAGTCTATCAGTTATTGTAAAGAAAGAGAAAGTAAAAAAGAGTAAATGTCTAGATGCAAGTGTAAGTTCATGTTAATCTACAAAGAAAAGTCCCAAAAATCAAACCCAAGGAGATGAAGGAGAGGATCAAACTCTGATAAGAAAACAAATGGAAAACTAAAACCACTAGGACATAGGAAAACTGCAATATCAGGAGTCAAAGAGTTGTAACACGGCTGGGATGTGAGATATTTACTGGAAAAGTAATTTTATACTCTGTCATAATAGCCTTGAAAATATAAATGTTTTGCTTCAGCAATCTTATTTTTATGTGGCAATAATCAGTAAGGTCATAACATAATAATATGGTAAGAAAATAATTTAAAAGAAGAAAAGGATGCAATATTTTATTGCAATATTATTTATAATAACATAAGATTATAAGCAACCTGAGAATCTAAAAATAAGGAAATGGCTATATAAATTATGGTACATTAAGTTAATATAATATTATGCCACCATAAAAATTATTGTGAAGTAATATAATAACATCATAGAAAAAGACAGGTTTATGATTTGCCAGTGGAAAAAAATCAGACTTCAAATGGTATCGCACTAAGTACAACTATGCATAATTTAAGTGCCTGAGACAAGGATTACAAGGACACATGGCCAGGCATGGTGGCACACACCTGTAATCCCAGTACTCGAGAGGCTGAGGCAGGAGGCCAGTCTGGGCTAGAAAGTGAGTTTAAAGCTGGCCTGAACTGCATGGTGAAACCCTGTCTCAAAAAGACAAAAGTAAATAAATAAATAAATAAATAAATAAATAAATAAAAGGACACAGGGAGCTGAGGAAAGGATGATTTATTGGAGAATAGAGTACTGAATATATTTTACCCTAGTAAATTTCTTTTAATGTTTCTATTAAGCTTGCCCAAGTAATTCTACAAGTATAAAGTATGCATCTCTTCTTACACCGCTTTCAGTAACTTTGATTTGACCCACACAGTGTCCATTTTTCTAAAATTTCCATGGATGATACTGGGCTCAGTTTATATTTTTCAGATGCACCAGTCTTGATGGCCGGTAGGTGAGCATTGACCTCGGCAGTTGGGCCAGCTATTCTCTTTCACCCTGAGGCAGACTCGGGGGGGCTTCTCCATTGGCAGGCATCTCCTCCTTCATGTGGCCTGGTGTGGCAGGCAGGCTGCCCCTGGAGCTTTGGTGCCACAGTAGCCCATCTCTCTGACTCTGTTTTCTGTACTCTGAAAGATGCCCAAGATGGGAAGTAGGAGCTCAAGCCTAGCAACTGGTTCCACAAAGCTGTTTAATTAAAGCCCTGACATGATTCCAGATATTTATGATAACAAGGCAGAATAAGATAAAGGTGATCAGAGAAGCACTAGCAGAACAGGATTAGTATGTTACTGATTATTATTCAAGGTAGGATTAATGGAGGGAGAAATCTTATGAGCAGAGGGCTCTGCAAAGGCTTTGGGGAGAAGGGCATAACTCAGCAGGACCTAGAAGGACAGATAAACTGAGGATGGACAGAAAAGATGAGAAAGGGGAAGAAAATGGGAAGAGGAGCCAGGTGTGGTAGCGCACACCTGTAATCCCAGCACTTGAGAGGCTGAGGCAGGAGGATCATTGCAAGTTCGAAGCCAGCCTGGACTACAAAGTGAGCTCCAGGCCAGCCTGAACTGTGTAGTGATACCCTGTCTCAAAAAGACAAAAAAAAAAAACAAAAAAAAAAAAAAAGAAAGTGGGAAGAGGGGAGAAAAGAGGAGGAAGAAGGAAAAGGGAGCAGAAGGAAAGGGAAGGAGGAAACAGAAGAAAGACATGGAGAAGAGGTCAGTGAGGGAGCAGGAGCAGGAGCAGGGATGGTGTGAGTGGCTGTCTGTTGGGGGCTTCACCTTCCTGGGGGGACTCAGGCTCTAGGGAAGGTGAGGCCCTTTGGGTAGAAGGAGGTGGGGTAAGTGCTGCTGTACCCCAGTAGTCTAACCTCTTTTTTCAAACATGGCTTTCAATGCAGTAATCTTTTTTCTCATTCCTCTAAACCTCTTTGAGAAGCTACACACTTTTTCCAAAGCAGCTACCATACCACCTCAACATTTTGGAAACTGGTCCCTTCCCTGGAATGGCCTGATCTAGTGGTGAAAACTGTGGGAACAAGAGGATGGACTGTGATCAGAACCCTGGACCAAAGTCCCTGCAACCCCACATATGAGCTGGCAGACATGGCACAAATAATCAAACTTGTGAACCACGTACACATTTGGGGAAATGATTTGATTTTTGAAATGACTGCCATGTGCAAAAGCAATGCACATACTTGTCTCTCAGGAGAACAAGCTCAACCTGCTTCAGCAAATACAGCATCAATGGAATAAATGCAGAGTTTCCAAGGAGACTATTGTTTTTTCTTCTTAAGAGCTCTTATTGCATAACTATAATAGAATTTTCTACCTAAAAATAACAATAATTCCTTAATATCATATATCCCAAAAAGATTCCTATTTTAAATTGTGTCATAAATGTCAACTATTTTAAAATTTTCTGATTTATGATTCAGATAAGGTGTACACATTGGAAGTGATTGTTTTAGGTCTTAGTTTCTTTTTGTAGGTCTTTCTCTCCATCTCTCTTGTAATTTATTTGTTAAAAAAACACCTAAGATCTTTCCTTACAGACTTTCGTACAGCCTAGATTTTGTTAATGGTGATGTTTCTCTGCCTTCCAAATTGTCCTGCAATAAGTGCCTGCCTGGCAAGCGCAAGGTCGTGAGTTCAGTTCCCGGTACCGGAGAAAAACCAAAACCAAAAAAAAAAAAAAAACCAAATTGTTCTGCAAATGAGTACTTGGATCTAGCAAAGGTCAGCAAACTGTGACACTGTGACCCCCAGGCCATGTCCAACCCATAGCCAGTTTTTATAAAGCTTTATTGGAACACAGCTGTGTCCATTTGTTTATCTATAGGCTATAGTTGCTCTCTTGCTGCAATGTCAGAGCTGGGTGTTTATAACAGAGAGCCTGTTTCCACAAAGCCCCTTATATTACTGTCCAACACTTTACAGAAAAGGTTCATTGACTCCTGATCCAGAAGCCTGACGGGGTTCAATTTTGGTTTTTTACCCAACAGTTGTATCACAGGTGGCATTTATGGACTTCCATGCCAAAGCACATGACTGGTAGTCTCTTTTTGCAATGTTAACAGGTATTACTCCTCAGGACATGACTCCACTAAACCATCAGGGGCGCCAGATGGTAAATTCTCATTTCAGCATGTCCTTCACTGCCTTACCTATTGTTTGGTTACCCACAATTAGAGCTTACAGAAAAAAGACACAGAAAACGGTTGATGTTTTCAAAGTAACAAATTGGTTAGTTCTCTAGCATCCTGTCATGGTGACTTTTTAAAGTTTCATTATGACCTTCTGGATTTTAATGGATTGGATGCTTTTCATCAGTTGCCATTGTTAACCTTCCTTGTGCTCATCTTTGGCCAGTAGGAGTCTCTTTAAATCGGTCAAGGTCCTTTTGATATAATCCAAGTTGTCTTTGATGATTTTCTTGCTAATCTGGAATGACAAGCTGTTCTAGAAAAGCACTCATTGGTCATATTTGGTTGTGGGGGCTTGGAGCTGTTTTTGTTTTGTTTTTAAATCCTCTGATTTTTACAGTGTAGCCTGGAGACTGGGGTGATGTCATTCTTGTTTAACTGACTTCCCCCAAGGGTGACTAATCAAACTTAGCTTTTTAAGGTGCACCCTTTATTTGAATCCCATAGGTCAAATATGGTAAAGCAAATCAGCAGTAGACATATTTTTCTTTACAGCATCCCACATTCCTTTTCCTGGGAAAACCCCTACAAAGGTCCAAGAATAGAAGAGGAGTAGGAGAAAGGGAAAAGGGAGAAATGTCCATCTTGTACACAGTACTTCAGCATCTGCAGTGGGCTTTGACATCTGCTTTCTTGATTTAACACTGAGCCAGCCACTAAGCTCCAAGGTGCACAAGTAATTAATTGCAGCCATGACAGGCAATGTGCAAGAAAACAACTGTTTGAGAGCATAGGATGGAATAACCTTCCCTGTCCTAGGCAATGGGAGAGGCCCAATAAAGGCCACCCTGGAGGAATGAAATAGGCCAAGACGCACACCAGGTGCACTGGGTTGGGTCAGGAGGGGGAAGGAAAACTTCCCTGGAAAATAGCATGCACAGAGGCGTGATATTTGTGGGGGATTAAAGATAGCCTCTCACAGAGTCGTGGAGCTTGTCTCTCCTGCTCCTCAGTCTAGGCTGGCTCTGTGATTTGCTTTGATCAACAAACACAGCAGAAGTGATGTGTGAGTTTCAAGGCAGGGCCTTGCCAGATCTGCAGTTCTGCCTGGGCAAGCTTGGAGCACTCATTCTGTGCATCCAGCTGCACGCTGTGAGAAACTCAAGCAATGTAGGGAAGCCATGTGGTAGAGGTGAGAGGCCTTCTGTCATGGTTAATCCCATGTGCCACCTTGACTGGGCCACAGGGTTCCCAGGTATCTGGCCAAATATTATTCTGAGTGTTTCCACAAGAGTGATTTGGGGTGAATTAGCATTTAGATCAGGGGACTGAGTGTAGCAGATTCTCTCTCTAATGTGAGTGGGCCTCAGCCATTCAGTTGAAGCCTAGAAAAGCACAAAAAGGTTGATGCTCTGCTGAGTAAGAGTTCTTTCTGCTTGGTTGCATTTATTTTATTTATTTTTATTTTTTGTTTTTTTCCGGTACTGGGAATCAAACTCATGACCTTACGCTTGCCAGGCAGGCGCTGTGCCACTGAGCTAAATACCCAGCCCTTTGGTTGCCTTTAGATGGGACATTGGTTTTCTCTTCTTTTCTTTTCTTTGCTTTTCTTTTCTCTTCCTCTTTCTTTCTTTGTTTCTTCGTGTTTTTGTTTTTTTTTTTAAATTACTGGGGATATTACTGTTTCTTTCTTTTTTTACTAAACCCAGTACCTTCTCACTGAGCTAAATTCCCATCCTGTTTTAATCTTAAGACAGGGTTTCAAAGTCAACAAATGGCTAAATCATCCAATCTGAGCTTGAACTTGTGATCTTCTTTCCTCAGCCTCCTAACCTTTGTCCTGCCTTCAGACTCAAACTGAAACAGTGGTTCTTCCTGGGTCTTAAGCCTTCTGGCCTTCAGTGAAAATGATACCACTAGATCTCTCAGTTCTCATGCCTTCAGACTTGGACAGGACCTACTCTTGCTGTATTGGGACTCCACCTGCTGACTCACCCTGCAGAACTTCAGATTCACCCACCTACATGATTTCATGAGCCATTCTTTTTCTTCTTTCTTTTTTTTCTTTCTTTTTTTTTTTTTTTTTTTTGGTATTGAGGACTGAACCCAGGGCCTCACACATGCTAGGCAGGCACTCTGTCCATGTAATAACACTACCTTCAGGGGCTGGGGATTCAGCTCAGTGGCAAAAGCACCTGCCTGGCAAGCACAAGGTCGTGAGTTCGGTTCCCGGTACCGGAGAAAAACCAAAAAAAAAAAAAAACACTACCTTCAGTGCCAATTCCTTGTAATAATACCACCTCCACTAAACTCCTTGCTGCTAGCTGTGCGAATGAGCTATGGTGACCATCCTCAATGGCAGAACCTTCAGATGACTAGGGTTCCAGCCAATGCCACAAGCAATGGATGAACCATCCAGCAGAGCCCAGCCAACTCACAGAGCTCAGAAGGACACTAAGTGGTGGGTGACTTAGGTTGCCACAGTAGATGGTGAAAGAAGCAGGAAAGGGCAGCAGGTGTTCACCAGTGAGTGCTAATAAGCTAGATGGATTTAGTCGCGATAGTCCAAGAACCTTGTGTGCAAAACTGTGCACTTACTTTTCACAAACAAAAAGGTCATGCAGGCAGAAAGTATTTTTGATCTAAGTCTCAGTTCTTCCCCCATAAACGTTCAGTTTGCTCCTACTCCTGGGGGGCTGTGCCACGCTTCCAAGTTCAAGGTTTCCAGGGGATTGAGTCCTGGGTTCTCCTCTCTTTCTACTCACCCACTGAGGGCTCGAAATAGGACTTCATTGTCTAGAGACATCAAAGCCATTGCCCTAGCTCCTTGGGCCCCTCCCCTCTGGCCTTCCCATAGACCTTCAGAGCTCCAGAGGTGGTGTCTCCTTTCTCCACACATACTGCCCTGTGAAATTGCATTGGGCCCATCTACCAAGCCATCTCATCCACTCCACTGATCAGGTACCTACTGGACAATGATGCATCCCTAACAACCACCCAAATGTCTGCATCATACTTGGATGCCATGGTCTGGGTGTGCTTTGAGTGTGTCCCTTGAGGGTCCAGGTATGAGCTCTTGGTCCCCAATGTGGCAATGTTAAGAAGTGGTGGGTCCTTAAGAGGTAGGGAGTCAATAGGTCACTGGGTTCTGACCCCAGAAGGGGATAAGGTGGCTCTCATGCAGCCCTAGTTCCTTCTTGTGAGCGGACTGTTAGAACAAAGCAGGCCTGTCCTTGCGCCTCTCTCTCTGCTTTCCTGTGAGCTCTCCTGCTCCCTCACACACATGCTCCACTATAAAGCCATTTTATACAAAGTCTCACTGGAGCAGAGCTGATGCCAGTGCTGCGGCCTCTGACATCCCAACCTGAGCTGAATAAACCTTGTTGCTTTGCATACCCAACCTCAGGTTTTGTTATAACAGTGGAAAACAGACTGGTGCCTTGGAGAACATAGCTCCTGGCCCTGATTGGGGTTTGGCCTGAGAAAAAGGCCCTGGGAAGTTAAAAGCATGGAAGTCTCATTCACCTCCCCTTTTGTTCATTTCTGGCCTGTTGATCAATCTTTATTTACATTAGGGAACTTCAAAGATTTAAAGTAGAATTTCATTGTCTGAGTCTTTTCAGTTCTTGATACTTAAAACCCAAAATATTACCCCCACACACCAGTTTTAATACCCTTTATTTTTCAAATACTTGACCTTCACCATAGACAAAAGTGTAGTACTTATCCCTGTGAAAATGATGATGGGAATAATAGGTGGTAATGGAGTGGAATAAAATGATTTAGCAAAGTCAATCTATTACAATTTTTTCTATTATTTGATCCAAGTTCCAGAAAGCATTTAAAAATTATAATATGCCATTCCCACCCAGCAACTCTACAGATGAGATTATAATCCACAGAGGTCAAGGCTGTGTTCCTCTCCTCCATCTCTCAATGTGCATTTCATGACAATAGCACAAACTTCTCTCAGATCATTTTGGCTAAATGTTTTCCAGTTCTCATTTTGTTTTGAACTCTGTGTCTGCACATCTTCTTTGAAATGTTCTTTCATGGTGAAAGTAACATATAACCCCATGTGACAGACCTTTTCTTGGGACAGACCCAAGCACTCAGCTGGAAAATCTGCTTCGCATTTAAAACTAGAATGAAAAATATATTTAATCCTATGCACAAAATCTAGTTGACTGCCTGGTCTCTGCAGGCTTAAGAGCTACTTCAAAGAGGACGTACTGTGTATTAAAGAATAAAGTGAAGTTGAAATGAATGCAATTTCCATGAAAAAGTCTATTCCTTGCAAATGTGAACAGTGTTCAGATGTAGGAAGTTGTAAAAAGATCATTGCTAACAATCCTCCTTAAACAAAACAAATAACAACCATGTATGTGCTAAAAGATCAATTCTTAAAAACTCATCAAAGAGCACGGACACAAACAAATAAGAATAAACTAAATTCTCTGAAGTGATGAGGCCTTCACAGAGCCCTTCTGCATAGATAGCAGAACTGTAAGAGAGCAATCCTGCATGGAAATGAGCAAGGAGAAGCCAGCCAAAGTGCTAGCAGCAGTGTAACAATGGTGTTTGGATTTTCATGACCCATGAGAATCCTGCAGAGCCCAAGTACAGAATTCATATTCACCATATCTTATCCTAAGAGACTTTAATAAGTATGGGGCAGCACAGCCGAGACAAGGGTGGGGTCAGAGGAGAGCAGAGAGGGACCATGATGAGGTGGACAGGGATGGGAGGGGAGTGAGAGCAGGCCTTGGTGTGACAGAGAGCATATTGCTCCTGGACCATTTCTGACACAAAGCTTCAAAAACCCTTGGGATTTCCTGAGTGACAAGACTGCCTTCATAAAGCAGATGAGGGGACTCCATGGAGCGTCCCCTACTTAGCATCAGGATAAGGGCTGCTCACCAAAACACCAGCCAGCTGATTAGATGGTTGGAACGGTGGGACAGCCTGACCCCGTGAGAGGGCTGACACCCCAGTCGAGCTCAGTACATGGCCATAATTTATCTGGCCCTCAAAGAGTTGTGCCTCATCCCTCCGTGTCTAGGACCACTGCAGGTACCAAAATGTGCTGATGCTCAAGTCTTTTGCATAAAACATTGCAGCAGTTGCACATAATCCACATGCATCCTTTTATACACCTTAAATCCTCTCTGCATTTCCTAATGCAATGCAAATGTTATGTAAGTAGTTGTTGTACCATATTTTTAAATGAGAATTGTAAAAGTCTATATATGTTCCATACAGATGTAATATATATTTTAAAAATATTTTTAATCCAGGGTAGGGGGACTCTGGAATCTGTGGGTATGGAAAGCTGCTGGGGATTTGAAGCCTGTGGTGAGCTGAGTCCAAAGAAGGCTAAAACAAACCCCAAACTTTGTTCAATTTCACATCAATTTCAGCTCCTGTACTAACAGTCTAACAGAAATAGTATTTTATAGCTGTGTTCTTTAATGTAAATTTTATATGACCAAAGCTAAGGCAAAAAACAAAAAAACAAAAAACAAACAATGTGATATATAGTCAGGAGAAGAAATGGTCAAGAGAAGCAGAACTAAAGATAGCCCAGACACTGGAATTCATCAAACAGGGACATTAAAATAGCTTAAAGATATGATGGAAAACATGGGAGCATAAAGATTATGAAAATAAATAAAAGTGCCTTATTCATAAGTAACAATGTTGTGTTTAGATAAAACCCTATGGTTTAGATATGACACCAAAAGCACAAAGAGCAAAAGATTCTATTTATATAAAATCCAAGAACAGGCAAAACTTGAATAGAGTTAGAAATCAGAAACTGCATAGTGAGAAAAGAAAGAAAATTTAGTAGAAAGGACCTGTAGAACTCTCTGTGGTGATAGAAACATTTTCTATTTTGTTCTGTGTGGTGGTTACATAGGTATATGTTGTCACAACTCACTGCACTTAACAGTGAAGATCTACACAATTCCTCATTTCTCAATTATACTTCAATTTCTGAGAAAGCAGATCAAAAACTAACCTAAGATAAAAGAGGTTAGAACAGCAGTTACCTTGGAGTGGGATGATTGACTGGTGAAGCATTCCAGGGGCTTGTTGAGGTGCTGGATCATTCTACAGCTTGATGGAGATGTTGTTACCCTGGGGCATAAATCTGTACAATTTCATTAAGCTGTACATTTCAGACTTTATACTTTCTTGCATGTGGGTTGCAAATCAATTAAACACAGCGAGCAGACATGGCCCACTGGCTTATGTCCTGTGCGGTAGCGGGGAAGAACTGGCCAGTGACAGGCAGCAGCAAACCCTACAGGCACCTATTGAGGGAGGGGGAAATGAGTGGCTGCCACCACACTGGCAAAGACCTAAACATTCCAGGTTTCATTCTGCTTATCTCTTTTCATGTTGCTCTAACAGAATCCCCAAGTCTGGAAACTGAATAAAGAAGGAGGCTTATTATGGCTCATGGTGATGAAGTCCAGGCTCTGCTTGGCTTCTGATGAGAACCATGAGGGGTGTCACATGGTGCAGAAGCAGAAGGAAAGACAGGCAAGTGCAGAACAGAGGCGTGGGGGACAATGGAGCTGCCTTCATTGTCACAACCCGCCCTTGTGAGAAGTAGCCCATTCCCCTGAGGACTAATTCAGTCTCAAGAAAGGCACTGATCCCTCCAAAAGGCCACACCACCTAACACTACCATATCAGGAACCAGATTGCAACGTGAATTTTAATGGGAACAAATCACACCCCAATTGTAGCCATTTCTTAATCTCCACAGCTGAGGAACTAAGATAATTTTATTTTTCTGACTACACTGGCAAATAAGCTAAATTTAACAGAATCACTTGTACATTGGCTGGTTGAGTGCAGAAACCATTTTCTGCAGGAATTAATATCCTAACTGTCCATTAGATGACCAGGCTGGTTTCTCACAAAAGCCAGAAGGAATCAATGATTGCACTAGAATGCGTTTGTAAAGTAATGCTTTTACCACAGTAGAAATTAACTCCACTAGAAACATACTGATGTTGAAAAGGTCTTAGTTTTCTCTTTCTTGTGAATATTACTACTTGATGAAGCACAATTTTATGTGTAATTAAAGCAAAGTGAGGAGAAAGACTTTTTGAAAAATTTCCAGGAGGATGCCTGGGGACTTTCAGGAATTGTCTGATTTCACTTTGAAACGGCTACTTTCCTTCTCTTGACAAGTGTGTGTGCCCCAATGATTCTATTGTGTCTCCCCGTGATTACAATTACCTTTAGGTCCACAGCAAAGCAAACAGCAAGGATCTTCTTGAGGAAACCAGAAAGGATGTGGGCAGTAAGAGACAAAGGAAGAGGTTAGCAGTATGAGTATCACCAGCCTCTGCGCTCTTTTCTGTGCGGTACAAAAGTATCGGCATCCACCCTTCCCAAGCTCAGGGCCCTGGACCTCTCCACGCTGAGATGAAGTAACGTCTACACACCCAGCACCACGCCGCATGCAGGAACACAAGTTCTCTGACCCAAATGACAGGCCAGAATTAGTTACTGCCTTGTGTGATATACCCCACTAATTCTGCTTTTAAATAACTAACCACTGAGTAAATCACCACTACTTTTGCTCCCCCAGATGTTTCTCTTTCCATGTAAAGACATCATCTTGACATTCTTATAAGAATGAAGAACCCTGCCCCATTTCTTTTTGAGAAGAGGAGTGACGTGGTGCACTATGATGCATCGTGGCCACCTGTTGGGACAGTGGGGCTGTGAAGGATCAGGAAACGAAAGTGACATCACTGAGTGTGAAGACATCTGTCTCCTGAAGGCTCCATTCATTACCCAGCCCAGGACAGGCGGGCTTCGGGGCACCCACAGGTCCCTGTGTCAGGGAGCAGGCATCTCAGAGGTTCCGGAAGATCACTGGGTGGCTCCAGTTCAGGTTAGTTTCTTTTAGCATCTGTCAGACCTGATTCATAGCCCAGGTGGCCAAGAGAATGAAAAAGGATGAGCGTGACAAATGGCCGAGGGTTCAGGAGACCTACGCTGAGCGTCTGTGCATGGTGCTTCCAGAAGTCCGCGTGAAGGGCCTGGCTGCTACACAGGAGAAGCCGCTTCTCCCAGGGCCTGAGCTGCTCCCACAGTGCGTGCAGGACAAGAGCCGGTACCACCTCGGCTCCACAGCATGGGGAAGAGACCAAGCTCACTGCGCCTTGGTGTTCTCGTTTCTAAAGCGGTGGTGTTAATAACACATGGCTCGAACTATTAGCACGTGGGATAAATCACACTATGTATAATAGTGCTTAGAGGAGACCAAGAACATTGGTGAGTTCAGGGCGTCTCCCTGAAATGCAGGAGAGAGTACCTCTGACACCACGGAAATCCAAGGACACATCTGAGAGATTTGGGCTTCACACTTTGCAACTCACAGAACCACAGTATACAAGCTCCAGGAGGGGGTTTCCCGAAAAGCTTGCCTAGCTTACTCAAGAACTAAACAGAGAGAAACTCCGAGGAAATTCCACCTTTTTATACTTTTAGAAGAGAGTTTTTTGTGGTGGATAAGAGCATCCCATAGTTCTTGGTTAAAATTTCATTTCTGCCCCGAAGTTGGCCAGAGTCAGGGAGCCACAGTATTCGTCCGCCATTGCTGGGTGAGCTTGGGCAAATCACTTGAGGTCAGCGATGCTCCTTTGTGGGTGGAGCCCTGCAGAGAGAGGAGACCCCAACAAGGAGGCTCAGGCAAAGGTAGGTGCGATTAGTCACAGGCTTACAAGACAGGATGGTGGGGGAGAGGCTGAATTTCTGAGTTTGGGCTTCACAGGCAGAATTCCTGCTCTACCACCAGCTGGCTTAACCTCTCTGAACATTGGGTTCCCCTGTGGCACTGCAGCAATGGTGCCCACTGTGGATCACATGCAGGTTAAGTGCAGGGCTTCTACCTCACAGTACCCAGGAGGCACTAAGTAGATGGCGACTCTCGTTGTGATGTGTATTATCACTGGTCCTTATTCTTGGAGAAGAGATATTTTGAGAGCACAAAACATGTTATGCAGTCAAGTATTTGGACTGAACCAAGAGTGAACAGTGACACTTTGGAATAGTCTCCAGGCCAGATTGCCACTGCATCAGGGCACTGTGATTTGCCACCTGTCTGGACTATGACTGAACACTTAAAAGAAAAGCTAGCCCAGAGCTGGAACCTGATGAAGTGAAACAGGGACCCTGCACCGCAGGGTGGAGAAGGACATCTCAGAGCCAGACCCTGGGCCTTCCCAGACCAATGCTAAATTCCCAAGGAAGATGCTGGCCCCTCAAGCAGCCACAGGTGGTCAGACAGCTGTGTCTCATGCCCTCAGTCTAGAGGCCAGGAGCCAGAGGCTCAGGACAGGGAGATACTTACCCAGAGCCACACAGGCAGTTGGGGCTATGCTGGCATTCATGCCCAGGGCTCCTGACACTCACGTCCACTTGTCCAGTCCTTGAGGGAATCGTGACTCACTGTGTGTGTGTTACGACATGCTTCTCTAGATTTATTTGTTTGTTAGAACTAAAGTATCTTTTCTGCAGTCATGGGGCAAGGCTGTGGAGGAGGCACAGGAGGCCTGGCTGTCTTCAGCTTCCTTTCCTCATTCCCCTGCCCCTCCTCTCTGTCCCCAGCTGCCCAGTCTCCACTCCTCGCCTTGCTTCCATCACTGTGTGATCACAGTCTGTATTTCATGGTTGTTGATATTTCCTGCTTCTCTGCCCCCTCTTCCCCACACACTGGACTGTATGCTCCACAAAGGCAGGATCTTTACCCAGGGCTATAACCCTATTGCTTGGAACAAGACCTAGCATGTAATGGGTGGTCAATAAATATGTGCTCAAGGAACCAATCAGCTCGACTCAAAGAGGTGGTAGAGAATTACCTTGTTCTTGCCTCTGATATAAAATAAATAGCTAAGAGAGAAAGAATCCTTAGGGAAAGTAGGTGGGGACTGGGAGGAGGAAATCAAGATTTGCTGAGCTAGGTAATTAATGTACATTATTCACAACAATGGCTATGCGAGACAGGTTTAGGCTTAACCCAAAGCAATATATTTATATTGAAGCAGTTTAAGGCAAGGGGAAAATAAAAAAGAGTTTTGAGTCTGAAATGGAGTCTTAGCACCTATTGTGTTTAAATCACATTTTGCAGGCAAAGTTCAACCTACTGTCCATAGGAGTGGCCTGCATTGAAGACCACAGTCTCTTAGTAATTACCAAAGGAACTGTCACTGGCCAGTTGGGAGTTTTCGAGCCAGTGGAAGTGTTGTTGTTATAGTAGTGGGGATTGAACCCAGGGACTTTGCATTGAACTATATCCCAAACCTGATTTTTTTCTTTTTTGTTTTTTGTTTTGTTTTTCTCCGGTACCGGGAACCAAACTCTCAACCTTGTGCTTGCCAGGCAGGCTCTTTGCCACTGAGCTAAATCCCCAGCCCCCCCCCCAACCTGATTTTATTTTATTTTATTTCATTTATTTTTTTCAATTACTAGAGTCTTCTTCTCCCTCACCACTTTTTCTGCCAGGATCCTGAGGTGATCATGTGACTTAGTTCATTTACGCTGCTATGACAAAATTCTACAAATTGGGAAATGTATAAAAAAGAAAAATTTATTTCTCACATTCTGAAGACCGGAGTCCAAGATCAAGGTACCAGCTCTTACTGAGTGAGGGCTTCTCTCTGTTTCCAAGATGGCACTGGTGCCTTTCTCACGTCCTCACATGGTAGAAGGCAGAGGGTGAGAAAATGAATTTTCTCTGAAGCCCATTTATAAGGGCATTAGTTCATTCATGACTAAAAGCCTCATCCCCTTACTGTCACCACAGTAGAGATCAAATTTTGACATGAATTTTGAAGAGGATGCATTCAAACCATGGCACCCTGAAATAAAGCTGAGTGAACAATGGCCTGGTTAGTAGCCAGCAGCTTTATCTCTGTGGGTACCCAGACACTTGTCAAAATGGGAGTGAGATAATCCTACACCAGCCAGCCCTTTGGTGGCCTCCACCAGATCACAGGTGTGTAAGCGAGCTCAGCTGAGAAGAAGCAAGTTGGACCCAGATCAACAGCACTGCCCAGCTGACCCGTAAACAATGAGCAGCTATAGACAGCTACTGTTTGAAGCCACTAAGTTTGGCAGTGACTATTATATAGCTAAAGCTTACTGCTGTACTATTTTTTAGATGTTTCTTTTCTGTTATTCAACCTCACATTGGATCTGTTATTTCAATTACAAGGTTTTCCTGGCCTAGTATCTTCTTTCTCACTGCTATGCTTCACGTTCTAATAGTCTTCATTATATGTTTGAAGACATCTATTGTCTCATTGAGTCTGCTTTCTTTGTATGAAAATAAACTTAGCAGGGTGCAGTTAGACAGTGGACATGGTTGCAGTGGTCAGATACGAACCCTCTGGTGAGTGGAAGGATAGAAGCTAGTACTTGGCATCCTATCTTACTAGTGCCAGAAGAGATCTAGTCCAGCTTCTTTATTTTATAATTGAGAAAATAGAGACACAAAAAGGAGAAATAACTTGTGCAAACTCATGTAGCCAGTTGCTGGCAGAGCTAAGTCTAACTCATCTCTTCCCGCTACCCCAGATTCCATCTATAATTCCCAAAATATTGAAGGCTTCGGTGGACTCTTCCTCACTTGGTACAACAGCCTTCCCGCCCTTTGCATCTGACCTAATATGAATCCCCTACTTTCCAACTTTTGACCTTCCTTCGTATCTTAGTTATGTTCTCATTACAGTTAAAGAAGGAAGGGTTTATTTCAGCTCAGTTTATAGATTCCAGTCCACAGTCAGCTGGCTCCAAAGCAGGGCGGTATGGCAGAGGAAGGTTGCTCATGGCAGGGCAGCCAGAAGCAGACAGCAATCAAGGGAAGAAGGAGGGAGATAGATCCTTCCAGACCACACCCCCAGTGACCCACCTCCTCCAACCAGGCTTTACCTCCCAACATCACATTTAGCTATAAACTAAAGTGGATAAATCCACCCATGGCATCACACCATTATGATCCAGTCACTCCCAAGAGCCCACTTATGAGCACACGAGACTTCGAGGGGTTATCTAGATAGAAACTGTTACACTTGGGTTCCAGTCAGCCTGATCTTGTCACCAGTCCCCTGATAATCTCTTCACTGACCCCCTGCTCCACCTCACCATCATGGCAGTTCCAGAACACTGACCACTCCCCTTGTCTCTAACATCCCCTCTCTCATCCTTCTCTAGTTTTGTTTTCTTTTCAGTTAGTACATGTTTGTGGTACATAATAAGTACATTAGTTGTGGGCAGTTGATATATGTGCACGACACCTCTTAATTCTTTTTACATCCCCAACTTTTCCCAACGTCCCTGCCCACATCTTTTTTTGCATTTTTAAAAATTGTTTCAGTACATTTTAGATAAGCATAATGATCACATTCATCAAAGGGAATTTGTACCTGTGCATGATATGTCTTGCTTCCTGTTTTTTCCCATTCCCCTACTCTTCCTTCCACCTCTCTTCCCCTCCTTATTTACAAAAGCTTTCTTTCCATTTTTTCCTTCTATTGTCTTTTTTTCTTGTCCCTTCCTTCCTTTCCCTATCCTCTTTCCCTTGTTCCCCTTCCCCATTTGAACATTTTATTCCCATTTCCCAATATCTATTATAGATCTTGTTCCTATTTACACTTCCAATTTCTCACACCAGAAACAATGAGGTATTTAAACATATGTGTCTGATTTATTTCACTTAAGAGTATGGTCTCAAGGTGCATCCATTTACCTAGAAATGTCTGAAGTTTATCCTTCTTTATGGTAGAGTAGTACTCCCTCGTATAAAAAGAAATCTTCTTGGGGCTGGGGATTTAGCTCAGCGGCAAAGCGCCTGCCTGGCAAGCGCAAGGTCGTGAGTTCGGTTCCCGGTACCAGAGAAAAACCAAA
>NW_004955561.1:421456-580950 GCF_000276665.1 Chinchilla lanigera
ACTGCACTACGGTCAGATAATATGCATCAGATCATTTAAATTTCTTTGCATTTACTTAAGCATGTTCTATGGGCTAGTATATGGTCTATTTTAGAGAATGCCCCATGTGCAGCTGAGAAGAATGTTGTTGGGTGATACACTCTGAAAACCTCAAGTCCATTTTTTCACAGGTTTTGTTCAGTCCTGATAATTCTTTGCTGATTTTTTGTCTAGTAGATCTATCTCTTTGTCACAATGGGGTATTAAGGTCTTCCATTACAATTGTGTTATTGCTTATTTGATTTTTCATGTCTATAAATAATTGTCTTATATAGTTGGGTACCTCCATATTTGATGCATGTATATTTATGACCGTTTTCTCTTACTCTTGAAGTTTTCCCCTAACAAGTATGTGATGACCTTTTTATCTCTTTTGATCATTCTTGGTTTGAAGTTCAAAGCACCTGGAAACAGAAGAGCTGCCCCTACTTATTTCTGGGTTCTTGTTGCATGGAAGATTGTTTTCCATCATTTTACTTTCAGTCCATAAATTTCTTTTTGAATTAAATGTTTCTTGTATATAGCATACTATTGGATCTTGTTTCTTGATTCATTCTGCCAGTCTGTTTCTTTTGATTGATGAATTGAGGCCATTTCCATTGATGGTTATAACTGATATGTATTGGTTTTCTCATGATATTTTCCTGCTGTTAGTTCCCTGCTTTTCCCCTCTGTGTAACTGCTTTGCCTGCCTAGTGGTTTTCTTCTGTTGTTATCCTTGGAATTATGGTCATTTTTATTTCTGTGTAAAATATTTTTCAGTACTCTTTGTAGGGTTGCTTTGGTGGTCATGAATTTCTTCAGTTGTTCTTTGTTATGGGAGTATCTTATTTCTCCATTAATTTTGAAAGATAGTTTTGCATGGTACATCAATCTGGGTTGGAAGTTATTTTCTTTCAGGACTTGAAATACTTCACTCCAAGCTCTTCCTGACTGAGGATTTGTACTGAAAAGTCTACCATGATTCTGATTGGCTTTCTTTTATAGGTGATCTGTTTCTTTTCTCTAACAGCTTTTAATATTCTGTTCTTGTCCTGAATTTCTAGAATCTTGATTATTATATGTCTTGGTGTAGTTTTATTTTGATCGTGGCTGTTTGGAGCTCTATATGCTTCATTTATTTGTATGTCAAATTCTTTATCCACACTTGGGAAGTTTTCTGCCATTATTTCTGTGAAGACCTTTTTATGGCATTTGCATCATCTCCAACTTTCTCATTGACTCCAGTCAATCTTATGTTATTCTTCTTTGCTTCACCTTGTAGCTGTTGGATTGCTTTTTCATGGTCTCTTGCTATTGTTAAGATATTTTTCTTTTCATGATCACTAGCTGCAATTCTGTCTTCAAGATTTGAAATTCTATCCTCTCCTTCATTCAATCTGTTGCATACACTTTTAAGGGAAGTTTTAATCTCTTTGATTTCTTTTTGGATCTGCTCCATGGATTCCATTTCTTTCTTATTGTTATAATTTGTGTCTGGATGTGCCCCAAAGCCTCGTGCAGTCATGGGGTGGGCTTCTAGAGTTTATGATTGATTCATGGGCCAATGTTCGGGTTATGAATGTGAGTGGTATATCTGCCCTGGGGCAGGTAGTTTGCATACAGTGTAAGAGAGGGAAAGAGGCCACTTGCCTCCACTCCTCCCTTTTGCTCTTGCTGCTTTGCTGTCTTCTGCAACCATAAACTGTTGCCCTCTGCCATGTGCCACTCTGCCTTGGAGCCAGCTGATTATAGACTGAAACATCCACAAAACATAAGCTAAATAAATCTTTCCTTCCTTAATTCTAGGCATCAGGTATTTTGTGTCAGCAACAAGAGAAAAGTAACCAAGACACTTAGGTTGAGCATTTTTGTTTCCATCACTTTTCTAAGCTCATCTATTCTTTTATCTGTGTCTTCTCTAATATATTTCATTTTAAGCATCATTTCTTTTTGTACTTGAGAGGTTATTTTTTCCATAGCCCTTTCCACTTGTTTTTTCATTTCTTTTGCTATCATTTCAGAATGTTCTGGTGTTTGACTTCTGATTTCATCTATCTCATTGTGTTTCAGGCTTGTCCTGGGTGGGCTGGGGGTCTGCACTGCATTTTGCTTCTGCATCTTATCATTTTTTATTTTCTTTTTTATTTTATTTTGTTCTCTATGTTGATGTTTGCATTTCTTATGATAGATAGCTTTATCACTAGTACTGAACCTTCCCTAGGAGATGCCTGTTCTTCAGGAATGTCCTCTAGATGTAGGTGGTTCTTTATAGCTATCCCAAGAACCTACCTTCCCAATTTGTAAAGGATGCAAAATTACTATTTGCCTCAGTACCTAATCCTTTGGTATTGGGCTGTGGTGATGATTATGATTCCATACAATCACAGTGTTATCTATCATACAGGGGAGAAAAACTGACTAGAACATATATGACATCCTGGCTAAAGTAGTACAGTTAGTAATAACAATAGTTTTAAGTACCATTTAACTACTGACAAACTATGGTAAACATTAACCTGCTACCTCCAACCACAGGAGCAAACTCTAAAGTTATATAACAAAATCAAACATACACCATGCACTTGTATGCAGTAACATCATTTCCCCTTAGTGATTTTACCCTTCTGCAAGGGGCAGGTGGGAGTTAAGATGGCTAGAGGACAGGATAAAATGCTCAATGAGGTCAAACAAGGCTGGAGGTCAAAGGATGATCACCCAAGTTTTGGGAAACTGGAGGACATGGGAGGAAAAGAAAGAAATAGAATGAAAAGGAGTAATCAGAAAGGGAAGAGACAAAGTTTTCTCGCTTGAAAGTTTAAATTCAAGGGGATGTCATATTTTTAATTGGGGAAGATCCAGATGTTTGGATCTAAAGAAATGGTTTTGTTGCCTTAAGAAATCCTAAGAAATGATTTTGTCACTATATAGCCTAGCTCCCTAAGATTTAGTTTGGTGATCTCTTGCCAAGTCCCTGATAAGATGGCACCCCTTCTTCTTGTATACAATAAATATTGCTGTGATGTTAGTTGAGGCTGTAGATCCCATCTGCCAGGATCATCATTCTAGGCTCTGGGAGAGACAATCTGGATGGGCAGTTTGGATCAGGGGCAGATCCATCAATGGGGACTGCTCTGGGTACCGAATGCTCTTGCATCTGTCTTTACCTTGCTTCACAAAGCCAGCTGCACGCATCAATGGGCACACAACCTATGGACCACAAAAGTTGGACGTAATTATTTACTTACTAAACTTCTTGCCCCCAAAACTTTGTTTTCCTTTTCTTCTTGTTTCTGACTTTTCTGACTTCCTCATGGTTCCTGTTTAATTCCTGACTCTTGGTGTGCTCCCAGTTTTTAAAAATCTTGCTTTTATATTTTCCCACTTGGTATTTTCCTTGTGGAATTGCCAGCCCCCGAACCTCAACTCTTCTAGGCCTTTTACTCACATATATCTTCCCAGCTCTTCAGGGTCACATTGAGGTTGGGGCCCTGGCTGACCCCTCAGACTTCATTTGCAGCCTTGGTCCACCTACTACTCTATAGGATGTGAGGAGTTACACAATTTATGTGTCTGTTTTTCTGACCATAATCCCCTTGATGACAGGTACCACATCTCCAAATAACCAGTGATATTTGTCACTTTGTCCCTTCACTGGGATCTAGGAAATCAAGTGGGATGTAGAACTAAGAAGAGATTTGGGCTCGATATGTATAGTAGACATGTGTTGTCTTATCTTTTGAGGGTCCTTCACTGGTGATAGACGGAGCCTTGGGTCCTTATTCCAAGTACTAAGGAGGCCATTCATTTCCTTTCCTTGCCCCCTGGCCTCTTGGACTTACAGTGACTTTTTCTCAGCTAACTGGAAGATCTCACCTTGAATTTTGAATCTTAAGGGATCAAATTACATGACCATCAAAGACAGTGGTCATGTGAGAAATAACCCATGCAATTCAGTGGTTGGGCCGACTGCAGCCAGTCTCTTGTGGCACCTGTGTGGCAGAAATTCTATAACCCAGATGCACCGTAGCCTGTCAGACCTGTGTTCTCACCACCTGGTTTGGTTACCTGACTACGTTCTCAGCTTGATTCTTCCCTTTTTGATAGATCTAGAGAATATCACAGTACCCTACCAATTACTATCTAGCTTTGGTGAGTTGAAGTTTTGTTTCTATTTTTCATTTTTATTTTTGGATTTTTGTACCTGAGAAACTGATAAAGGCCACAAAAAAATCCCAAAACAAAACAGAACAAAAACAATGAGTCAGTCATCAAGGACATACCACATACCGGGGCAGGCACTGAGCACTACATACAGATTTTTAATCCTTGTGACAATTCTAGGTGGGAGTTATTTTTCACATTTTGCAAACTGGACTCACAGAGGTCTTTAGGAATAATGCTGCTGGAAACACTCTTGCAAGTCTTCCTGGCATTCATGTGAGTGTATTTCTGTTCAGTTTATGTGTAGGAGTAGAATTGCTGAATCATAACGCTGAGATGTTCATATTCACTCTCTAATGTTCAACTGTTTTTGAAAGAGCTTTTACAAATTTTTATTTCCTCTAGTATTTGTGTGAGATTCTGGTTTTAATATGTGAATGTATTTCGGCCAACATTTAATATTGTCTTTTTAATATTAGTCCTCCTGGCAAGGCAAATGTATTTCTATCATGCCTAATGAGGTGAAGCACTTTCAAAATTTTTTTACTTTAAAATTATTAGGGCTGGGCGTGGTGGTGCATGCCTGTAATACCAGCACTCAAGAGGCTGATGCAGGAGGATTGTTGTGACTTCGAGGCCAGCCTAGGCTACAAAGTGAGCTCAATGCCAGCCTGAACTGCATAGCGAGACCCTGTCTCAAAAAAAACAAAAATAAGGGGCTGGGGATTTAGCTCAGCGGCACAGTGCCTGCCTGGCAAGCACGAGGTCATGAGTTCAGTTCCCAGTACTGGGAAAAAAAAAAAAAGACAAAAATAAATAAATAAATAAAATTATTGAGCAGGTTGTACAGCAAATTTTCATATTCCCACCTCCCCAACCAGCACAGTTTCTCATTATTAACATCTTGGGTTAGTGCAGTGTTATGACTTCATACTGCACATATCAGCTCCATTCCTTCATATATACTCAATAAAAATATGTTCACATGAATATCAGAAAGGCATGCAAAAATGTTCACTGCATCATTGTTCATAAAAGCTTCTGGGAGTCTAATACTAACACATGAATATTGATAAATTATCATTAACAAAAAGTTCACAATTTACATTAAGGTTCTTGGTGTTGTATAATTCTGTAGATTTTGACAAATATAATGTTATATACCCATCATTACAGTATCAATGATGTAATTGATAGAGACTGAGCAGAGCAGTTTTACTGCCCTATAAGTCTATGCATCAGTCCTATCCATCTCTCCAGATACCCTGCCCTCAATCCTGGGCAACCATTGATCATTTTACTGTCTCTGTAGTTTGCCTTTTTGGGAATTTAATAGCTGGATTCATCCAGTAAAACAACTGTTCAGATTGGCTTCTTTCACTTAGCAACATGTAGTTAAGCTTCTTCCATGTCTTTTGTGACTCAACAGCTCATTCATTTTTATCACTGAATAATATTCCATTGTTTGCAATAATACTCTACAGTTGTTTATTCATTCACATCTTAACAGCTCGGTAGCCTCCACACTTTGGCCATTACAGATAAAATTGTAAACACTCATGTATAGACTTTTGTGCGGACATAAAGCTCATTTGGGTAAGGAACATGACTGAAGGATCTCATGGTAAGAGCATGTTTAATTTTTCTTCTTTTTTATTAGTACATGTTTGCAATGCATAGCAGTCACATTCATCATGGCGAATTTGTACATGTACATAACACATTTTAATTGTTTTTCATACCTTCTCCTCCTCTCCCTCTAGCCCTTTTCCCCCTCCCCATTTGCAAAAGCTGTATTTCCATTTTTTTCCTTCCACTATTCTGAGCATGTTTAATTTTGTAATGAACTGCTGGCTGTCTTCCAAGGTGGCTGTGCCATTTTCCATTTCGTTGGCAACGATGAGAATTCCTGCTGGTGTCAGTGTTTGGGTTTTCGCCATTCTAATATGTAGAGTTGTGCATCTTGTTTTCATTTGCAACTCTCCAATGACATACAAATTTAAACATTTTTCATATGCTTATTTGGCACCTATATATCTTTATTGGTGAGTTGTTTGTTCAGATCTTTGCCTATTTTAAAATTGTGTCATTTGTTTTGTTATTGTTGAGTTTAGGAGTTCTCTGCATACTCTGGATATGTCTTTTATCAAATATAATTTTATTTTTTCCCAGTTTGGGCTTGTCTTTTGCTACCTTGATGGAGACCACACTGAGGTGGTGCTGAGCAGGCTTTAGAATTCATCAGTCGGCTTTCTATATTAACCTATGAGTCTGTCCCAGGCCTAAGAGATTTGCCGGATGAGCCAATGGCTGGCGTCCAGAAACAGAAATCTCCACACCGACAGTCACGATAGAGGCCTGCAGCAGCCTGTGACACTGTAACATCTCTGAAGGCAAGATAACACCACAGTGGAGGCATTGACTCTCCCTCAGAATTCCTAGCCAATAACTGCCAACCTTAGAGATAAAACAGATCTCTCATTAAGCAAAGATTTACTGCTTGGGATGTCTTTGTTCCATCTTCACAAGAGCTCACTCACTTTCATGCCTTTTGCCTTAGCTATTCCCTGCACTTCCCTGCACGCTCCCGATATGATGTATCCAATAAACAGTGGGCAATTCAGAGAAGCTGAGATCTTAGCCATCAGACCTCTGAACTTCCTAGACCCCCTACACCATATTACTTTGTCTATTGTCTTTTATCCTTGACTGTACACTTGCCCAGGGGATTTGGAGCCTGGCAGCTCCTGATACTTCCTTAACAGCATCTTTAATTGAGCAGAAGTCTTTAACTTTAATTAAGCCCACCTTATCAAATTTTTCTCTTTCATAGACTGCGATTTTGATGTAATGTATCTGAAGATTCATCACAATACCTAGATCTTGTATGTTACTTTCCAGGTGTTTTATGGTTTTGTATTCTACATTTAAGTCTATGATTCATTTTGAGTTAAATTTTGTGACAAGCATAAGGTCCACATTTAGATTTATTTATTTTTTTGTATATAGATGTGCTGTTTTCCAGTACAATGCATCAAAAAACTGTCCTTTCTCCACTGAATTGTTTTTTGTCCCTTTGTCCAAGATAGTCCACTCTACTTGTGTGGGCCCATTCCTGAGCTCTCTATCCTCTACTCCATTCCATTTAGCCACTTGCCTATTCTTCCACTAAATTCCCCACAGCATCTTTATAGTGAATCTTGCAATCAGGTGGTGTCAGTCTTGCAGCTTTGTTCTTCTCTTTTAATATTATATTGACTGCTCTGGGTCTGAATTGTGAACGGATGAATAGATGGTGCACAGCTTTTAGGGCAGCAGCACTGTTCTCTGTGGTATAAGCTTCAGGATCATCTGTTGATACCCACAAACTAGCTTGCAGGAATCTCATTTGGAGTTGCACCGAGTCTATAGATTGTGTTGGGAAGGCTAGTGTGGCTGAGCACCATCAGGTGTATTTGCCATTTGGATTCCTTTTTGGTGAGATGCTCGTTCCACACTCTTGACCATTTCACTTTTCTATTGATTTGCACAAATTATTTATGCTAGAAAGGATACTTTCTTTGTATATGAATTACAGATATCTTCTTTCATTGTGGTTTGCCTTTTGAGTCTGATAGTGCTGTCCTTTAGTGAATAGAAATGTTTAATTTAAATTTCATTCAATTATTCTTCCTGACTATACATTTCACAACCTGTTCAACCTCTCAAGGTTATAACTAAATTCTGCTTTGTTATTTTCTGGAGTAAAGTTCTGCAAGCTTTTCCTAAAAGGAATCACATAGTAAATACTTTAGGTCTGGTGGGCTGAATAGTTTCTGTCACAGCTATTTAACTCTGTCTTTGTAGGGTGAAAGCAGCCACAGATAATATGTAAATGATGGGCATGTCTTTGTTCCAATAAAACTTTATTTATAAAAACAGACAAGGACTCAGACTTGTCCCATGGGCCACAATTTGCTGAACCCTGTTCAAGAGCAGTGCTGTTCAGTGGAGCTTTCTGCGATGACAGACATATCCTGTATGTGTGTCTCTAGTAGCCTTGGGGCATTTGTGGCTATTGTGCTTGAAATGTAGCTAGTGCTGAATTTTAAATTTTATTTTTAATTAACCTCAAGTAGCTGTATATGACTAGTGGCCACATGCAGGATAGTACAGTTCCAGTGACTTACTGTTTCATCAGATCTACGATCTACATGGAATTGATTTTGCTGTGTAGTGGGAGATAGGGAAGCGGGAGAGCTATTCAATTTTCTCAGAATCACTTACAGTCATGTACTGTACACCAATGGGAACACATTCTGAGAAATGTGTTAACAGGCAATTTTGTGGTTGTGCAAACATGATATAATGTACCTGCACAGATGGAGAATTCTGCAAGGTCACTAGGTGAGGTATAATCTTATAGAACTGCCATTGTTCTGTGGTCTGTAATTAACTGAAATGTTGTTGTGCAGCTCATGGGTGTGTTTAAAAGGCTCTTCCCTGTAGCTCATCAGTATGCCTTTGTCAGATATCTTATAGGACTCCCTATGCATGCAAGTTTATCTACCCCTGCTCCAGTAGTACAGTATCTTAACACTGAAGCTCAGTGATGGCATAGACTGGGTTGTTCAGTAGATTGAATCTTTTTTTCTTTAAAAATGCTTTACTGTTTTGTATTTGCTTGCATTTCCATTTAAATGGTAGCTTGTCAGTTTACACACACACATTCACTCACAAAAATTTTGCCTTGGATTCTTATTGGGATTTATTGAATTTAGTGATGAAATTGGAGAAAATCACACTTATAGTATTTTATCTTCCAATCCACAACCTGACATAGCTCCCCATTTATTTAGTTTGTCTTTCATTTTTATCAATGACATTTTATATATTCCCAGTGCAGAGTACTTCCTTGTATTTCAGTAGATTTATTCCTGAATATTTTGGTGCTGTGACGTGAGATAGCTTTAAAAAATATTTTCTAGTTATTTTGAGCTGGTACATAAATATACATGTGATTGTCATACATTAACCTTGTACCTATAGATTATCAGGATAGTTAGATTCTTTTGAGCTGTCTACACATAAAAAGATAATTTTTGTATAAAACATTGCCATCTTATCCATTCCATTTTTCTTTCTGTTATTCTTTACTGCATTGGCAAGAATCTCCAGTAAATGTAGAGTGGAAGTGGTGGCAGCAGGACACATCCCTGTTCTAGGGGTCACAATGTTTTTTGAGGCAGGGTCTTGTTATGTAGTTCAGCCAGGACTTGAACTTACTCTGTAGCCCAGGCTGGTCTTGAACTCATAGCAATCCCCCTGCCTCAGCCTCCTGAGTGCTGGGGTTGCAGCATGTGTCACCATGTCCAGTGCTGGGCACTCTTAGAAGTAAAACTTCTACCGTTTGCTCCAGCTGACCCTTTTTAGTACATCTTAACTTACTAATTTTCTGATGTTAAACAAATCCTCCATTCCTGAAGTACTCCACTTGGCTATCTTATGATTGGGTTAGCTCTGCTAATACTGACTATGATTTTTGGCGTCTATATTAGACAGCAAGATTGGCTTATAGTTTTCTTATATCTTTTTCAGTTTTGGAATCAAAGTCATGTTGGGTTCATAAAACTAATTGGAAAGAATTTCTCCTTTTTGTATCTTCTGGTAGAATTTTGTAATGTTTTGTCTTGTGCACTGTTGGATTGTTAGCAGGATTCTTAGCTTCTACACACTTCATGCCTACAGTGTACCCCCTTGGCCAGTTGTGACAATCAAAATGTCTCCAGATTTGCCAGATGTGCTCTGTAATGCAGATAGGTATGGGAGAGCCTTCTCATTTGAGAACCACCAATGTAATATATGGTGCAAATTTGTAGTCAATTTTCATTTCTTTTTCTACATGCCATTCAATTGATTTTACTTCTTTTACAATCTTTACACCTTTTTATTTTTTTTTATTTACCTCTCTTTATTACCTTGGCTTGAATCTCTAGTACAAGGCAGACTAGAAATATAGCAGGGGGAAAACTTTCAGTCCTTCATAAGTTTAATTTTTTATAGTAGGCTTGCTGAGAATATCAATTTTCTGATTTAGAATGTTCTCTTCTATTCCTAATTTATTAGGAGTCTTAAAAAAGAACTCATTAATGGTTGTTGGTGTTTTTATTACATACTTTTTTCCTGTATCTATGTAGATGATCATATAAATGCCTCCAATTATGTTAATGTTGCTTTTCATAATTACTTTATATTACCTTAATTGATTTCCCCTGGTGTTAAATTAACTTTGCCTTTTTAAAATAAACCCAGTGGCAAAGATATTATGTTATCTTCTTCCTCCAGGGAGGTTTTCCTTTTGCTGTTGTCAGGCATCAGTAATTAGTAATTCAGGATGAATTTAAACCAATATTAGGCACTGAGTTAGTTCAAAACTGAAGTGCAGTGCCTGCCGGGGATAGTCCACTCCTGTTTAGTCTTATTCCAGGGGCAGCTGTTGTTGATTTCAGGCACATATGGCAGGGGCGGGGGGGTTACTGGGGATCCTCCTCCATGGTAGACCTTGGATGTCAACTTTTGTTCACTGTCTTCACAAATGTGTCAGGTGCACCACCCAGACTCTTAGACTACCACACTCTCTCTTCAGGCATCAGCAAATTACCCCTGAAGGAAAGTAATCCCAAATGTTCGGGTCTCTAGACATATATTATCCCAATAATGGCCTAGTCATTCTTTCCCACTTTATTAGTCTTTTGAGAAATTCAGCTTCTTTATTTTTAAAAGTATTATTGTTATTGGCATTACTTTATTCAGCTTTGTAACTGCTCTCTGTAGGAGTGTTAATCTGAATTATCTAATAAGCCAGTTTTCCCATACTGTTGTTGGGTAGTTTGATTAGAAATAGCTCACCAATCAGAAGTATTCCAGGTCCTTCTTGCCTCAAAGAACTGGATGAGGCAAGCCAAAAATTATCCCAAAAGGTTAACTGAAAAGTGTAGGGTGAATGTGCATGGAAGAAACCAGCTCTGCAGAGCAAGCTTGGGGTGAACAATGAGAAAAAGAGGGTAAAAGCAAAAAATAAAACTACATGCCTTGCATCTGAGAAACTAGGTGCAGACTATTGTGGGGTCTCACAATAATGGCTCCCCATGGCATCATGTCTTCTTTTATGCCATCTACATCTCCTGGGAGCTCAGGAGAAGTTCCTCATACAGGGCCCTGGTGCTGTCCTGGGACCTTGTAATTGACAGGTCCCACTGATTTCCCCTGCTAGCTTTGCCATGCCTTATCTCCTATATCAGCGTAGTGATCATGAAAAAAATATACTGTGTATTTCTCTGATGTTTGTTGAGGTTGTTGAGGTTGCACTTCTTTGGAACATGAGGCCATAGCATTTACTTTTTTTCCAAAATACCTGTACTTTTGTCTTGCTCTTTGAAAAAAAAAAAAAACAACACTAGGTGGCATGTGTGTGCTTGTGTGACAACTGTTGTGAGGGATTGACTCATGCAGTTCTGGAGGCCGAGAAGTCCCCCAGTCTGCCACCTGCAAGCTGGAGACCCAGGAAAGTGATGTCCTTGAAACCTGGGTGTGAAGCATGGAGAACTAGGAGTCAGTGGCAAAGCCCAGTCCCAGGCAAGCAGAGGCTGACATCTCATTTCAGCCAGGCAAGCCAGAGCAAAAGCAGAGAATTCTTCTTTTCTCTGCCTCTTCTTGTATCCAGACCCTCACTGATGATGCCACCCCTATGAAGTGGTAACAGTGGAAGTAACAAAGCAGGTGAATGAGGCTCTAGAAAAAAATCATGTCAGAAATAATTTCTCAAATAACTTCAGAGATGGTGACCATAGTGAAACACATGGTTAGTGACTTCCTAAGCAGAGGAGCTTAGGAAAATGATGGAATCCACGAATGCTCAGCATAGGAAAGAAATGGAATTCATGAAACAGATTCAAGTAGATATCTAGGAGATTAGAAATTCCATTGAAACTATATGCATCAGAATAAGCCAATGTGAGGACAGAATAGATCTTATTTTGGATCTCATTTACTCTTTTAGCTTCTCACACTAGGGACATAATACAATGTTTACACATGTAAGTCTAATTTATTTCTCTTATGAGTATGGTCTCAAGTTGCATCCATTTACCTATAAAAGTCTCAAGTTTATCCTTGAACTAGGATTAGAGGTCCCACTTGACCCAGCTATTCCTCTTCTTGGTATTTTCCTGAACAAATTAAAAGCATCATCCCACAGTGATATATGTGCACCTGTTTATAGCAGCACAATTTGTCATAGCTAAATCTTGGAAACAACCCAACAATGGGGTCACACGGGGACAGATTCCCTTTGCTTCATGTCTTCAGAGTCTCTGGACAGAACCACCAGTGTTGCCAGGAGAGCCAAGCGTCAGGGGGACAGGTAGTGAGTACGTGCTGGCTCAGGAAGCCCCTGCAGGCCCAGACGGGGCATCTGCATCTACTCTGAGCCGCTGGCAGATGTGCAGGTGTAAAAGCAGATCACACACATGAAGTAAGTGGAGGCCGCCTACCATCACTTCTGGAAGACTGGTCAGGAGACAGGGTGGAGCGAGGGTCAGGAGACAGGGTGGAGCGAGGGTCAGGGATGAGAGAGGAGCACCAGGTTAAGGAAATACACCTGGGTTTGGAGCCCCACTTCTACCTGTGTGTAGAACCTGAAGCAAGTCAGCTATTACCTCCTGAGCCTCAGCTTCCATATCTGCAAGATGGGCATAGTACTCTCTCAACACACTTCCTGGGTTTGCTGTTTGCACTAAGATGATGATGATGATGACGACAATGATAAGTTACTACCATACAATGAAGACTCAGATCACCCCATGAGGTGATTTATTATTATTTCCACTGTACAGGTGAGGAAACCAAATCCTAGAGAGTTTAAGCAACTTTCCCAAAGTCACACAGCTAGTTGTGCTGGATCCAGGATTTAGAATGGGAATGTAAGGTTTTAGGGCTCACAGTCAGTGGAAGCGGTTGGCCGTAGTCCTGCCCACCATTATCAGTTACTGGCTGTTCTGGATCTCAATGCATATGGCAGGGTACCAGAATCAGCCAATTCTCAAGAGTCTGGTAAACAATGCAAAGGAACTCCCTGGGGTTGTTTCCTCCCTGGGACTTTTAACTCACACTTGTGTTCCACACCATTTGGCTCCAGTGTCCCTTACAAAAATGGGGGAGGCCAGGGCATCATTGGAGTGGGCTGAATCTAAGAGCAGAAAAGAGCAGAGTCATGTACCATCAAGAATCTCAGCAAATATTTGGTTTTAAAATATCTCACTGATGTTCTTTGAGTTCCCAACATTACAGGTCCCATTATTCAAGGCTGCCCATATTTTTCTAGAAGGCAAGCTGTATGAAGGGATGACACTCAGTAAAGATCTATGAGTAAAAGCACTGAACACTCTGTGTTCTCTACTAGAGACAGACACACTTGTGGGATTGTCACCTCATCCCCTGGACACCTGGACACCTGAGCTGATGGATACCCGACTTGCTTGATCTCTACTCTTTGGCAACCCATTTCCATATGGTTTTAGCCCAGCTGTGTACAGTCAGAGACTGAGCCCATTGTAGGTGACCGAGCACTGCTCAGGAGGGTTACGGAGCCCCTCCCCAAAAAGTGTCTGTACTGTCACCTTGTGTGAGCAGTGGTATGCTTCTGGAAGCTGTCCAGCCTTGGGGTTTAAAAGTTTTAACTTTTTAGTGTCCTCTGAGGAAGAAAAAAGGCTTCGTAGTTTCAAAGGCTTCCAAACATTTTAGGTTCACAGAGCCTTTAGCATCACAGGACGATTTATTTTAACAGTGTTCCTGATGCCAAAGAAATTCCTAGCAGTTTTATCTGTTAATATTTAGGCACAAGTAAATAAGTATGCCTAACAACAGAAAGTAATACACATAAAGTAAAAACAAATCTCTAGATCTCATTCTTAGGGAACCACACTTCTAATGAGACACGAGCTTGGTGGGCACCGCCCAGCTTCTCAAACCTTGCCATCAGATTGAACACTGCTACCCTCAATTCCTGCTCTCTGTGGTAATCCAAAGATGCTAACTTTCATCAAGGCAAACACTGAAGACCCTCCTTTGCAAAGACACATCGTGTGAAAGAATGTAAAGTATCATTTGCCTTCTTGCAGGGGCTAGCAAGACAGCAAGATGCTGCTTTTTTCCCCTCATACATTTAGATAACTCACTGGGCTTCTCTGAGTTCAGTGCAGCACCCTGGGCAGCTTGGGGCAGTGTGGGAACTGCAGGGCTACAGCTCAGCAGATAGCAGGCAGCAGCAGGCCAAGTGCAGGGGTATTTGATAGTTCAGTGCAGGGGACACAAGTCTCCAGCAGTAAGGGAGGGAATGTATACAGAGGGCTAAAGGGGCTAAACACCACTGACCCTCACTGAGATTCTCTCTCCCCTGGGGTAAAAGGGATCTAATCATAGCTGTTTTGCCTCTCTTAAGGATTCTCATCAGTTCAAAAGAGACTGTGGGTTTGGACATGTCCTGTGAAGCACAAAACTTGGCACAAATGCTGATATTGCAGTTATAGCGCTTCTTCCTCCTCCTCCCGTGCCACCGACATTCCCAGCACCTCGCTACCGCAGAGGGATGGGCAGATCCCAAGTGATACTCAAAGCTTACTTCCTTGCCTTTTGACAGCATCCTGCTGGTTACCTACCATGGTGCCAGCTTCCAAAAAAGCAGTGACTATGAATCTCGAGGGCACAATTAGGGCAGACTGTAAGCCCAGCAAGATGATCGAGAGAAAGAAGAGCACAACCCTGAATGCAGGCAAAGCACCGGCAGCATCTGAAACAAGCTCAACACCCCCTGGCTTCTTCACCCCATGGGCTTCCTATCAAATATGCATGAAGAAGAGGTGGACTGTATCACAAAATTAATAATGTAGGAAAGCCATTCATAACGGTAATTGCTTTTGTGTGCATTTTCTTGAAAGCAATTTCATATTTGTCAAGAACTAGGAATGAAGGCTCTTCTTTTGCTACTTACATGTTCAGGCACTTTGCTCTGCATACTAAATGTACTCTGAAAATACGTTGGAAAACTAGTAAAAAAAGACATTTATTTTTCCCACATTAATCCCAGAAGATGTATTTTTTAATGAAACCAATCTTTTGACCCATTTCTTACTTTTTTTGACCCATTACTTTTTTGACCCATTTCTTACATTTTTCACAGATGACTACCTAAAGTAATAGAGTCACGTAGAATTTCAAGCTAAAGGAAAAATTTATACAATCTCAATAATCAACCCAGGGTTTCTGCAGTTGGAAAGGCAAAATGGGTGCAGTACACAAGGTGTGTATAACTCTACCACACTGCACTGTGGCACTAGAGACTCTGCTCATAACATTCACAATGAGGCTAATTTTAGGGTTTCGGGAGGAGGGAGTGAATGTGCCTCTATTCAGGAGAACAAAGGAGAGTGAATGTCCTCAAAAACCAGCTTGATCTGACTATCACTTGACCTGACTATACTGTTGCTCAGCATGCCCGAAGGAATGAAGCAGTGCACAACGAAGCGGTACGTGCTCTTTGTGGCACAATTCACAGTAGCCAAGGAATGTGCTCAGCCAGGTGCCCATCAATTGAAGCACGGGCACAGAAACACAGTAAACACTTACAACAGAGGATTATTCAGCCATAAACAAGGAAATCGTGTCATTTGCAGAAAAATGGATGGAACTGGAATCCTCGTGTTAAGAGAAATAAAGATAGACTCAGACTCAGAAAGATAAGTATGCCATGTTTTCCTTAGTATGTGGAATCTGGAGACAAATGACACAAATGTAGGAAGCTATTAGACAAGCAGAGAGGGGAAGGGGCAGTTGGAAGACGGATATGATCAAGTGTTACGTACACGTGTGACAACATCATGGTGACAACGCCTCCCAAGCGGAGAGTGAATGGAGGAGCATGAGCAGGGGCCTCAGTTTCTGAGCACGGGCTCCTGTGGCCTCTTCTAAAAAACATGAACTCCACCTGAGGTAAGAGATGGACAGCACTTTCTCACACTCCCTGTAACAGACTCTGCGGGTGGAAGAACGATCATGATTCTGCCCCAGAATCTGAATCTACATATCTGGAATACAAACCCTCACATGCAGTTCTAATATATGGACCCTATGTTTTGGCAATAATAGCTCATACTTTATAAACTACTCAGTAGATTGTTAGCCTATTAAGGGCAAGAAAGGGTTCTGATTTATGTTTTTATTTACAGGCTGTAGCACATAGCAGGTGGCCCAAAGTCATGCAAACTGGAAATCAGAAAGCGTTGATGATTCTGAAAACAACTGGCCTAAGACAGATCCAGAAGTAACAGAATTAGAATCTTTTTTTGTTTGTTTGTTTTGTTTTGGTTTTTTTCTCCGGTACCGGGAACCGAACTCACGACCTTGAGCTTGCCAGGCAGGCGCTTTTGCCGCTGAGCTAAATCCCCAGCCCCCAGAATTAGAATCTTAACCCAGGTTTTCTTATTCTATATCCCTGTGAGAGGTTAGACACAGTCTAGACAGCACATCTCAAAGCTGCCTTCACTAAAGAAAGGCAGGAGTTCTAGTCCAGGGCCTCAGTCTTTAGGGAGCTCCTCTGCATGAAGAAACCCAGGAGGGCTTTCCGCTGAAGGTGGCAGAGAGGGCATCTGAGAGAGCCTGGCCTCCTTCTGGCTCTCTCCCATCTCCAAAACTTGTCAGCATGTTGCAAGGATCAGACTGGCTTTGTTGGCTGACTCACTTATGATTATAGAAAAGGGTAGAACTTGGCGGACTGGTTTATTTGCCATCCTTTCATATCAGTGACAAGAAAGACATTCACGCTGTGTATTGTGGAGCATGCCTGTAATTCCAGCACTTAAGAAGGCTGAGGCAGGAGGACTGCACATCTGAGCCCAATCTGGGCAACTTAGCAATATCTTGTCTCAAAACAAAAAAGAGCTGGGGATATAGCTCAACACAAAGGCCTTGTGTTCACTCGCTAATACCCTTCCCCTCAAGAAAAAGACATTCACTATAAGATTTCTGAGAAGTGTCTCAGAGTTTGGGAAGAACTTCTGGTAAGATGAGAGATCATATTATTCAGGAAATAGTTCCAGGTCTGAGCACCTTAAATACCAGGAAAAGGAGATTCTCCTAAAAATCAACTCTGGAGTCGCACCTCAAAATAGGCCGTATTTCCAAAGAGAGACAGGAGGAACAGTGGTGTGTGTGTGTGTGTGCGTGTGTGTGTGTGTGTTAACCAGCATGGAACTTTTCCCAGAAGTTCTCCCCCATCCCACACATCCCTTCACAGACCAGCAACACATGCAGGTGGCTAAACCAAGCTCTGACTGGGGATTAGGACCACTGTGCTTAGCTTAAGCAATTGGCTTAGAGCAACAGGATTTGTCCTCAGAGTTGGGGATGGGCTCTCTCATTCTTGAATCCTTGTCCCTGGAGGGGTGGGCAGTGAAGGACAGTGAAAAAAAAAAAACGGAAGGGGAAGGAGAGAGACACCAGTTTCCTAAACTACCACCATTATTCTGTACGAAGTTAAATTATTCCACATATTGTTGATCTTATTGTGCAAATATCAAAATCATTATAAAAGCAATACGGCAGCATGGATAAAATTCTCTAATTTAATAAGTTGTAGTAATAAGTCATAAAACAAGTCAGGAGAAAAGATGCACATGTGCTAGGACTGCAGCATGCAGATAAGGCTGTGTGGGGGTCACACTGGAATAGCAAGGCCCCAGGATGAACTTAATTCACTAGTGGGTAGTTGGAAGGATTAAACATAACTTCATTTTTTAGTTTTCCAGACACTCTGCGATCAATATAATAATGTGGATAATTACAGCAAGTATTGGCTGCATTTAAGCATGGCATTACACTGAGATGCAAGCTATGTTTGTGGGTATTCTAGTTCAGGTCGGGGCTCAGGGAGATTCTGTGCTGGAGGACGGGACTTCTCAAGGTGAAGTGCTGAGCATCTGGACACTTCTCTAAATCCAAGTTTGTTGTCTGCTTTAACCATCACATGTTTTAAAAATGCTTGATGGATTTAATTAAGTATAAAAAGTAAATTTGGGTTGGGTGGCCTGATATTATACACAGGCCATGTGGTTCACCCAGAAGCCAAGCTGGAAGTCTCCTGAGAGAGCACAGGTGATTATCATCCTGGGCAGCCACTACTGGGCTGCCCCAAAAGGCACAAGCAACACAGATTCTAACTAAGGTCTCAGGAGCAGACAACCTTCCTGGAGGTGCTGGTCTGTGACAGAGCTGCTTCCCCTCCGGGCAGGTTTACGTGGCAAGACCTCCAGGTGAGTCGCCTCAGACTCGTCTGTACTGACCCTTAACAATTCCTCTGGACAATTTCAGCTGGGATCCGACAGGGGGAGGATTTGCCTCAAATATAGAAATTCCTAATGATGGCCTCTGTCTGAACACAGAATTAAGGAGGCACTGACGGGGAGAAGATGATGCTCGTCTGTCCCACCAGGAATGACTTTCTTGGAAGAGCATCACACTGGAAAGTCCGTGTGTGTGATGCCCTCTGAACGGCCTCCATTTCCTTTGCTGCAGATACACTGCTATCAGTGGCAAGTAATAGACAACCTCATCTCAGAACGGCAGCACTAGAGACATATATATTTTTTGAATTTTTTATTTTATGAGTACATGTTCGCTGTTCATGCAGTTTACCATCATCTTGGGGAATGGAGACAGCTTGCCTCTTTTTAAATCCCCTTCCCCTTCCCCCTCTGCTCTCCCACCTCCTCCAGTTCCCCTATCCCATTTTTCATTCTTGTTGATTTCATTAATCTTAGCTCATGCTGTGGCATATAGTATTTACATTCATTCACTGAGCAATACCGAAGAGCCTGGGGCTACTCACCTGGAGATCTTGCTACATGGCACATCTTTATTCTACTTAGTCCCCTTCCCCTCCTCCTTGCTCTGTTCCCTTGGACCACTTCCTTATTGCAAGAAATCCATCTCCTTGTCCCCTTCTATGCATCCTCATTGTTCTCTTCGTTCTTTCCGTCACTCAAGTGAGAGATACCATACCGTATTTATGCTGTGTGTCTGATTTATTTCATTCAATATTATATTTTCCAGGTGCAACCACTGTCCTACAAATGTCTGAAACTGTCATACTATGTAGCAGAGTAGTATTCCATCACATACGTATAACACATTTTCTTTATTCAGTCATCTGATGATGGGCATACAGGCTGTTTTCAGGATTTAGCTATTACAAAGTGTGCTGCTAAAAACGGATTCTGTTGAGCTTTTCAAGCTTGGTTTTATTACATCAACCCCGAATCCTAGGCTAATGGAATCTCTTACGGACTTTGATTCTATCCCCCAATGTCAAGGTCTCTTCCAGCCAACATGTTTGAATGGCTTGTTTTCTGTACCCTCACCCTGTTTCCTTTGGTGTGGGCAGGATAAGACACTAAAAGGCTATGACAGGCAGAGACAGGCACGATAGATGAGTATTCCAGGAGAGTGGAAGAGAAAACCTAGGGACCTCAACAGCAGCACTGCAATACACTGGGACCTTATCCCTTGCCTCAGCTCCAGCATGAGTCTGAGGGTCCAAAGAAGAGTGAGTCACTAAAGGCTATTCACTGAGCACCTCCAATGAACCAGGACTCTGGCAGGAAGGGAAATGAAACCGCAAATGGGGCCTATTGGGTACCTGGCCTCGTGGAACCACCTTTCCAGAGGGTGATGAAGGGACCATGCCCTGATGTCTCAAACCAGAAGCAGATTGGTTTGCCGAGTAAAGGAGAGTATTGCAGAAGGTCTGGAATCAACAGGGGGAGTATTTAGGGATGGGTTGGTCTTTAACTTGGAAATATGGTCACAGAAGTATAGCCACTGACTTTCCATCCTTGCTTTTGGCAGCATGGCCCTGGGTGACACCACTGTGGATTAACTGGCTGGGCAGTGCAGTTGCTTTGTCACTGAAGCGAAGCTGCTGGTTGGCTGACTGATAGCAGTACAGTTGAGGTGGGACAGACTGGGAGCAATTGGTGCCGGAGATAACCAATGCACCGCAGGGAGCTGTGGCCAAAGGACAGCCAGTCTTTTCCTTTTTGATGTTGGTATATGATAAGTTTCACTGGCTTTCTCAGCCAACTCTGAGCTCTAAGGCAGGAAACCTTCTACCCCTATTCTTTGGAGGTTCACAGTCTGACTAGGAATTTCAGATACACTCCTAAAACTAGGACCACTGGTACCAGCACACTTTTATGGGATGAGATACAGCTGAGATTCTGCTCATGTGGAAGCACTGGGGCCACTGGGAGCCACAAGGTCATGGCCAGTAGAAGAGCTTAGAATCGCTAAGAAGATATCAAACTGATTCAAAGTAAAGCCTTTAGAATTGAAGCACCTCCAAGTGTCTACACAGACAGAGAACTCCAAAAGCTAGGAATCCAACCCTCCTCATTTAAGGGGTCAGAAAACCTGATTTCCAAGAAGGTAAATAGCACCTCACTGACAAAGCATGTGACTTGACAAAATGGGACCTGGTATCTTGAATCCTGATCCGGTGAACTTTCACTGCAACAAACTCCCCATAGATGAGGAGAGCTGGCTCTTCCCACTGAAGGGTGGTGGAGAAAGCATCATGGAGGAGGTGGATGTGCATGGGAGGCTGGGTAGGACCAGAGGGGTGAGAAAAGCCCCTCTTGCACCTGCTCATCCAGGGGTCCTGTCCTCATACCGCCCTGCCAGCTTTTCTCTCTCTACTCCAGTGCAAGACTTCTTTTTGTAAAGGAATTCTCAGCAATGATTTCCTGAGGTCTGTACCCTCCAGGAAAAGAGCAGGATGAGAGGACACAGCCTCTGCCCCAGAGAGGTCATCTAGCCAAGTAAGTAGGCACCCAGTGCCTTCCTCGAACCTGGCACAGCTCCTTCTCTGCAGAGGGTCCTGTAGGAGTGGCACAAACAGTGTATTATTAGTGTGCAGCCATCACAGGCAAGGAACAGACCTGCATCCATCTTTTCTTTGGGAATTAGTACCATGGAAGAGAAACAGTGATCTTCTATTTTCCTGTGTATCAATCATCACATCTGTAAAATGGAGCCTATGACATTTTTTTTAGAAAGAAAAGAGCAAGGAATACACTTAATACTGCCTGAGACATCTTTCAAGCCCAGTAATATGTATTAGCTTTCATTGCTCAAAGAGATCAGCCTAAGAATTTTCTCAGTTAAATATCCCAGGTTTGTGTGGTATTCTCAACCCCTCAATCTCCTGAATCAGAAGTTCTGACCATGCCCCAGGACTTCCCTCACCTGCTGCCTGTCCTGCCACTGCCAGTTCCTGCCGTCATCTTCTGCCACAGGGTTATGACCAGGGGCTGTGCACACAGAGGAGCAGGGAAGTCT
Source organism: Chinchilla lanigera (assembly GCF_000276665.1). Lineage (NCBI taxonomy): Eukaryota > Metazoa > Chordata > Mammalia > Rodentia > Chinchillidae > Chinchilla > Chinchilla lanigera. Next base: position 443,066 of record NW_004955561.1, read on the forward strand.
GTGCACCAGGACAAGCTGTGTTTTCACATTGCGCAGGAGCAGGGAGGTGCCTGCAGAGCTTCAAAGGCTGTCCTGGGAGCAGCAGGGAGAGAGCACCAGCCGGTGAGGTGTGGGTGTGAGCTCGGATCTGTACCCGCATACACCTGGATGCAGGGCTTGGCCTGGCCCAGCCAATTCTCCTTGCTCACTTCAGACTGGCACGAAGAAGTTCCTTCAAAATTATAAATTCTTTGCAATACAAGATCTCCCCAACCCAGAAAAGCAGACCAGAAGAGGAATATTATCCCATCTGGAGTCCCAGAGAGAGCACTGGGGAAGGTCCCACTTGACCCAATTCTAAGAGCACATGGGAGAAGAAATGAAAACAGCAGAAGAAGCAAAGCAATAGTCAGTTTAAAACAGCCACTGAGGCAGGAAGATCATGAGTTCAGGCCAACCTGGGCTACGTAGTGAATTAAAGGCCAGCAACTACACAGCAAGATCCTCTCTCATAACAAAAGAAAAGAAAATCAAACAAACAAACAAAAAAGGACAAAAAACAAAACAGCTACCAAGTGTCCTAACAAGAGAGGGCTTCTTAAGGCCATCTGGTAAGAAAAAAAAAAAAAAAAAAGGAACCCAAAGACAGAAAGTGCTCTGTTCCAAATCGTATGGGCAAGTTATAGGTCCAGATCTCATCTGTCATCATATAACCAACCTACCATGTTTTCTTCTTGCCCCATGTCTGGCAAAGTGTATGTGCATGCGTGCGTGCGTGCAAGAGAGAGAGAGAGAGAGAGAGAGAGAGAGAGATGGCTAATTGATCATGGGGTTTGCAGAACTGAAATAGGAAGCCTGCCAGATTCTTATTTGATCAATATAGGCATAAAATTTCCAGCTCAAATAAACAAAAGTCTAATCTGAATCATAAAAAGCATCAATTTCCAGACTTGAGTCAGTTTACAGACCCTAAACCCCTTAAATGAAGGAGAGGTGGATCCTCTTGAGGAAAGACTCTGTCTTAGTCACTTTCCTCATTGCTGGGGCAAAACACTCAACACTCACAATTTAAGGAGAAGCTTCTTTTGGCTCACAGTTTCAGAAGTCTCAGTCCATGGTTGGCTGGCTCAAATGCAGAAACAGTCTGGTAGAAGGGCCTACTGCAGAGGAAAGCTGCTCGCATCACACAGTCCAGGAAGCAGAGGGAAGGAGGAGAGGGAGGCGCACGCCTCCAGGTTCACCCCTAGTGGCTGCCTCTTCCAACTAGGCTTCACCTCCTAATGGCACGTTCAGTCATGGATTTAACAGTGGCTCACTCCACTGATGAGTATAGCACCGCTGTGATCCATCACCTTCTAAAAGCCCCACCTCTGAGCACATGAGTCTTTTGGAGGACATTCTAGATCTCAACCATAACAGACTCCAATACACTATAAAAAACTTATATTGTTACTCTTTCTACCCAAAGAGGCCTACAGATGGCCCGCTGCCAGGCTAATTGTGTTGTGGGAAAGGGAAATTATCAGACTTTTCTGGATCTACTGGATGCCAGCTCTGCACTGACAGTGATTTCAGGAGACATCATGGCACATAAGTCAAAGCAAGGGCTTATCAAGGTCATGCGATTGAAGGGATTTTACCTCAGGCCACATCTCAGTGGGCCCAGTGAGTCACCAAATCTACCCTGTGGTTATTTCCCCAGTTATGAAATGCAAAATAGGGATAGATATCCTCAGCAGCTGTGAGAATACTCACACTGGCTCCCTGATGTGGAATGGGGCCTATCGTGTTGAGAAAAGCCAAGCAGAGACCACTAGAACTGTCTCTACCTCTGTAAACAGTAAGCCAAAAGCAATGGCTTACACCATTCCTGGAGAGACTGCAGATCAATGCCACTCTCAAGCACTTGAAGGATGCAGAGGTGATCCTTACCACATCTGTACTCAACTTGCTGTTTAGCCTGTACTCAGACAGGTGGATCCTGGAGGACAGTGGGTTACTCTAAGCTTGATCAGGTGGTGATAACTGCAGCTGCTTTACCAGAAATGGTTTCATTGCTTAAGAAAATTAAAACATCCTCTGGTAACTGGTATATAGCTATTGATCTGGAAAATGCCCTCTCTCCCATCTCTATCAATAGGACCCACTAGAAGCAGTATTCTTTCACTTTGCAAAGACAGCAGTACAACTGCACTGTTCAACCTCAGTGCTGTACTAACTCTGCAGTCTGTGTCATAATTTATTTATAGAGCTCCCCATTCCCTTTCCCTTCTACAAGCTATCAAATTGATCCATTGCACTGAACACGCTAGTAAGAAGTAGCAACTACTCTAGACATAATGATAAAACATTTACCTGTCAGAAGACGGGAAATAAATCAAACAATACTCAAGGGCCTTCTACCTCAGTGAACGTCTAAGGGCTCAGTGGTGTGGGGCATGGCAGGATTTTCCTTCTCCGAGGAGCTGCTGCATCTGGCCACACCTGCAAGCAAGAAATCTGTACAATACCTAGTCAGCCCCTTTCAGTTCCAGATGCAACACATTCTTCATTTGGGTGTGATAGTATGATCTATTTATAAGGCAACACCAAAAGCTGTTAATTTTAAGTAGAGCTTAGAGTAAGGAAAGGCTCTTCAGTAGGTCTAGCCTACTATGGAAATGGCTCTGCCACTTGGCCATATAATCCAATACATCCGGGGCTGGGGATTTAGCTCAGTGGCAAAAGCGCCTGCCTGGCAAGCGTAAGGTCGTGAGTTCGGTTCCCAGTACCGGAGAAAAACCAAAAAAAAAATAAATAATAAATTAAATAATCCAATACATCCAAGGTGAGGTATCAGTGACTGATAGGGGCATTGTCTGGAGTCTTTGGCAGGCCTCATGGTGCCCTTGAAGACTTTGGAGCAAGCCGCTTATATTATCCCCAGATAACGATTCTCTCTGAGGAACCGCTCTTCACCTGTCACTGGGCCAGTGTAGAGACTGATACATAATCATTGGCCACAAGTATCATGTGACCTGGGCTGGGGATTTAGCTCAACGGCAAAAGCGCCTGCCTGGCAAGCGCAAGGTCGTGAGTTTGGTTCCCGGTACCGGAGGGAAAAAAAAAAAAAAAGTATCATGTGACCTGAGCTGCCCATAATGAAATGAATGTTATCTGATCCACAGAACTATGAAGCTGGGTGTGCACAGTGGCATTCCATGTGTGATTGGGCTTGAGCAAGACTTAAGAGGCAAAATAAGGAATAAAGAAGTGGCTCAAATTATTATGGCCCCATTGTTGTTAAACTGACTTCTCCCTACCAGCCCACAAAGATGGCTTCATGGGGAGTCCTCTTGTCACCAGTTGACAGGAGAAGACCAGGCCTGGCTTCCAGATGCTTCTGCATGATATGGGGGCATCACCACAAAGAGAACAGCTGTAGTCTTGCAGTCCTCTTCTGGTGCATCCATGAAGGACAGTGGTGAAGAGAATTCTTCCCCCTGGACAGAACTCTGAACAGTACACCTGTTCAGAGGTGTACCCTGGATAAATGGGTAGATGTGATTACATACTGATTCATGGGCTATAGCCAATGTTTAGCTGCACAGTCAGGCACTTAGAAGGAATGTGGTGGGAAAATTGGTAACAAGGAAATCTGGGGAAGAAGTATGTGCACAGATTTTTCTAAATGGGGAAAAATGTGAAGATATTTGTATTCCATGTGAATGACCACTAAAACAGGATCTCAGCATAGCAGAGGAGGATTGTAATTATGTGGATGACTTCTATGGTTATCCATCCATCTTTTTCCTTTACCATCTGTCACGGCCCAGTGGGTTCAAGAACAAAGTGGCTATGGTAGCCCAGATGAACTTTATGCTTGGGCTTAGCAATACAGACTTCCACTCACCGAAGCCAACCTGGCTACAGCCACCACAGAGGGCCCATTCTACCAGAAGCAAAGACCAACACCGAGTTCCTGGTAGCCTCGTTCCCTGAGGTCATCAGCCAGCCACCTGGTGGCAGGTTGATTATGCTGTACTACTTTCATCAAGGAAGGACAGTATTATGTTCCTGTCAGAGCAGACCTTCCGGATATGGATTTGCCTTCCCTGTTTGAATTGATTCTGCCCAAATTACCACTTGTGGACTTACAGAATGCCTCAGCTACCATCATCGTATTCCACACAGCACTGCTTTTATTCAAGTAACTGACTGCACAGCAAAGAGCTTTAGCAATGGGCTCATGCTCATGGAATTCACTGGTTTTACCATGTTTACGACTATTCTAAAGCAGCTGTCTTCAAAGAATGTAGGGTGGTACTATACCCTTTTAAAATGATGTTATAGCCCCAGCTAGGTGACAATACCATGTAAAGGTGGGCAGGTTCTCTCTAAGATTGTATAGGCTCTTAAGTAGCATCCAGTGTATGGTGCTATTTCTTGTATAGCCAGGATCCATTGTCCAGGAATCAAAAATAGAAATGGGGGCCGGGTGTGGTGGAGCACACCTGTAATACCAGCACTCGGGACGCTGAGGCAGGAGGATCGTTGCAAGTTCAAGACAAGCCTGGGCTACAAAGTGAGTTCAAGGCCAGCTTGAACTGCATAGCGAGACCCTGTCTCAAAAAAAAAAAAAAAAGTTTATTTAAAAAAAAAATAGAAATGAGAATTGGGTGTGGTGGCAGATGCTAGTAATCCCAGCACTTGGGAGGGTGAGGCAGTAGCTGTGAATTCAAGGCCAGCCTGGGCTACATAGTGAGTTGAAGATCAGCCTGGACAACATAGCAAGTTACTGTTGAAAGAAAAAAGAAAAGGAGAAGAGAAGAAGAGAAGAGAAGAGAAGAGAAGAGAAGAGAAGAGAAGAGAAAAAAAGAAAATGGGAGTAACATACTACTACCTTAGCAGTAGTAAAGCTTTGCCTCCTTACCTATGACCATATACTCTGCTGGCCTAGAGGTCTTGGTTCCAGAGGGACAAATGTTTCCATTAGGCGACACAATAATGATTCCATTGAAGTGGAAGTTAAGACCATACCCAGTTACTTGGGGCTTTTCATGCCATTAAATGAACAGGCAAAGAAAGGAGTTACTGTGATGGCTGGGTGATGGGTCCAGACTGCCAGGGGAAACTGGACTACCACTCCATAAAAGTATGTGTGGAATACAGGAGATCCCTCAGGGTAGCTCTTAATATCACTGTGCTCTGTGATAAGATCAGTGACAACTACCATCAATCAAGGCAGGATCACTAATGGCCCAGATTCTTCAGGAATGAAGATTTGGATCACCCCACTTGGTAAAGTACCATGCCCAATTATGGTGTTTTTTGAATGTAAAGGGAATGCAGCATGCAGGGTAGCTGAAGAAGGTGATCATAAATACCACTATGACCACACAACCAGCTACAGAAACAAGGACTGAAACTGTCACAAGTATCTCTTCCTTATTTTTAAACATATTTGTATTCCTCCCTATTTTATTCTTAACTATTTCTTTTTTTTTTTTTTTTTTTTTTTGGTTTTTCTCCGGTACCGGGAACAGAACTCACGACCTTGCCCTTGCCAGGCAGGCGCTTTGCCGCTGAGCTAAATCCCCAGCCCCCCTCTTTTATTCTTATGCAACATAAAATGTCTTGACTTTACAGCACAGTATTTGTCATGTTAATTTTTTATTGTAATATTTAAGTACTATGGGTATCAAGGATTTTACTTTCTTTTCTGGGAAAGGACTTAGCGCATATTTTTATTGTATACAGGATAGTTGTGCACGGCAGAATTAGGATCTTCTTGTCTTTATTAAGAGATTAAGTATGCAGAGTTTCATAAGAGATACCCAGTTGACAAGGATGACTTTCAGTGCTTAATTTCATGAGTCAACCTGACTGGACCACAAGTGCCCAGATACCTGGTTAAACAGTACTTCTGGAATGTCTGGAAGGGGTGTGTCTAGCAAAGCTTAGCATTTGATTGGCAGGGTAAGTAAAGCTGACTGCTTTCTCCAGTATGAGTGGGTCTCATTCGACCAGCCCACTGAGAGCCAGAATTAAACCAAAAGGTACAGAAAGATTGTCTCATCTCTGTCTGCCTGGCTGCTTGAACTGAGACATCGGTTTTCTTCTGCCCTTGCACTGGAACTTAATACTACCAGTTCTACTTTCAGGACTTGAGAGTCAGACTGAAATTTACACTCCTAATTTCCTGAGTCTCCAGCTTGCAGACAGCAGATTATAGAATCTGGGAATCTGGGAATCCGGATTCTCTGCTCTATAATCATGTGAGCCAAATTCTTATATGAAATGTTTTTTCTGATAAAAAATCTCTTATGAGAAATTTCACAGGATGCACATACATATACTACTGGTTCTCTTTCTCTAAGAGCCCTGGCTATAAGCTCTCCTGCCTGAATAAAAATCTTGAAAGCATACAAACTACGTACAACATTAATTTTAAAGATTCTGGCCACCAAGCAATGAAGGTCAGCGATTCCTAAGAGATCCTTCAGCTGTCCCAGTGTACCACCTGGAGTTCTCAGGCTGGCTGAGATGAGGAACCCCAGCAGAGCACGATGAAGTCTTGAGTTGAGCAGATACAGCTGAGAACCCACAGAGACTAAGGCAGCTGGACTTCACAGAGCGAAGTTCTGCAGGGAGGGAAAATGCTGCAGATGGGCAGAAGGTCTCTCTTGCATCTTGAGCAGAATATTAATTAGCATGGATGAGGAAAGTACTGGAATATAAGGAACGTTCATTTGAAAGGATTAGAGCTCACACAGAGCTAGAAACTCTGAACACAGCCCATTCCCTCCAGCCAATGGGAAAAACTCATAATTTACCTGGCATTCAATAGCATGTACAAAGGAAGGTCTTGCCTCAATAGTGGGGAATAATTAGTCCTAGGTTGAGCCTTGTTCTAGACCTGCCAAAAAATACTAAAAGATCCAAAAATTAAAATTGCTTTCAAGTAGTTCAACTATGAGAATCAAGAATATTTATAGTATTAGAGAAGCACCTGACAAAGTAAAATTTACAATGCCTGGCATCTAATTAAAAAATGACCAAGTGAGCAGAGAATCAGGAAAACAGGTGTAGTGTGGCAGTCAACCCACTGTCACTGCTTCAGCCCATCACTGCTGCTGATAGCAATCTCTGGAGGTTCAAGGGACTCTTTCTCACCTTTGAGCTGTCACCTTCAGGCATACTTTCTACCCTACCTCCCTCAGACACCCCTGTGGGCCAGTGGGTTGTGATATTCTATGAGAAGGGCGGACCCTGCCTGGCTCTTTCTGCCCCAGCTCAGAATAAGGAAAGCAGAGACCTCCAAGCAGGGGGACAAGTCTAGCACAACAGGGAACAGGTCTCTGTCATGGTCTCCTGATGTCTACAGGGCCAGCAGAGGCTCCCAGGTGACCACCCCACAGGGTCCACACTAGGTCCTTTCAGGTGGAACAACAGTCTCTTAGAGTGAGTCTGAGAGGGAAGCCCCCAGGCTGCCTCCCTTTGCTTTGGTGTCAGGCACTGAAAACATCTTGCTTGATTTTAAGGACTAACTTTACTTTGTGGGAGACAAAATACAGGGATGCTGATGCCATAGTAAGTGCACACAGGAAGAACACTGAGTATCCTCAGGAAGTATCTATTCCTATCCTGATCATATTGATCTTGTATTTGCTGCACTATCAATTTAATTATCTGCTGACTTGCTTGCTTCCCTGAAAGCCTGAGTTTCTCTCTGTATTCCTAGGAAAGGGCATAGCCTATAGAAGGCCCTACGTAAATGGCAGAGCTGCAGCCCAAACCCAAGTCCATGTCCAGCACTTTCTGTTCCACTGTAAATCCTCTGAGTGAGCAGAGCTGTAGGAGCCCCAGGACAGCCTGGGGAATGACTGTACATGAGCTTGCTGTGGGGCTGCAGGGTCTGTGCCCCACAGAGCTTCAGCCAGAGATCAAGGAGAAGCCATGAGGTGTAGCACAGCTGTGCCAGGTTGTCTGAAGGTGAAATTGCGAAGAGGCAATTCTCACTGAGGAGACAGCTTGCCAAACGGCTGCCAGTCTTTGTTGGGCTCCCCATTGCTCCAACCAAAATTATCTCAGGGCTGCAGGCTGGGTTCTTCCTATTAAGCCCTCCCTTCCTTCTCTGCTTTCACAGGTGTCCAAAAGCAGCCCAGTGGCTCTGCCTGCCTAGTCCTGCTCCCTCTCCTTTTTGTTCTTCAGAGATATTCCTCCAATAAATCTCTGGTGTATCTATCATCTGCCTCACTGGAAACCTGGGCTGATGGAGAGTGACACATGGGTTGAAGGGGAACATCGGGGCATTGACAAGGACAGACCTAGGCATCCCATCCTGACTGTCTACAAGAGGCCCAGAGAGGCTGCCTGGCTGCCTTGTCAGTTTGAAATGGCTAAAAATATGGGAAGTCAGGACTGGAATTTAAAGTAAGCTACATTACCCAAAGCATAAAGGAAGTGATTTTGGCTGGTGGTACAGAGAAAATGCTAATGAAAAGCACTGCCTGGTAATTTGTTTCCTTGAGAAACGCACACAAGCTTCGGGAGCCTCTGAGGGGATACCCAACACACTGAGATTACCCTGACTTTGCGGCGTCTACTCAACCCTAAGAACCCCAGCAACCAGCAGGTGGAAGTCAGGCACCCTCATGGAGAAGGGGAACTGGAAACGGAGTAAGTGGCCACTGTGTCACTTTAACTGCATTCTTCATCCTTTCCCAGAAGAGAGGTGGAATAGAGATGTGGGAATGAAACCCAGTCTTGGGTCAACAGGGCGGACCCTGCAGGGTGAAGCCAGCTGAGACCAAAGGGCTCCACCTGAGGGCTGAGGTGAACGCACGCCTCTGCTGCCTCCTTCCTGTCTTAGCTCCTCTTCAACAGGTGACAGCCTGAGGAACAGAAACCAAGGGCACAGCTACTCACCTGTAACTATCAAACCCCCGCTTTGAACTAAGATAAGAAACTGCATAAGGAAGAGCTACAGGAAACTTAAAAAATAGCAGCTGGGTGTCAGCCAGTGAGAACAGTGTATTTTGACTAAAGCAAACTCAAAACTCAGAGTTTAAATGCCTCCCTCTGTTCTTCTGCCATCAATTCTGCAGTTAGTTTTCCATTGCTAAATCTTGGTGTTCATTTTGTAAGCATGGAGGTGCGAGTAAAAATGCTTAGGCACAGAAGGACCGCCACATCTAGAGCTGTACCATTGCGCAGAAGGGAAGGTCAGCGAAACTCATCAACAACTTGCTTGCTAGTTACGGTTTTGTGGTCTGTATTTTATTAGAATACAAACCCTCCCCCGGCTCCCTGTAGGGCCTGGTTCATTCGGTCCATGTGGATTAATGGGAGTCCCATTGCAAGGCTACTTGTACCACCCTCGTGGTAGCACAAGCCCCAAAGACTGGTCTGGCAGTGTCCTGGGAAGTTCTGCACTGAGCCAAATACTAAAGAAGTAGGTGCTAAATAAGTGTGCATGCAAATCTCTCTCTCTCTCTCTCTCACACACACACACACACACACACACTTACACACACACTCACACATCAAGATCAGAAGAAACAGAAGTCCAATGTTAAGAAAGTCTCTACACAAGCAGGGCAGGTAGCACATTCCAGTAATCCCAGCACTCCAGGAGGCTGAGGCAGGAGGATCTCAAGTTCAAGCCCAGCCTAGGCAACTTAGCAAGACTCTCTCTCTCAAAAAATTTATTATGGGGGCTGCTAGGAATGTAGCTCTTTGCAAAGGACTTAGTCTCACTTCCCAGTATGAGAGGAAAAAAAGCCCCAACACAGTGCCTTAGGTACATCTAGAGCGGGCAGAACTGGCCTTGCAAATGATCATGGCCAAGGGCAGGCCAGAGAGAGAGATAACCTAAAGCCCACCACAGGACAGAAAGATAGCACATCTGCTGTACAACTGACATAGGCAGAGTAACAGCCCCTGAAGATAGGCATATGTAAGACCTGCATCGAAGAGGAGTTAAGGCTGCAGATGGGATTAAGATGAGTTTAGTAGGGCCCAACACAATCACTCACAAGGATGCTAGAAAGAGGCAGAGGGAGGCAGAAGAGGTAGAAGCAAGGGAAATCACTGAACGCACCTGGCTTTGCAGATGGAAGGAGCCACATAGCTGGGAAGGTAGGCTGCCTGCACACACTGAGGAGGCAGGGAAACAGAGTGCCCCTCAAGAGCCTCCTGAAGGGGTCACAGATCTGCTGTCACCTTTTATTTTAGCCCAGTGGAACTCAGGTTGGACTTGCTGTTACTTTAAGCCACTCAAGTTAGTGGTAATTTGTTACAGCAGCAATAGAAGCTGAAGACAATTATCAGGCATCTAATTATCTTCTGCCAATAGGAACGAAGTAGATGGGTAAAAAAATGAACACAAGTAAATGAATTTAATAAAGTTTAATAGGGAAACTTCACACTAAAGGCAAAGCTCTGTTTGGTGTTAGACCAAGCACAGGATCTCAGGTGGCAGTGATCTGAGAGCTTGTCCAAGTCCCACAGTGGACACCTGCCTGACAGCCTTGGTTTTACCTCTGCTGAAACTGCAGTACTGCTGGGATGCTGGCTCATCTGCAGCTCTGTTTGAAAGGTTTCCATACTAAGCTGAAACCAGTCCCAGAGCCTCTACTCGCTGGTTCTGGGTATATGATCTTGAACTATTCAGGTTATCTGCTTCACCGTAAGGCCATCAAGACAAGAACCATGTATCTCTGCTATCTAAAGTTTCCTCTCCTCCTTCTCCTAAACCTAACAACTGTGATTCCTGCATTTATCCCCCATATGTTGAAATGTTCCTCTTCACCTACATCCCCCTTAAACATGGCACTCCTCAGCCCTTTTAGCATCAGGAGTTTCTTAGTCATCTTCAAATGAAGATTTGTGTATCTAATACGCAAGTTAACACAAAAGTAGTTCAAAGCAAAATTAAGTTTAGGCAGAAAGAAAGAAAACTAAAGGCTAAGTATTAAGTAAAAAACAGCAAATACTTTCAATAGTTTAGGTCCTCATTGATGGTGATTAGAATCCTTCCTAACTGAGAGTAGGTTTAATACTAGAAAAGTAATAAAAATTATACTAGAAAAGTAATAAACTTCATGGAGAAAGAAATGCAATAGTGTTTGTAAGCTTACGGTAAAGATTATCATACAGGTGAAGACACACACACATACACACACCTCTCCATCACTGAACCATGAGGATTTGGACAAGTGGTAAGCAGTTCATGTAAGTAATATAATTGACGCTATTTTGATCCAGTTGAATCAAGCATTTCTGAATAGCTGAACAGTAGATAGAAGACAGAAACAGGAAAGGAAGAAATCAAGTCAATGGGTCCTGACCCGAGAGCTTTTGCTTCCGCAGAAGACCTCATTCCTCATGGGCTTATTGCTACCCCATGCTCAGGTACCACTCAGAACCCTGGGAACATGGAAGTGAAGACCACACAGGAACGGTCCCCAGTTTCATGGATCTCACATTCCTGTGAGAAAAGGAGACAGCTGATCAACAAATAGGTTTTTGTTTTTCTTGTCTTTCAGCACATAGTTCTGGGAGTCTGTTACATACTACATACTATTCAAGGCCTGGAGGACACAGTAGTAAACATGACCGAGCTCCTCCTGCCACAAAGATAACATTCTGGTAAGGGAATGAAACCAATTAACAAGTAGACAAGTAAATAACTCTGGACAGTGTATACTAGGAAAAGAAAAACAGTCTAGAGCAGATCTAGGAAGGCTTCCAAGAGAAGGGGATGTTGGGGCAGCTCTAGAACTGATGAGCAGATGGCCATGTGAAACTGAGGACAGAGAATTCCACATATGAGATAGGACGGTTTGGTCCTGAAGCTGGAACAAGCCCCCTGTGTGCAACAACTGTGACCAAGTCTGAGCAGCTGCCCTCTAGCAAGCAGTGGGAGGGTAAGAGGCAGACGCGAAGAGGAGATGGAGCCCCAGGGGATGGCTGCTGCGGGGAAACCAACCAGGGTGGTGGCCACACTGAGAGATGACGGTGGCTCAAGTCAATGTGGTAGCAGGGGAGAGGCTGAGCTGAGGAGCAGACACAAGGTAAGGGTTTACAAAGGGTAAACTGTGAAGGGTACATCAATAAATCTCAGAGGACAGGATGTAGTAAGAAAGACAGGCGATCAGAGATAAATTCTAGAGTAACAAATAATCTGATTTAAAAGTGCACTGAGGATTTGAGATTTGTCTCCAAAAAAATATACAGAAGGTCAAGAAATATATTAAAAGATGCTTAACCTCACGAATCATTAAAGAAATGCAAGGAAATATCACCTTATACTAACTGTGCTGGCCACCACAAGAGGGACAGAAAAGAGCAAGTGTTGATGAGGATGCAGAGACACCGAAACCCTCATACACGAGTGACGGGATGGCAGAATACTGCAGCTGCTGTGCACAACTCTATGAAGGGTTCTCAAAAAACTAAAAATAGAATTACCCTATGATTAGCAATCCCACTTCTGAATGACCTGAAAGCATGTTCACTGCGGCACTAGTCACAATAGCCAAGAAGAAACAAACAAAAAACCCCCTCAGATGTCCACCTATGGATAAACGAATAAAGAAAACAGAATTTACACACAGTGGAAGATAATCCACCTTAAGAGAAAAGGAAATCCTGTCACATGTGCGCTATGGATGAACCTAAGTGAAGCCAATCAATCACAAAAGAAAAACTGAATCACTGTACTTAGATGAAGTGTCCAGTGGAGTCAAATTCAAAGAATCAAAACCAAGTTCTAGGTGCAACAGTATACTCAAACATCCTAACTGAGAAAAGACAGTAAGTATTAGGTGCCAAAGACAGGTTTGAATCAAGTCATCTAATCAGCAAAAACGATAAAAACTGGCTGCACCATGAATTCTTCTGCCACCAGGATGGTACAGTCTTAAGGAAAAACTGGAATTTCTTTCGAGTGAACTTTATTGAGTGTTCCATGCTTCTTTCTCCCCAGAGGTGTGGGTCCTTGTCCCTTCACTGCAATGAATGATCCCCTGTAGTTACAGAGCATGGTAGACTGAAAATCTAGAGCTGTTCTAGACCTAGATCAAGTATTAACACTGATCTTCGCATAGGAATTTAATTGTGAAAATTAGATGAAATAAAATGACAATCCAATTCCTCGACCAGTGCTCCAATGGCTGCCATACTGGACAGTACAAATGGAAAACATTCCACCACTGCAGAAAACTCCTGTTGGACAAGGATCTAAAAGATGAGAGAAAAGCCAGTATCAGAACAAAGGAGGGCAGCTATGTTGGGATTGATCTGCATTCTAGTTTGTCAGAGAAAAGAAAGAATGAGGATCTCATGTGTATCTAATGTGTGTGGGCTACTTAGGCAAGCTGACCTGGAATCACTTTCAGTTCTAAAGGGAACTGGGCAGAGCAAGGGTGGGATCCCAACAGAGCCTGTATGGAATGCATTAGAGAGAACCAAAAATGGAGACAAGAAAAGCGGCCAGGAGGAACAAACAAGCCTGCACAAGTCACAAGCCCTGTGGTGGATCTTCCCCAATGGGGCCTCTGAAGATCCAAGAGGGCCAACCTGAACTATCTGCCAGGCTCTGCTAGTCAACCCTCTGATGACAGCACTCACCTGCAGTTTCCCTTCACTGCCTTGCCACTCCTTGAACCAAACGCCAGATGGTAGAGGATGGGTGAAGTCCACAAGGACCACACTGTCTCTACGCCCTCAGTGCAAGAAACCAGACTATGTCAACCTCCAGATGGGTTAGGGAGAATGATTAATGATGAACCAAGTACAAGGTCAGGATTTTATTACACAGAAGACCACACATTTTCACTTTGGACACATTTGCCCCTCAGCGTGTGGACATGCCAAGTAAGCCAATCTAAATTTTAAGAGAGGAAGAACTTTGAGAATCATTAATTAATGCAGGGACAGAATTCAAAGCCAAGTGACTAAGTGAAATCTACTCAGGCGAAAACAAAGCTAGAGAAGAAAAGAGGTCTAATGCGGGCCCTTCTACAAAAATTCCCAGTCACCACATCTGATCTGGCAGGCCTCCTGAAGACCCATGTGTTAAACACCTGTTCCCAACATGGTGCCGCTGAGAGGTGGTGGAACACTTAAGTTGCAGGCCTACTTTCAGGTCACTACAGCATGCCCATGAAGTGCACTGTGGGACACCAGACCCTTCCTTTCCTTTTCTTCACATCCTGTGATGTGAATGGGCCAGCCAATGATAGACAGACACCTTCGAAAGCGTGATTCACAGCAACACTTTTCTCTTCATCAGTTGGTTGTTTCAGGTATTTGTTACAGTGAGGGAAAGTTGACAAACACAGGAGTCAGGCAGAGAATGCAGGTCTAGCAAAGGATACTGACAGAGGGTGGCTGGTGAAGTATGAGGGAAATCAGGAGGACTGGGCCAGTTTGGTAGAGGGGAGAGGTAAGGGACCAGCTGTGACAGGCTAACATGGAATTAGGGGTGATGGTCAGTGGAAAAGGTGGGGAGGGGATAAAAACTACTGATGTGAAGACAACTTTATCAGTAAGAGGGAAAGATGGAAACCCAAAACTGAGATTTAGCAGGAATGCAGGAAATCAAGAGCAGATTTGGGGAGTGGGGTGGGAGATGTGAAGGGGAGAAGCAATCTGTTAGGAGTAATCAGTGATTGGGTGACTGGAGGTGGTGCAGGGTATCATACAGTTCAAGAACCAGCTGGGTAGAGGACTGGAGACATGAACCCCTCTTTCTCTTCTAAAGGACTTGGGGCATTTAAAGCTGGTCCACTGTGACCCTCCTCAATAACTGCCTGTCTGAGAGCTAAGGCCCAGATGGTCTGTGCCTGAAAATGAGAGGAAGTAACCATGCCTTAGGTGAAGTTGCTGCTGGGTCCCCAGGCTCAACCTCAGGAGCAAGCACGGCCACCACCGGGGGCATTGATTTGCTTGGATTTAGTGTAACAGTATTCAAAGACACTACACAGAAAGCCTCTTCAGCCCAACTAGGTTTCCAAGACTGCTTTCAGTGCAGCCCTGAAGGGCTTATAGGCAAAGTATGGGGAAGGGGACTGCTGCTCCCTTCCACCCACACCAAGGGCCATCTTGACCAGAAGTTCCACTTGCGATTTAGACAACTAGAACGTTATGGCCAAAAGGCACTCATGCCTACACTGAAACCTGTTTTCCAGCTCTGCCAGTCTATATTTCAGCTCCTCTTCATCACTAAGTGGAAGCAGAGGTGCAAGGAGGGAAACTGAACCACTTCTAAGAGTGCTTCTTTCTTGTACATCTGCTATCACATAGTAACAAGTAGCCACTAAATAAACATTTACTAATGACACCGTTTTCCCAAATGGAGTAAGAGAAAGGCTCATTAGAGGTGGGGCTTTGGGCAACTGCATGGCAATATTCAGCGCTCTGATCCTGAAGGGAAGGGAGCACAGCAAGAGGAAAGATAAGACAACAACGGGGAAAAGCGGCAGAGCACCAAGGCAAAGTCTTTACACACCCCCTGTGCCCCTCACACCCCAGGCGGAAGTAAGCTGACCATACCCTGTTCTGGCATTTGCTCTACTCCTTTCTGCTAATGCAAACTATAAACGTTTGGAGAAGCTAATCCATGTCCCAGTCTCTCATACCAAGTTTCCACTAATTCATGGCGGGATGAAAAGACTACATATGGCTAGTTTGTTATAATCATTGCACATTTAATTAGCCTTGGCATCTTTTCCTACTTTTTGTCTTCCATGTGATTATGTTTCTTCCAACAGCATATAGATTGCTCAAGTTCTAAAACCTAATCTGAGACATTCTCACATGTAATAGTGGTATAGTATATTACTGGAGAATGTCTTGACTTTCGCCTTAGTTTCCTTACCTATAAGACCTATGTTTGTGATGACAATGAATTAACACCAA
Source organism: Chinchilla lanigera (assembly GCF_000276665.1). Lineage (NCBI taxonomy): Eukaryota > Metazoa > Chordata > Mammalia > Rodentia > Chinchillidae > Chinchilla > Chinchilla lanigera. The sequence continues at coordinate 458,954 of NW_004955561.1, forward strand.
CAAAACCCACAGTCCTGGCACACAAGACATATCATTAATGTTAGCTGTTATTAAGAATTGAGATTTATCATTTATATGTATATTACTGGTATATTAGAGCTTATTCTGCTTTCTATTAACTATGCTTTTTCTTAGTGTTTTTTTTTTCCTGTTCCTTTTTTCTGCCTCACCATGGTTTAATACATTTTCCTCAATTCCATTTTCAAGCTTGGAAAACACTGCATTGTTTGTATTCATTAAGGGTTAGCCTTAGAATGTTAAAAGGATCCAAGGAGGCCAATGCTTCCCAAAGAATACCAAGGGCTCAGGATGCCTTCACAGTCTAATCGTCCTCTCCCAAGTCCTACATTATTATATAATTTTTCATGTATTTCTGTTTCTATTTCTGAAGACAGGGTCTTCACTGTGCAGTCCAGGCTGGCCTTAAACTCATTATATAGCCCAGGTTGGCCTAGAACTCATGGTGTCTGCCTGTCTCAGCCTCTGGAGTGCTGGGATTATAGGTGTGTGCCACCATGCCCAGCTACTGTCTAACATTTGATTTCTACTTTAATCCCCTCCTCCCCACCCCAAGTCTATATACTATCTGACATGAAGAGTAAGGTGATTTAAACAGCTCACAATTCATTATTCATTACCTCTCAATTCATTATTATTTTTCGTTTGCTAGAAAAACAGAAACAAAAACTAGTCTTGGACAGGATATGGGATTTCCCCCACTCTGAATTCAGGCACTGAGAGTTCAGGGCTTTGTCAGCACCTCCCATGACTCTGTGCTTCTGGGTTGCCATGATGCGAGCAGCTTTGATCCAGGCACCTGTCTCCATGCCGCTTCTGCTCTGGAACCAGCTGACTATAGAGTGAACCTCTACAAACATGAACCAAAATAAACATCTCCTCCTTTAAGCTGTGGGTGTTGGGTATCCTGTTTCGGGATGAGGAAAGTGCTTTAGGTGCTCAGAACTCTATAGAATTGTCTTTATTCAGTCCTCTCCAATTTTGGATCTTCAGCTTTGATAGTAAACAGAAGCAGCCATGTGAAGCTTTCACATTTGTTGTGAAATTCCTACTGAAGAGCCCCAATACATTTATTATACATTATTTAAAAACTCACAGAACAAACTTTCTGGAGAATTTTAAACTTTTGTCCTGTTTTAAAAACTTGGCCACATATTTTTTTAAAAGCTAATATTCTAATAATTCCTTTAAAAGTACACACATATATGGAAAAATTATGATCACAATGTTCAGTTTGTAATTATTCATAATTGGACAAAAACTGGTGTCCAAGAATAGAATATGTGTGCACAAGGTGGCATGTGCTCCAGCGGACTGTTATCAACCACTCAGGAGTACAGATAATGCACTGGGAAACTTTTAGTGACAAATGGAAGCCATGAGTGTAGGTGTGTGGAGCTGGTCTTAGAGAAGTCACACACTCTCACAGTGACTTGGACCTTTCCTCTGTTGCACTTATTCTAAGTTGATTTGTGTAATTCCTAATTAGTGTTTTTCTCTCCTCCTGGTCTATAGGAGTTCTACCAGGGGAGGGTTTCTTTGTTTTGCATACCTCTTGACTCATCTTCCTAATGGCAGAGGGAAGGGAAGTGAGGGAGGGAAAAGAGAACAGAGAAACAGGAAAAGAGAGAGGGGAAGGACATGCATTTCTCATGAAAGCACTATGGATCCAAGTCACAAGACACTCCAACTGGGAGAGCACATTCTCATTTCCACTGGCAACAAAAGCAAGGCCTTGAGGGCTGAAAACAGACAAGGTGGCAGGGCTGCCCCAGCATCTGGGATTGTGCTGAAGACTGCATTCTAGGCAAGGCAGGGCTCTCCAGCTGACTAGCAGTGGTGCACATAATACAGCACTGGTATATGTGTGGGGTGGGCAGGCTGGTAGCAGGAATCTTTTAGGAGACTAGCAAAATATTTAACCATGGACTTTTATCTGAATTCTGAATAGTCTGCAGCCCGAGGATACCCAAGAATATAAGTAAGGGCTTGGAAAATGTCCCCTGTAAGTAAGGTATAAGTGTAGGTGGGGAATATAAACCCAGTAACTTGGGTGTTAATACTAATTTGACCTGTTTATGGCCTTAGATAGTTATTCTTAAGACATCTGAAAAACACTAAGACTAAAATCAATCAAAGATGATCAAAAAGGTAATAAATTTAATGATTATGACTTTTCCCTCTAATGTTAATTACTTTATAATAAAAAGTCCCATACAATAGGAAGAAGTGTGTCTCCTTTGAAGAATTGCTATTTTCTTCTATCAGATGCTAATAATTTTGAAACCCATGGTTTATATCCTTTCCCCAGAGATCCTAAGAATCTCAAATTTAAGGTTCAAGCACAGTAAGCATATTACTGCAATAATCTGGGTAGCTTATAATACAGGGCCAAGCAGCACATTGAAAAAGAAAATCCTCCATAAAGCCTGGTCTTTTTGTCTACTTCTTTTAACATATAAATCTCTTCCATGGGATTCCACTACTAAAGGCTGGATTACTTTGATTATATATGATCTTATAAATTCTGCTTTCAACTAGACCAGAGCTTCTCACTGTCGGGCAGAAGAGATTAGAGGGTGAAAGGTCACCTGACAGATCAGACCCATGTGGGTGTCCTTTTCCGATTTACCCATAGCAGCTCATCAGCACCCAAACAACTATTTAGAGTTGATAAGACCACTGGCAGCTGTTACATCCAAGAAGATTAGCAGGTAAAAAGGATAAATAATCAATGAATGACTGTAAGTTTGGTTGATTAGATATTCTCTAAAAGGTGAATTTTAGGAGTTTTTATCAGTTTCAATTTTGAATCTAACACCCTAAGTTTAATCTCTGTGAAACTGATATAAAATATTTTATTTTTAATGTATGGATATCAAACATATCCTAAGTGCTAACACATAAAGCTCAATAAATGCCCATTATACCTCATCTTTCAGATAAACTTGGGAGTTATTTACGTAAGGATTTCTCAATCCTGTTACCAATGAAATTTGAAATGTTTAATCCTTTATTTTGAGGTATTATGGGCTAATTTGTGCCCTCTTCAAAATAACATTTGATGGAAGTCCTAACTCCCAGTACCTCATCATGTGGGTATCTTTACAGATAGGGTCTTGGAAGAGGTAACTGAAGTAAAATGAAATCACACAGCAGGTGCTGTGCCAATACAACTGTTGTCCTTGTCACAAGAAATAAGGACACAGACACATGTGCACAGAGGAAAGACCATGCATAGACACAGTGAAAGAGAGGGCAGCTGTTTGCAAGCCAGGGAAAGAGGATTAGAAGATGCCTACTGATTATAAGATTTGCAGTCTTCTGCACTGGAGCAGTGAGCATCTGTCACTTAAGCACTCCCTTGGTGGAATGCTGGGATGCAGCCCCAGCAGACTCACAGAAAGGGGCTGACTGCATTTGAACAGCTGGAGGCATAACTAGCCTCTCCCTGTGGTGTCAGTACCAGCCTTGCACCCCATCTCCAGTTATGAAATAAAAATTCTCTACATGTTGCTCAAATGTCCCCTAAGGTAGGAACTCTTCCTGCCTGTCCCACTGAGCAACTTCAGTTACTCTGTGCTCCCTGATGCGCAGCATAGCAATGATACATAACTAAATAGATTATCAAATATTTACTGAAGGAATTCATACACCTGGTCTCCATTCTGGGTCTTACTGGGCCATGAAAAACTCCTCTTGCTGAAAATAAAATAGTAATCACTTCCCGGTTAATTTACAGAGGGTTGTGTACTGTTTAACTAAACAAGCAGTTTTCACTGTAGCATGGACTCTGGCAAATCAGCGGTGTTAACACCACACCTGTGTTCACCTCTTTTTGTTGCTACTGCTCACTTACCTCACTGCAGATCCACTGAGACACTGGGCAGCATGCTGCTGTCAGCTTTCCTAATGTACCACTTGACTTCAGGCAGATACAGTGACTATGATAAATTCTTCTCTAACCATGTGAAACTCAGGGCACTTGTGAAGAAAACAAACATGGGATTTCAGTGCAAAACTGTTAGCATAATGACACTACACAATCAGAAACCCCAAAGCATACCCAAAGGCTGATGCCAACAGAGGTACTCCTGAGAAGGGCAAAATCACAAATCTTGCCCTACCTCTTCCATAAATCTGACGTTTTAACCTTGCCACACTTGCTGTCATGCTGTTGGAAAGCTGGTATGTTTGGGTTGTGAGTGGCAGAGGGCTGGGTTGGCTCGAAAATGCCACAGCAATGTGAAAAGGGTGACACTGCACACACAGAAAATAATTTCTGATCGCTGTACTCCATTATTCACAAGACATTATTTCAATTTGACCTACAGTTTATTCATTTACAAATTCATTTATTGCATATTTTAATAGCTGGGGTTCATAGTGTTAGAGATTTCATTGGCTCAACTTAAAAAAATACTAAAAGTAGTCACTTTTAAGTGCTATTTCAGAAGAAAATGTCTACTATTTCAAAGTTATTGTGATTTTAAATGTTTTTTACTTTAAAAAATTGTAACTAACTTTGTAACTTTTTTATTTTTTATTTTTTTGTCTTTTTGACACAGGGTCTCACTGTGCAATGCAGGCTGGCCTTGAGCTCACTTTGTAGCCCAGGCTGGTCTTGAACTCCTGCCTCAGCCTCCCAAATGCTAAGATTATAGGCGTGCGCCACCACGCCCGGCTAACTTTGTAACTTTTAAGAACTGCAATACTAACTTTGTACCTTTTTAAAAATTACAGCAATAACTTCGTAACTTAAAAAATTATAATACTAACTTTGTGACTTTAAATTGGAATCCTAAAAAAAAAAAAGTAAATTGGAATCCTACTCCAAGCAATACATGAAACACAAGTCTAACAAACAACTCCACTGATCTTGGGTGACACCATTCTGAACTGCTGCGATAGACATTCAGCAGCTTCGCCTCAGGTTCTCATACTCTCCAAGGATGTAAATGATGGTGGAACACAAAGATTCCTAACTCGACTGCTTATAATGATGCAGAGGCTGAAAAGAATCCTCTTCTCAGGTTGGTCTCTCCATAGAAGAAAAGGAGAATGGCTTGAGGATATCCTGAAACTTAGAAACTAAACAAATCCCTCTGCAAAACAGTGTTCCCACTCAGTAAAGCTGGTGAACAGTGGATGTCAATGTTTTAGAGGGAGGAGGCAACTGATCAAGTGACAATGTGTAGTAACCTTTTCCTTTTTCAGAAAGAAATTTTCCAGAAAGAATGAAAATTAGTTAACTATAACATTTAGAATTTCACATCTTTCCTTGGTCATTTATAAATATGAAATCTACATTCATTCAGCAATAAAAACTACCATACTCTAATCATAGCATTAAAAAGTTGGAAAAAGTCCCCTAATTCCTATTGCGTTTATTTCTTGGTTCAATCTCAGCACTTTCAGCTGCTCTTGTGCGGCGATTCTGTCTTGGGCTTGTTTCTACGTCTTGAAGATCATTTCTAAAAACAGGAAGAAATGACATCTTAGCAATGGTCATTATTCCATAGTAATTTCTAGTTTATAAATACTTTTGCATGCATTATTTCATTGAAACCCGCAATAGCCTTCTATTCTAGTGACATGTTATTATTATTGTTATTATTATTATTATTATCATCATCATCATCGTTCCTATTATATAACTGAGAAAACACTGAATTCTCAAAGATGACAAATTCAGAATCAGAAATAAAACTGAATCAAAATCTAGCAGTTCAAGGTCCTGAGTTTGATTCCCAGTACTAAAAAAAAAAAAAAAAAAAAGGAAAAATCAAAATCTAGCAGTTTTATGCTTCTGTTAAATATCTTGATGTGTCAAATTGGGGGGAAAAACCTTCTTCTGTCCTAATGAGAAAAAGCCAGATAGTCCAATCCTATCTCTTCTTGATCCTGTCAGAGATTGAGACTGTAAGGTAACCTAGGAAACAGTATTCCAAGAACCCTCTAAAGAGAGATGGCCATGCACCTTCTCTCACTGTAAGCAGAGCCCTGGAGAGAGGAGGGCTGCTGTACAATCAGGTATGAAATCAGCCAAAATTCTTGTGAATTCTTCCTATTTCTTTTGGTTCTGGGGGTGGAACCCTGGCAGCACATGCTTGGCCACTGAGCACTGCCTGCCTCCTGGATTCTTCTAAGACACGAAAGCTTGAAATCACTGAAGGAAGAGCCAAACTCACTGGCCCGTAGGTGCAGGTGGAGATATACTGTCTCAGCACGGCGAGGTCAAATCAGTCCATGCAAGCTGGAAGGACAGGAAACCCTTTGCAGTGGCACAGGCAAAGGGTCACTGCTGCTGGGGACATGGTAGAAACTTCCTCTCCAAATTTGGAGGGGGAGCAAAGAAGGAGTTGCCAGGGGTGTGGGGAAGGGCAAGTTGACAAGGCAGAGTACTGGTGGTCTTCAGGGCTCGGAAACTTCTGGATGTCACTAAAATGGGTGCTGTATGCTCTTTACAATTTGCTAAATTGTATGCTCTTTACAATTTGGCCATATAACATGCAGCACAACAAGTGAACCCAAATCTGTTACAGTGAATAACACTGTAATCTGTTACAGTGTAAACTGTTACAGTGACTAAAACCAAAGTTAGAGGCCTCATACTACCTGACTTCAAGACTTCCTATAAAACTGCAGTAATCAAGAGCATGAGTCATTATGAGACAGACAGATCAATGGAGCAGAACAGTGACTCACACATACACATCTCAATGCCAAGGTTATTAAATGGAGATAGGATAGTCCCTTCATTACAGTGCTGCAGCAGCTAGAGATCCCTATGCAGAAAAGAAAAATTGAACCCCAATTCATACCTTCCAACATTTGAAAAGTTACTTGAAATATGTTACAGACTTTAACGTAAAAACTAAAAGCTTTAGGACATAAGAGAAAAATCTTTGTAATACTAAGTTAGGCTAATATTTCCTAGGCAGGACTCCCCTGCCAAGAAAACCCCACAAAATATTTTAAAAATTGATACATTTCATCAAACTTTAAAATTGTTCTTTGAAAAACACTTATAACAGGAAAAAGCAAACAAGCAATACAGAAAGACCTAAGTGAGACCCTGGTAAAAGTTCTGCATTTAGCATGCACTGAATGTAGTTCTGGACAAAACATTTTAAAAGACCAAGACAGACTAGAGCCAGGGGAGCAGGCCCATGACCTGTAGAGCACGGGGTCTTTCCAAGGGCTGCCTCAGGAGCCTCTCCCAGTCAGGTGGGAGGTCATGCTGAATAAGAGCAACCCCTCCTGTCTCTCAGAAGCTATTCCTATTCCCCTACTCTCCCACCCCTATTCCCCATTCTTTTTCTACAATAAATTTTCCTCCTCCTAAAAAAAAAACCAAAACAGTGAATAAAGGAAGTCTGGGCCCAACCCAATAGTTTTTTGGTTGTTTTGTTCCTTGTTGCTTTATAAGCAGTATTCCTTCCCTTCAATTTTCGTTTCATGTATGTTGAGGCTCTCATAAAGTGTATATAAGCATTTTGTTTTATTTTTAGATAGGGTCTTGTTAAGTTGCCCAGGCTGGGCTTGAACTTGTGATTCTCCTATCTGTGGCATCGTAGAGTAGTGCCATTATAGGTATGCACAACCATGTCTGGCTATGTGTATGTGTTTCTAATCATTTCTCTTCTTGATGGATTGACATTTTAAAGCACTATAAAATGCAACTTTTCATGCAGCATTTATCTTAAAGTCTATTTTGTCTCATATCAGTATAGACATACTCATCTACATTTAATGCTTTTGTTGTTCCTTTATTCCTCCATCACAGATTTCTACTGTGCCACTTTCATTTCTTTTACTATATCTTAAAATTTGTTTTCTTAACGGTTGCCCTGGGGATTTGGGTTAGGATGTTAGTTTACAACAGTACCTAGTTCAGATTAATACCAACATAATGTCAACAACACACAAAATTTTTTCCTATATGCAGTAGCTCCGTGCCTTCCCCCATCCTTTCTGCTGTTAGTGTCACACAGATTCTATCTTTACACAGTTTGTTCAGCAACATAGATCTGTAATTATTGCTTTATGCAACTGTCTTTCAAAATAGGAGAAAAAAATTACAAACCAAAATATATCTATGCTCTTCAATATTAACCTATGGAGTTACCTTTACTGAACTATTTATTTTCTCCTGTGGGTTCAAGTTACTGTCTAGTGTCCTTTCATTTCGGCCTGAACCCTTCAGTATTTTATATAAAACAGACCCCTAGTGACCACTTCTCCTCGTTTTTGTTTCTCTTGGAGCATCTTCATTTCACCTTCATCTCTGAAGGGCACATTTGTACAGTATTCTTGGTTGGCAGCCCCTTTCTTTTAGCACTTGGAATATGTCATTTTACTGCCTTTGGCCTCCATGCACCTGAGCTGTTTTAAACTATGAATTGTTTTTCTCTTAAGATTTTTTTCTGTCTTTGACTTCTGACAGCTTGACTACAATGTGCCTAGCTAGGGATGTCTTTGTGTTTATACTACTTGGATTTTGTTGAGCTTCTGAGATGCATAGTCTTTTTCATCAAGTTTGGGGAAATTTCATTATTTACTGTCATACTCTGTGCCACTTTCTCTGTCTTTGCCTTAGGTCTCCACTATGCATATGTTGGTGCAGTTGATGGTGTCCCACAGGTCTCCGAGGGTAGCTATTATCCTTTATCCTTCTCTTTCTGTTCCTCAGAATGGGTAATCTCAGCTGATCTCTCTTCAGCTTCACTCATCTTTTCTTCCACTGCTCAAATCTGCTGTTGAGCCCCTCAGTGAATTTTTCATGCTGCTAGTATGCCTTTCAACACCAGAATTTCTATTTGGTTCAACAGATAGTTGCCTTTAGTTCTCTGAATATACTTCAGTCCTTTCCCCTTTTGGTGAGGTATATAGAAAGAACATAGTGGAAAGCAGACTCCCTTGGTCTGACCACAGCGTGGTCCGAATAGGGACCATTCTAAACAGCTGAATGTTCTGATTTTTTTCTAAACATGGTATTAGTTTTTTTGGGGGGCGGGTACTGGGAATCGAACTCAGGACCTTGCATTTGTCAGTCAGGTGCTATGCCGCTGAGCTATAGCCCAGCCAATAAACGTGGTATTGGTTGTTTCCCTGCTGCAAATACTTTCAATCCTCTGTATGGGATACAAAGACCATTCACGAAACCAATGCATAATCTTGAGTAAGGGCTAAAACATGTCAAATACATTGCAAGGAAGCAAAGTTATACAGCTGTGCTATACCAACAAAAAACTTTAATAAAGAACCAAGTCTAATAACATATTTAAAAAATCAAACTCTATTATCTAGTACATTTATTTCAGAAAGCCAATCTCATGCAACATTTAAAATTCATCAGTTACCACAAAAACAAATCATATGTCTATCTCACAAGATACATAAAAAACATTTGATAAAATTGAACATTCATATTAAAAACTAGATAAAAGATAAAACATTTACTGTTTTCTCACTAAGATTGGAAATAAGAAAATGATGCCCTTATTACCACTTCCAACTAACTCCTGAGTAGTGGTCCTAAACCAATATAATTAAGCATGAAAGAAGATAGAGAATGCATTACATGGATGTGACACCTAGCTTTGTAAAAACCACCAAAGAATCTATAAACTATTATATTATTAAGTAAATTTATCAAAGTCCTGAATACAGGGTCAGCGTACAAACTTAGTTTTATAAACTATCAACAAGTAATGAGAAACTAAGCAAACATACAACAAGTATTTTCAAACATAAAACAACACCAAATACCCAGAAATAAATCTAACAAAGGATGTGTATGGCCTATACACAGAAAATTATAAAATATGTAAGAAAATCACTTTAAGAACCTAAATGAATGGGTGCATATGCCATATTCAAAGATGAGAAACACCAATACAAAAGGGATTCTAGAACACAACGTAGGAAAATGCCTTTTGGAACTCAAGGTAGGGAAAATTTCTTATACAATGCAAAAAAACCTAGCCATAAAGGAAAAGTGCTAAACTGGATAAAATAATTAAAATGTGTCTTCAAAACACACCACTAGAAGGGTAAAAAGGCAATTCCCATGGAATAAAAAGTGATTATAATATATACATTCAACAAAGACTTACAAAGACCTACCATAAACAATAAAGAGGAGACAAGATAACAAAAAGAGTACGAATGATCTAAATAAGAAGTTTACAAAATAAAATGAAAATATATACAATATATAACTAGACACCCACTAGAATGACTAAAATCACAGACTAAGAACACAGAAAGTTTACAAGGAACAACTAGAACTACCATTGGTGATGGGAGTTTAATTTGACCACTGTGGAAACATGTTTAGCAATCATGATTACACATACCCTTGGTCCAGCAATATTACTCTTAGGAATATACTCAAGAGAAATGAATACACACTGGAGGACATTTACAATTATGTTCTTTAAAGTCTTATAATAGCCTCAAACTCCAAACAAACCACATACGTATGTAGGAATGACAGTGTGGATAGTCACTTATTCATACAATGGAATAGTATACAGTAGTGATGGCAAACCTTTTAGAGCTTTCACTGACACAAATGGCCCACTGTGGCATGTGTGCTACAGATTCGCCACCATTGCTATAGACCATGGTTGCCAAACTTCAGCATGTAGCAGAATCATTTGAAGGTTTGTCACATACAGGGTCTGATCCTCAGAGCTTCCTGTTCAAGAGGCTGGAGATCACACTAAGAGAAGCATTCTACAGATACAGCAATGAAGAGTATTAAGTAAGTAGTAGATGTAATCACGGAAAAAGGCACAGACACAGTGCTGTGCCAAAGAGTACACATCATATGATTCCATTTATGTGGTTTAAAACCAGGCCAGATTACCCTATAGTAGCAGAACAGTGTGCATCTTGGGTAGATTCTGACTTGGAGGAAAATCCTAGGAATGCTCCACACCAGACTGGGTGGTGGCTGCACAGGGGCTGATGAGTCTGGTACAGTGGTGGTCCCTAATGAATCACTGTTCCTGTCTGAGATATGGGGCTGATCTTGTGACTCAACAGGATGACAGATGTGACGTGGTGCTCATTTTAGATAAAGTCTTAATAAGGGTTGAGAAACAGACATGGCAATGCCCACCACCGTGGGAGGCTGAGGCGTGAGGATTGCAAATTTGAGCCTAGACTGGGAACTTAGTGAGACCCTGTCTGAAAATTAAAAAAAAAAAAAATAGGGCTGGGGATGTAGTTTTGTGCAAAGGTCCTGGGTTTGATGCCTAGCACTCCTCCCCCCAAAATAGACCCAAGCACCTTTGTACTTGTGCTCTTAGGAGTTTTATCATCTGGGTCCAATCAGGGCCACAATAATTAGAAATACAGTCATTACAGTAGGGCTTTCAGTAACAAGGATATGCCTGGTAAGAAATAAAAGGAACTCTACAGAATACAAAAAAGCAAAAAGGAATAACTACTGCCTATAGGGCTCTGACAGAGCAGACAGAGCACTCAGGGCAGAGCTCCCTCTCAGAAGGACTCACACCTGGCCGAAGCGTGTGCACTGCGGCTAACTGAGGGCCACTGCCACAGGCGGGGCAATGGGCTGCCAGCTGCTGTGCATCTAGGAGCCATCACCAGAAACGCCACGAGTGCTGCAAGAGTCTGGCCAGTGAGCATTCACAGACAAGAAGCAAAACCTGTTCCTCTTGTAAGCCTTCCTCAGTGCCCTCCATGGATAAAGCCTAACAGCAGAAGAGCTGGAAGAGGAAAGTGTTTAAACAGCCTGGTTTAGTTTTCAGAGAAGAGGCCAAAAAAAAGGTGAATTTGGAGCTGAGAGGCAATAAATTGATAGGTAAGTCAAGAACTCTGCAGTTCCTCTATGCAGGAAATCCATCTACCTGCTGCAAAGGCCACATGAAGATATCCCTGGAGAAGCCAGATGGAGAAGAACAGGCTCTGAAACTACACAGGGAGAGAAAGAGGTCCAGACAGCACAGCTAACACAGCTCCTGCCAGCCTGCAAGCTGACTGTATCATCGGGGCCTCGCTCAAACTGAAGAATGGTTGTAGTTTATGCTACAAGGGTTTACGGCAGTTTGTTACACAGCAATTAAAAACTAAAACTGTTTCTGCTTAATGTCTGTTTCAATTATCTATTGCTCAAGCCATTCTCAAACTTTAGAGGCATAAAACATGATCATTAATTTACTCATGCTTTTGAGACCTGGGGAGAGCTCAGGTCAGAACAGACAGCTTAAATGAACCTGGAGGATCCACTTCCAAGGTAGCTCACTTCAACAACAAGTAAGCAGATGCTGACTACATTGGCTGGGAGGTCAGTCAGAGGTGATGGCTGGGTTCTTAGTACCCCTGCAGTTGGCCTCTCCTCATGTCTAAGGCTGGACTTACCACAGCATGGTGGCTGGGTTCAAAACGCACACATTCCAAGAGGGAGTGTTTTGAGAGTACAAAACCCACTGTACACACACTTCTCCAGGTTCTTCTCAATCCATGCAAGGATACCAGGGCATGAAACATGAAATGACATCACTGAAGCATTCTTCTTCCTAGTTTCACTCTGTTCAATGTAAATACATCTTATAGCTTGTAGTGTGTGTGTGTGTGTGTGTGTGTGTGTGTGTGTGATGACAATGTTTGACACCACATAAAGTCTTGCTGGCTGGGCAACCGCCCCTAGTGGGTTAGGGAAAGGCTCGCCAATCCTTAGCTATAGCAAATACCCAGCCAGAAGCAAACTAAGCAGCCCAGTGCCATACCTTCTGCATTTGGCCCTCCAAGGTAGGAGGTAATATTTCTCTGCCATTATCACCCCAGGGCCAGGTACTGGTAACACGGGCTATGCTTTTAACTTGGAGTCTGCTGAAATTATTCAAATTAGTCCACAACGGTTCACCTGCAGAAACCTTAGTAAAGCCTCTGGTCTAATATTCTCCCGTGCCACTGTCTCCTACTTCCTGGCCAGCCTGGAGTCTTCCTTATGTAGCCCTGAGGGGTGTACGATGTCCCTTGGACCTATGTGTATAAGAAACATGATTTTCCTGGGCCTTTCTGGGTCCTCTTATGCCCATACCTGCCTGATCATCTCATAAAGAAGAAAATATAACCTGAAACAATTATATGAACCCATATTTACAGACACAAGAGCTTAAGAGCAAACTACAGGAAATTTTTCTGTTGCTTATATAATATTGCTTTATATGGAGCAATAAGTTCCAAATGAGACTTCTAAATCAGTGATGGTGAATCTTTTAGAGATGAGTACCCAGACTGCAAACCAGAACCCATGTATTTATCACAAAGTACCAACACTGCAATTAAACCTGAATACTTAGGGTTTAGTTTAGAAAAAACAACCTTATAGTAATATCTTTTATCTTAAAAACACAATAACATGTGTGCCATCAATTTGCCACTACTGCTCTAAATCATGTGCAGATTCAGGAGAAAACGTGTTAGAACTGAAATAGTATGTTCTAGGATTAATACCTCAAATATGCCACTTATAGCAACACAAAATACTGCCACATTTTGTTACAAAATAAGCCTGTGAAAGTGTTTCCTGGTCCTGTCTCAAAAACTATGTTATGGCATAAGCAAGTACATACCAAAAATCATGGTTGTTAAAACTGCCTTATACAGTCTAGATTCTGACCCTGGCGGTGCCACTATCTAGCTGTGGTCCTTGACCCAGTCAACTATCCTTTCAGAAGCTCAGCTCCCTGCTCTATAAAACGAAGTATCTGGACTCGATGAGTGCTTATGTGCTCCCTGCTTTAATAGTTATCCATTGTCGTAAGTAGTGGGAACGGTATCCCTAGTGCTTTCTGATATTAGTGATTTTAAGAGGTCATCATTATCAAGAATAGGCTTAGCTCAGGGGTTCTGAGTTACAGTTTTTTACAGTCATTGGTGTCAGGGTTTAGTTCAGCATGAATGATACAAAAAGAACCACTACCAAAGTAACCTCTCCTCCCAGAATTTACTTAAATATTGTTAGGGAAAAAGTAATGCAGTCAGTATCTCAAATTTTCGTAAAACACTACTGTGATTTAAGAGATGGATCAGGAGGAGACTTGCTTGTGTAGGACCTTTTGAAGCATGTTAAAGAGGAACAAGAAGCTATAGGCTTTTAACACAGAGGGTGAGTAACAGTGACGAAATCTGTACCGTAAAAAGATCACTGTAACTGCAGGATGATGATCACACTGTAGAGAACCCAGAGGAAATGAGTAGAGACACATTAAGAGGCTGTTGTGCAGTTAGGATGACAGAAGCATAGATTAGAATGATGAGAGGTGGTAACAAACTGATAGTCTCCCCAAAACCTATGGAACTGGGCAGACTGGACAAACAGGCCATTCAGAACAAGATGTCATAAATGAAAACTAGATTTTTTTTTTTTGGTACCAGGAACTGAACTCAGGACCTTGTGCTTGCCAAGCAGGCATTGTGCCGATGAGCCGCTGAGCTACATCCCTGGCCCTCCAACCAGATTTTTTTGCCTTAAAAAACTGGCTGAAAAGGAACAATGGAAAAGAATGGTATTTTTATTTTGTTTTAAAAATCCTTCATGGAGGAGTGAAGAGTAGATACGTGATTGTAAAAAATTTGCATTTTTTGAGGTATCAAAAATATCTAAGAGGGCTGGGTGTGGTGGTGCACACCTGTAATCCCAGCACTTAGGACACAGGAGGATCCTTGGGAGTTCCTTGGGAGGTCAGCCTGGGCTACCAACTGAGCTCAAGGCCAGACTGAACTGCACAGCGAGACCTTGTCTCAAAAAAAAAAAAAAAAAAAAAAAAAAAGTAAGAGAAGGCAACAAGTACACAGTTGGGTATGTGTCTGGAGCTCTGGAAAGGTCTGGGCAGGAGTCATAAACTTACTAGCAAATCAGTTTAATCTTGACCAACATCAGCACCTAATGTTCTTGTTGAAGATGAACCAGTGAAGGAGGTAGAAAGGAAACAGCTGGAAAAGTAAGAGGGAAACCAGAGTATTGTATCTCAGAAGCCAAGGAAAGGAGAATTTTCAGGAAAGTGAACAGATCTGTAGTATCAGATATTGCTAAGAAGCCATGTATGAGGAGGTTTCAAAACTGTCCTTTGGATTTAGCAACACTTGGAGGTCTTCAGTGGGCTGGTGTTATGGTTGATACACTGTGTCAACTTGAGGAGTCTAGAGGCTTAGCTAAGTGACTCAGCAGTTCTAGATCCTGAGCCTGTGCAAGAAGAGACTTCCTCCTCCTTCCGCGCCCCCCCGCCACCTTTTTGCTCTTGTTGCTTTTGCTGTCTTCCCCCACCGTGAACTGTTGCCCTCTGCCACGTGCCACTTTGCCTTGGAGCCAGCCGAGTATGGACTGCAACCTCCACAAACTGTGAGCTAAATAAGCCTTTCCTTCCTTAATTCTGGGTGTTGGGCATTTTGTCTCAGCAATGAGAGAAAAGTAAG
The DNA here is from genome assembly GCF_000276665.1 of Chinchilla lanigera. NCBI lineage: Eukaryota > Metazoa > Chordata > Mammalia > Rodentia > Chinchillidae > Chinchilla > Chinchilla lanigera. The sequence continues at coordinate 474,431 of NW_004955561.1, forward strand.
ACAGCTGGTGAAGTTCAGAAGGATGATAGGACTGGCTGAATATATTAGAAGGTAAAAGGGAGATAAGGAAATAAAAAAGTCCAAGTGTAGACACCATTTATCGTATTACACTCACAGTGTAGGGGATGGTGACTCTCAGCAATCATTTTAAGATAGAATAAGTCTAGTCTTAGTGCAAGCCTCAAAATGTGTTTTGAGAAGCATCCCGGAGGGGTTGTAAAAAGTTAACTTTGCAGTCCTGACTTAGTCCTGGAATGCTTCTCCAAAGACAAAGAACACTTAGGCCCAGATAACCACCTAATGACCCTGCCTGGGTTGCTTTATCCCTTCCCTGGCCCTAGATAAACACTGTAACCATAAAGAAAATGTATGGTTATCTAAGAGGGACATATAGAACAGAGTATAAAAAAGTATAAATCATTGTTGTTGGGCTCATGACCGGAGCCTGACCTGGTTAGGTGGCACAAGGAAAACAAGGTGTGGCCAGGGCTGCAACAGTCCAATCTGTTACCATGGAAACCAAAAGTGCCTATAAGGTGAAAACAAAGGCAGGCCCAGGCCCACTTCCCTGACTTGCAAGTCAGGGATGAAGGGTGGCTAGCCTCAAATTAATAAGGCTCTGTTTGTTCCCAATAGAGTCCTTCTGTTTCTTGTGGAATACAACCCGATTTTTGCCATTACAGTAGCTACAGAGGCTACCAATGCCTACTGAAAATTAAATAAGACACAGCTGATGCACTTCTAGACAAGAGGGAAGGAATGGGGAGAAGAAAGCATTAGCCTCGGGAGGAGACCCATCCCTTTGTTATAAGTGGAGAGAATGAGGACAACATATGTACCAACACAGGCAGACTTACATGTTTTGTATTAGGAAGATAAGGATTCCCATATGACAGCTCCTACTTTCTTTATAAAAGGGAGGATTTAAAGTTTCTAATGACTTTGAGTCAGTGTTTTATGGATTAAACTGTCCACAGGAATAATTTACACTTACAGAAACAACTTCTGATAAGTAACTAGGATTATTACACTAGGACTCCAATCTTTTAAAGCAGAAATGTATAGAAACAAGTGGTAAATTGGAAATCTTTACCTCAGGTGTGGATTATCTTCTCAAACCAGAAAGTACAAGCATTCATTTGTTTACAAATCAGCTGCATGGAATCATCGCTTTTCAGCTCAAAATACATGTTTATTACTTGATTATGAGAACTCACTTGTGTGATGCTTCCCAGGCCTCCTCTTCTGCCAGAAGATCTCTTATGATGTCTGAACTAGAACTAAAATGATATGCACGTCAGCATTGCCAGATGATAAAACTGCATGGTTCCACTTATATAAAATTCTAGAAAGTACCAAGTAGTCTCTTGTGACAAAGGACAAACTTGCCTGGGGTTGGTGAGTGAGGGTGACAAATGGCACAAAATCACTTGGTTGGGGGGGGTTCACCATCTCAAGCATGAAGACAGTTTCAAAGCTGCATCCACACATGGAAACTCAACCAGACTGCCCTTTAAACACTTAGTTTATTATACAACATTTGAATTTCAATAAAGCTATAAAAACAATAAATTATCAATAATGAAAAAATTACTAAAGCTCAAATAAATTCCTCAACATAAAACCTAGATCTAAATGGAATACCATCATGAGGCTTTTTACTTCTCTGTATCAACCAAAGATCAAACTGTGTTTTATTCAATCCATAGCACCATGGGGGAAGAAAAAAACTGAAAAATAAATTCTAGTAATAAGATTCATGAGTTCCTAAATAGCTTTTAGTCCCTTTGTAAACAAAATGAAACTTAATTCATTTGAACATGGCTCATAATGGTAATTAATTATAAGTGTAACATGGCCTAAAGAACTGTATCTGTGCCTTAATAGAAATAGAACAAACTCCGTTAAGGCTTTTAGGATCTTGTTCTTTCCCAAATCAATACAAAATTATTTTTAGAAAGGATATGCATACATCAATATCAAAAAAAGCACTTCTCCTAGACACCCAACACATCCAATGCCACAAGCAATATATGGCACAACTCAGAAGTGACTCTCACCTACTCTGTGGAGTACAGAAGACTAAAACAAATCCCATTCTCTCTCAGATAAGAAACAACAGACTTGGAAATGCTCATGCCAATCGCATTTTAATGACACTCTAATAATACAACAAAAGTTTAAAATTACAAAGATTTAAGTACGAACAAATCATTCTCAAACACTTCTGACAAACCACTTTGTTTTGTTTTCAAGCATAAGGAAGTTTATGGGCCACTCAAAGAGAACAGAGTATAGGCCCTCAAAAGAGAAAGACGTGTTATGGCTTGGCACTGGGAATATCTGTGTGGGTTTGGGGGAGGAAATTCGTGAAGTTTCTCACAATATTTTGTAGCAATGTTTGTGTACGATGCCTGAACAAAAAAAAGACCACAGAGTCATTCAACAGAGTCCGGGACTTCCCCTCAAGCTCCCAGCACTCTCAAGGGGTTACAGGTAGGGTCACCCTGACTGTGACTCCCATGCATCATGTTCTGGTGTGGAGACCCCTCACACTGCAAGTGTGCACCCCTCTAACACATCTCACACAACAGTTCCCAGACTTTGCAGGATGTGAGGGTCACATGAAGTAGCAGTGTTTCTAGTATCTGAAAAAAAAAATGATAAAGAACAATTATACATTCAATAATACTTTTATTGTGTATTTATTCAGTGTAGCAGCACATGTATATGTTCTTAAAATAGTAGTATGTGCATTTGTGAGACTCTGTTTGTCCAGAAACAATTTCCCTTTGTGTATGTGTGCACTGTGCCTATCCTTTCAGCCCCTGAGTGGGAACCACTGATCTGGCGGTCCCTATGCACCTGCTACTCTTGACACTGGGATGGGCCCTGCTCAGGGGCCAGTGCTCCCGAGAACAGTCAGCACATTAATGTATCATCTATTTTACCTAAAAATTCCTCAACATAAAAGCTTAGGTAGGCTTCCCCACTAAACAACTGTATAGATGTAGTTTTTATTAAGAGAGAAGGAGGAAAAGTAGAAGACCCTGAAGGACATTAAGCAGATTTCACCAACTTTGTCACTATCCTAAGAGACAGGCCCACACCACTCACTGAGGAAGATGCTATTCACTGCCATCCCACTCACACCAAAGGGGCTCTGAACCTCCCACTCACAAGATCTCAGCTCTTTTATCTCCTTACTTCAGAAACAACTGTTCCAGTTCATAAGAACACACAGGCTGCTTTACCCTAACTTTTCCATTTCCTCCTTTCTACCCCAAGCCGTCCATTCTTCATGCCTGGGTAGAATTAACAGAGGCATTTCTCAGCCTTTCTTCATTATTGTTCCCATAGGAGCCTTTTTAGACTTCTTTTTTTCCCTCCAACTCTCCTCATGAAAGTTTAATAGCACAAATATATCTATCCTTTTATGTTCTGTATGTATGTATCTGTGCTTTGCATATAAAAAGAGTAAGGTTTTCTTGTTCCATCCATCCCACAACCAGTTCTTTTCTTTGAGCACTACTGAGGATTGGACCAGGGCCCCTACCATTAAGCTGTATACACAACTCTGTTTTCACAATTTATTTTGAGACAGGGCACACTAAATTGTTCAGGCTGGTCTTGAACCTGCAACCTTCCTGCATCAGTCCCTCAGTAGCTGGGATTACAGGAATGTACCACTCCCATCCTTACTCCCCTGGGGCTGCTATCCTTCCTGCTGAGTGCCAATGAGCTGGGGAACGGGAACCAGGGTGATCACGTGGCTCTGGATTCTGTAGTTGTCACACAGAAAAGAGTCAAGTTAGCCTCCTGCCTACCATTCCCCTCCCCACACTCTTACCCATAAAATACACGCACGCACACAATTTACTTTTTTTTTAAACAGGAAAGTTACAAAGCATCCTTACCATTCTAGCTAAGTAAGCAGAATGGCCAAGTCTATCAACTAACCCAGTGGAGTCTGTCCAATTCACCTCATCCTAGCGACTTTCAAATTACCAGCACAAATCACTGGTTTGTTCAAGGAAAATATTTGTGTACACTAATGGCATAAACCTGAGAGGTTCTGCCAAGCTACCTCAGTGGAAACAGATGGTGGAGGTTTATAAAAAGCACATCTCTGAGCGGCCTGCAATCTCCTCTCTCCCTGAACCAATCCCACTGTCCAGCCAGGCTGACACCCCTAAAGCCCTCAACCCCTACTTCCCTCTCTTTCTGCTCTCTCTCTGGCGCTCCACTGAGCGACCCTCAAACCATGATGGACTGACAAAAGTTGGAGAAGGGTGACTTTTCCTACAACCAAGCTGCAGGATTTTCTGCGGTATCTGTTACTCCAGTTCTAGTCACCTCTGAATTACTAAGTAAGGTTGACGCTAAGACACTGAAATACCAGACAGACCTGCTGGTTCCTTCTTAAAGTAATATATGTGACTATATTCTACTCAAAAGCCACAGTCCTGAAATTAAACACAGTTTTACAAATAGGATTTTACAAAGAGTTGAGGCATAAATGTCAGTGTTACTAAAATTATCACTCACAGATCTATTCCTTGTGGGCAAAAGCAATTAATATTTTTGAGGTCTTAATCATTTTAATATGCCTTAAAGATCAAAATTCCCTTAATATACCTTCAAGCCATCTTTTAAAATCCTCACAGGAGAAAATTAATTACACACGCCTGTATACTTGGGGTCAGAGTATGCACAAGCTACACAACTGTAACTTTTAAGTGTCAGGCAAGGAACTTTTTTAGCATGAACTTGAGCTTCTCTTCTCTTGGGTTCAGAACATTCTAGAAGACCACATTCTAAGAAGGTGGATAAACCTGAGGTCTGGCACATGAAAGTTACAGCTTCTTTAAGGACAATCAAATCATGCCCTGATTTCATCAGTGGTCTGGATATTATTATACAGATTACACATGAGGAAGTCTCACTGGTAAAAAATAATCAACCTTGGATTCTCTGAGTTCCCAAATTCTCTTCTGGAAGATATTAGTATGCTTAGTTACCCCACACTTAATTTTTCATATCATCCAGACCTTATTTCCAGGTGTCTGCTCCTAGCTGATCTTTCTAAAGAGCCTGACACACAGTATGTGTTCAACAAATGCCAATTCCATTTTCATAAAATAGGCTTGCGTCTGAGTTACCTAAATAATTATTTAGGTACTGTTTCAACAATGTCAATTTCAGCACTCTATTTCAAATTGTGCCGGGAAATCCAATGACTATGTACACCATTTAAATCTTTCATTTCCATGGTTTCTATGACACTAGTGTACAAATTCATCAGACTTTCTTATTTATCCAGCATGGCAGGTACAAAGGGTAATGTGGGGTGGGGAAAATGCAAACATCTGCTATAAAATCCTGTGGATTAAAGATTACTCATAAGTGGAATTTTTCTATTATCTAATATTTATCCCTCCTCCCCAATCTCTTCCTTTAATTGTGGCGTCAATTTGAATATCATTGAGTATATGCAGTATTAAAAACGAACAAAAATAAATAAAAGATAATGAAAAGAAAGAACTTACAATCAAGTAATACATGCGAAAGCTTTAGTAAGAGATGAGGCCATGCAAAAATAACTAAGCTTGTATCACATTACAAAGCAGACATAATCTATGGTCATCTCATTTGGTTTTTAGAGTCATCTAAAGAGGTTGGCATGGAAAAAAATTTGAAAAGAACGACTCTTTTTTTTTAATCAATAAGGAAATGGAAGCTTAGTGATATTATTCAGTAATGGCCCACAGGCCAGACATCTTTCCAGAGGCTGCGTTAAACTCCCACAATAATATAAGAACTGACTGCTGGTACATGGATCTCGTGGGGCTGCATGAAGTTCAGGTACTCACAGGTGAGAGTATCTCAGATGAAGATACATCCTCAAAATAAATGTGCCACTCACCCAAAGATGTCTACCTCATGTACCACCCTATTTAAGCTCCCTGAGAATGCAAAAGATACTAAGCAACTATTCCATGTTCCTACATTTTTTCTAGAAACTTTGAACAAACAGAACTCATGACCTAAAACAGGATGAACAATTAACTTTCAGGGGCATTTATTTGGAATTTCATAAATACCCCCAGAAAAAAAGTCTATCATAAAAAATAAAGCAGTAATATGTATTAGTAGAAAAATATTTTGTAGCAACATTGAATTCATTAAATGTCCTTTTTTTGAGTGCAGGGGACACAGGGTCTCACTATGTAGTTCAGGCTGGTCTTGAACTCACTATGTAGCCTAGGCTGGCCTCAAACTCTCAGTGATCTTCTTGCCTCAGGAAGAGGGTCCCAAGTGCTGGAATTACAGCACCACCACACCCACTTCACATTTTTTAGTTAAAAATCTAGATGTAATGTCAAACCTAATAGCAATTATGAAGATCTTAAAAAATACCCTATCACTGAATTACTATATATACTTACCACTTAGTTTACTGTTATTTTGATGTTTTCTTTAGATACTGTTTCTCTTAGTTTGACCAGAAATATAAACAATTATTTAATATTTTTTCTAATTATTCCAATACTCCCTTTAGTATATTACAAAATCCTTTTAGTATATCTGTACCACTTTATTGTCTGTACCACCAAATTCTATTAACCAATTTATGATAACACTGATAAGACAGCAACTTCCAGAACTTTTAAGAGTACCTGCACTTTGTGGTTCAAAATCAAAATGACATGAAAAGATATATACCAAGAAGTTTCATTTCTTCCTTTGTTCCCATCCACCCCATTTCCCTTTATCTCCAAAATGTAACCACTTTTATTAGTTTTTTATTTTTTATTAGTTTGTTTTATGTAAAACAAAACAAAAATTAGCATACAAAATTTTCTCTTATCAAGAAAGAAATAGGATGCTATATAACTTTTGTTCTGAATGTTGGAGCTTTAGATTACTAACATATCCTGGAAATTTCTATTAGCACTTAGAGATCTTCCTTTTTAACAATCACAAGGTATTTTAGTAAGTGGATGTATGGTACTAGCTTAATCAGTCAGCATCCACTGATGAAGAATTGAGTATTTTCCAATCTTTGGTTATTATAAAGAATAATGCAATGAACCACTCCGTGTGCCATGTACAGGTATTTCTGCAGGGCAAATTCATCCAAGTCCTGAGTAAAGGTGAAATAATGGTATTTTGGGACAATTCCTGTCCTTATGGACTGTGATACTTCCCTACTTCCCCACAGTGTTACTCTGAAACACTACGACGTATGCTCCAGAGCCAAGCGTCGTGGAATATGCCTATAATCATAGCACCTGAGAGGCTGAGGCAGGAGGACTGATATGAATTCAAAGCCAGCTTGGGCTACACACTGACACCCATAGTTTGGTCTCAAAAACAAAACCAAAACTAAAGCAAAACAAAAGATACATGCTAACTCACAGGTAAGAAATGATTTCAATTTGCATTTGGCTTTTCACAAACTGTTCATGACTTTTGTCAATTTTTTTAAATTAGGTTTCTGTGTGCTCAAAAAAATAACCACTCTTGAATGTTTTTTAAAAGACTATTGAATCTCTGTAAATGATAAGAAAGAAAGGATTATCATCCCTTTATTTCTTGCCAAAAATATGTGTACTAAATTATACCATGATTTCTACAACAAGAACTATTTCCAGATCTGAGCATCCTAGCAAATAAATGATCTAAAGGTGTTTTTTGTTTTTAGATCTAGTCCTAAAAGAATAAATAAATGATCTAAAGGTGTTTTTTGTTTTTAGATCTAGTCCTAAAAGAATAAATAAATAAATAAATGATCTAAAGGTGTTTTTTGTTTTTAGATCTAGTGCTAAAAAACTCTGAAAAAGTTCAAAATACAATAGCCAAGTCTGTTCCCTCTTTTCTGACTTCTCCAGCCCACACAGTTCTTTCATGTGCAAATAGGGTAAATTAACTCAAGCCTTTTAACTATATCTGGGCAAGCCTTCTTCTAAGCCAGGCTTAATTACCTTTCTCATTGCCGAGACAAAATATGTGATGCCCAAGGCTAAAGAAGTAAAGGTTTATTTAGCTCACAATTTGTAGAAGTTTTAGTCCATAATTGGCTGGCTCCAGAGTGGGGTGGTTTGCAGAGGGGAACAGTTCATGGTGGGCAGAAGACAGCAAAAGCAACAACCAAATCTTAACAGCATCTTTATGCCCCTTCACACTCTGTCTAGGCTTCTGGGATTAGAGCAGTGCCAAACCAATCAGTGAACTGACCACACACCCTTAATCCTAGCAGTACTCACTCTAGACTCAGCCACCTCTGTAAAGCTCACCCCCAATGACTGCAAGAGGCTTGCGGGGATGGACATCTAGACACAAACCATAACAGAATTCTAAATTGCAGAGCCAGAGTTTTCCACTGAGAAGATATTTAGCACTCATTATTAAAAGATTACAAATCTGAAAATCATCTATTTAATGTATATAGTGATACTTTTTCACACTTAAATACAGTGATACCTCAGTTGTCAAATAGCTCCAAGCTCAAACTTTCCACTACTGGACCAGCAAAGTTAAAAAAAACAAAACAAATCAAAAAAACCGCTCCACGTTTGTAATTTTGCTTGATGGTGGAACCAAAAATCCAACTGAAAAATCCTGTATGGGCCAAGAGTGAGTCCTACCTTGCATCTTGCCATGGACACAAGGGGCTGCTGCTCTCCCCGGACAACATACAGTGCTGGTGTTAGTACTAAAACACTCGACAGTGTGCTTTTTCTTTGCATTTTATTTGCATAAAATGTAAACATGGCTCCAAAGAAAGTCAGTAATACCTACAGTAAACCTGAGGAGAACTGAAAACCACAATAGAGTGAAAGAAAGAAATCATTGAGAAATCTCTTAAAGTCTTGGAAAAATGAATTTTTAAGTGAAATTTTTGGCCCTCACAACCATTTATTTGGTTTTCCATTATTTCTTATGGGAAAATATATTCAGTTCTCGGGTATTACAGTGTTCAAACACGAATTTGGAATGAGTTGAGTTTGACAGCTGAGGCATCCCCGGATGTGAAGCATTCTACCCTGATAAGTAGCACCCCTAGACTTTTCCTTGATTATGTGCTTTATACTCTAACGTTTTGTTATGTGAAAATAATGGACTGTAGAAACTTGTAAGCTTGTCACTTTTAATACTTCATCTGTTCATTTAATTCCATTTCAACAAATACAAAACTTTATTTATGTGGCTGTGGTGCCTTCCAAGCATCTGGAGAACAGTAAAACCAAGGAAGAGAAAGCATTATCCTTGAGCTCAGAAACCTGGCTTTCTCTTTCATTAGGATCATGTTTTACTTGTCAGAAACACCAAACCTTGCTGCTGTCAGGTCTCATTTGAAATGCTGCTGCCGTCATTTCTACTCAAGAAAGTCTCTTTAAAATTTTTTTTAAAAATTGTATTGGTGCATATTCACAGTACATAATGATGACAGTAATCACTGGGAGTTGGTAAATGTACGTCTTAATTCTTTTTACTTCCCCTCCTTTTCCCTCCCTCCATCTCTAGATTCCCCTTCTAATCTGCCATAGACCTACCTCCCTGTTGCCTAGTTACATCCATCCACTCATCATTTAATAGGGTATACATACAGCACATACAAGCAGTTTCCTAACTGGTGTGGTCTCCCCTTTTCCAAGGAAGGGCTGGTGATGCATACGCGTGAGTCCTCACCTGGTGAGACCTAGGGTGAAGCCCACAGCAGAACCCCCCTCTTGCCTCTAGCATCATCTCTTTATCCTGTGTGCTACTGTCGTGGTCTATTGGTGTCCAGGAAAGGGCTACAGATACCGTATTAAAGAGAGAAGCAGTCCTGCTAGGTCAGTGACTTTAAATCCTTACAAAAGTGCTGCATGTATTTTTTTAAGGAAAAAGAAATAAAAGAAAACTGAGTTACTCCCAAATACTGAAGTTCTCTTCGCTCTATGGAAAAATTGAAGTTTAAAATAGAATTAAGTATCTGTGTTTATGTTTAAATTACAAACTTAAGAACCAAAAGAAGATATCAACTCTAGGAATCTAATGTAAGGGGAAATTTTTTAAATTACCGAAATATTCACTGCTACAACAAGATACTTAAACTATCAAGTTACATGAGCAGGGAAACAAAATCATGATGCTTTATTTTGCTTTTATTTTTACAACTATCAGTGTAATAAAGGATGGACACAAATAAAAATCAATACTGAAAGATAAACAGATCCTAATAATATGCTACAGCACCCAGTCCCTATAAGTAAAATAAAATAAATAGCAACATCACACAGATGAAAATTGCCCCCATTACTCAAGCTTTGATTTGATTGTAAGTGCCTTGGCCACAGGCAGAGGGGTTGCGTCTGAGGCTGGGGACGCGGGCCCTCTGCTCACCAAGGCCCTTTCTGCAGAGCCACGCTGTCACGCTGTGTGAGACTGCACATTCAGCACGTTCAGCCAATGCAAGAGGCCAACAGCAACACCCACAACAACATCACAGCTCAGGCGGAAAAGTGTCAGTCTTCTGTCTGTTCCTGGGGAATTCTAAACTTACTTATATGACTGGTGTTAGGCATTAGACTCAGTCTGGGGACTTGGGACTCAGTCTGCACATGAAATGAAGCTTTAGACTAAATGACCAGAAGTGTCAGGCTTGATCTGGACATGACTTTCCCAGCACCCACCCTGTTTGTCAGCAACACCATTGTTCTTAGAGAAAACTCAGTTCAGCATCAGGTACAGTTGCCCTTGGGTGCAGCTGTCCTTGGCAAACACAGGATGTCATAAAAAGAAATAATGTGGAGCATGGAATCTTCCAAACCCCAAGACATTTAAAGACATCCAAACATTTATACTTGACACCCTGAGGACTCTGACCACAGATGTTTGCTAAAACCTTCTCACCTAATGTCCCTGGCCTTCTCTCAAGCCCTATAAAGAAATCCACTGTCTTTGTTCCCTAAGGACAGTCTTTTCACCCTGTCTGCCTGTACACAGGTATTAAATCATGGGACTCTTGTCCTCACAAAAGCCTGTGCAGTGGTTTCTTCCTCCTGTCATTCATTTACAAAAAGCACATAAGAATTATCCCTCCCAAACTATATTTACCCTAAGCTTTTAATGATTTGTGTGTATTTCTAACTTTTTATGTGCACTATTACCCACACCCCAGTAACAGAGTGTAATGGCTCTAATAAGATGTGTCTCTTAGGATAAGAGAAGCACAGTACAACCACACATTAATGACATCTTAAAGGTTTCTAAATTTGGCTTCTGCAGAATCATCTCAAAAAAAGTTTTCTGCAACTAAAACCTGCTATGCTAACCTTCAACACTTGACTTCCTCTGAGATATAAGAACAGTGTGTACCATTTACATGGTAAAATGACTCAAAATAAGCCAAATCAGCAATTTAATATGTAACCATGTCCCAGACTGTATTTGTGCTGCAGTAAAGAGAATAGCAAAGACGTGCAAATTAACACTGCACCTCCTCTGGCCAGGCGAGACAGTCAAGCCGTGAAGACACTTTGTGGAGTGCTGCAGGGCACTCCCTCACAATCATTACACTTGCCAGGACAGGCAGCAGAGGCAGCCCATCACAGGGGAGCCAGAGCATGTGGGGTCATTCTGGGTCTAATTTGAACTGTTTCATTACATTCTTAATTCTCCTTTCCTAATGCAGAGGAAGCAATAATGGTCTAAAATATGAGCAGTCAAAATTCTAATGCAACTTGTTTTGAGATGGGGAAGAACTTAGAATCAGCCCACGTTATTATTCACTGCAGCCCTTTAGATAAACTACTTCACATCTCTAGACTTCCATCCATCCCTCCATGAAAAGAAATTACTATCAGCAGTGACTTCTCAGCTTACTATCTAATTTTTAATGCTTGCATTCCAGGGATCTCACTTCTCTGAGCACTTGCAATGTCCTCTTGAATATGTCTTAAAACCTCTACCTGATAAACTCTTTCTGAAAATTCTTTTGCTGTGATCAGAATCAGTGAATCTGCAAACTTATTCTATAAAAGAGTGAGTCCGGTCCCTTATTTCAGCTGCAGGGGACTCTCAGACCCAGCTCGGTGACATGATCTCTCGGAGAAGCCAGGGACTAGAGGTACAAAGACACACAGAACGGCCACATTGGTAAATCCAGCCAGAGGCATTTTCATCCCCACTTGCCTCAACCCCCTGCCTTCTGAAGTATAGTTTATCTCCTTTTCCTCCCTTTTTCTCTCTTCCTCTCTATAAGCTTCTGTAGCTTAGGCTTTTCCTTTCCAGCCATTAGAGACTCCCAAGTCCCTAGAAAATGACTGCTTGTATATGAAAGCACCAAATGGACCCACACAAGATCTCAAGCTAAATTTCTCATGCTACTGGCACGGAGAACTCAGTCCTGAGACTCGTGGAGAAGATTGGCCTTCCTGGCGACACCTGAGGAAAGAAAACTCCTTAAATCGTGCACATTTTTGTGTCCTAAACACTTTAGATAAAAGTAGATCCTCTAAACTGCTCTTTTATCTCTTTGCCTTCCACTCCTTCTCTCTCCCCTCTCCCTCCTCCTTTCCCCCGCCTCCTCCCCCTCTCCTTCCCATCCTCCCTCCCTTTCAAAACAAAACCAAAGGGCATAAGCACAGCTCCCCTTTTCGGCTGAGAACATGTTCTAAGCCGTGCACATTCAAATGGTCATTCAGGCGATAACTGGTATTACCCTCAGGACCTAGTGAAGTCTACAGACTCAAACAGAGAAGGAGGCCACTGGTTTACTTTGTTTTCCTTTCTCTCTCCCCAAGAAAGCCCCTGTCCACTTCTTGTCTCTTCTCTCCCACTCAGGCTTTCAGCTGTCAGAAAACTCAAATCTTTTAACTTTTTCTGATATTAAGGAGGAATGGCTGAAGGACATCCCCTCACCCTAGGATGGCACAGCTCAGGGCAGTGTTTTAGATTAGCCTCAGTTTCCGCAGCAAAAGTAAAGTGCATTTGATGGCTGTGGCATATGGTTTGACAGCAGTACCAGAAGGACAGCCTTTCCTCTTCCATCTCACTTCCATTCCTCTATGTTGTCCCTTCACCCTCCAAATAAACCACTTCCCTCAAAGCCTGGTCTTGGGGTCTGCTTCTCATGAAACTCAGACATTTCAGTGACTATGTGTTCATCTTTCGAGACCCGGTCAAGCTGCACATCCATGAGAGCTTAGTAGTAAGGAGAACATGGGCTCTGAGGCCCATCAGCCTGGGTATAAATCTCAGTCTTGCCACATACTACTCATCCAGTCCTAAGCAAGTGACCTGACTCTTTAGACCTTTCATTCCACATCTCTAAGAGATTACATATACCACATGTAACATTCTTAGCATGCAAGTCACCACTTATCTAGAAACCCATGCAGCTTACTGCCTACAATAATAAGTTTGCCTTCTACTCTCTTGTCCATGTAACTTAACTACTCCAGGGGACTCTGGCCTAGAAAGATAAACGTGGTCAATAACTTTATGGCTGAGTCCAAATACTGCTGAAAGACATCTCTTTTCAGTAGAAAACATCAGAGAACACACTCCAAAATCCTCTAAAGCCCTCATCTCAAAATCCTCCGCCTGCTGTACTCACGAATCCCAAACTATTCGGTTACCGAGCCCTCACCATGACCCGCACTGATGGCTGCTTTGCCCCACACTTTACAGTCTCAGTCCCAACCAACTGTGCCCTCTAGCTGTGAGAGGTTACTCTGACGGCAATGTTCCCTACCCCTCGCTAGCACTCAGACTAGCCTGCTTTCACCCACAGGCTGGTGGTGCCGACCTTCCACATTCCTTAGACAACTGTCACCAAGGCAGATTTTTTCTTCCAGATTTCCCAACTTAGGAAAGGTTGGAATTTATACCTTAGGAAGGCTGGAATTTCCCCCCAAAAAAACAATCAAAATTTTGTCAAACGTTTTGTCAAATGTTTTGTCTAGCTCTTAAAACGTTTCTAGACAGCTCTTTGAGAAATGACTGAAAAGTGGGCTGGGGATATAGCTCAATGGCATAAGCACCTGCCTGGCAAGCGCAAGGTTGTAAGTTCGATCCCCGGTACCACACACACACAAAAAAAGACAGCCCACCCAGAGAAATGACTGAAAAGTAAAGAAAAATTATAGCAAAATATAGAAACAGATGGCATCAGTTTAATTAGCCTCTTTGTCAAAATGCCCGGTATCCTGTCTGGGCCTGCACAGGACATCCTACACAGAGACGCAGCTCAATAGCCCAGAGTGCACTATTTGCACCAGGAGCTGTGGGAACTAAAATGTGCTCGCACGTCCCTTAAATGACTCAATCTCGTCCAGGATCTAACCCTGGCACTGTAGGAGGGCTCCCCCAGCTTAGGGGCTACAAGCACTGATACCAACCAGTCACCCATGTTTCCCAGCGCACCAAAGCAGAGACAACCATGTTGGGTAATTTTGGAATAGCCTAAAATGAAATGAAAACCAAGTTCACCAGTCCATGGACAGCCTGGCTATCACTTTTTTTGGGGGTCAATAAATCATAAGTATTGAATCTTTCCTTATAGAAAGTTTCCTAGATGTAGTAATTCCAAACTTATAAAAAATGATTCTTATACCCTTCACCACATCTTCCAGCTGTTAACATTCTGCCTCATTTATCTCTCTGTATGTATATTAAAATGCATGCCATTTCTTTAAATTACAGCTGTCACTTTTAACATATCAATATGCTTTTCATAAGAACAAAGCAATTCACATACATAATAATTACACAATTCTCAAATTGGGGAAGCAGAATATTACAATTAAATTATTTCTGCAGTTATGAGAGAGTTCTACATCTCTCTCACTTTATTTTTGTTTTTGTTGAGACAGGGTCTCAGCTTACAATATAGCCCAAACTGGCCTCAAACTTGCACCAAACCTCCCACCTCAGCCTCTTAAGTGCTGAGATTACAGGCATGTGCCATCCTGCCTGCCAAGACTGCCTCTTTTTAAAATCTTTTGCCTATACCTAAACTGCACAATTTTTTTTCAAAATAATGACCTAAAGATTCTTCCAAGGAAGAACATGACTAAAATTTATTCCTGCATAAAGATAATACTTTCTCTGTGGGGTCAAAATCAATAGCATCTTTTCTTCCAATTTAGTCCTCAATAGAAATGCTATACTCTCTGCTTGCCAAAACTTGGTGAACAAAAGCATACTCTTCATTATTAAGAACAATAGGTTAATTTACAGAGATTTGGACAAGTCCCTTGAACTCCCAGAAATCATCTAGTAAGAAGCCATACAAAAATCTAAAATTCTTATTAATTTGTTTATCATCTGTTTTCAGGCTTGCAAGAGAAGATGAACACAGTAGTAAAAATTCAAATTCTAAAAGAAGTACTTAAGAGTTCATAATTAGGTTACCAATAAAATGGTCTTATCATAATAAGATCAGCTGTACCTATTGCATCTTAAAATAAGGTTATTTTTGGTTGTCAATAGGCTGTGCTATTTAAGGTAGAGTATTGCTCTAGCACAAAGAAAACCAATTTCTTTATGCAAATACATAAGATCTATACTCTATAACACCAAGACTGCATGATTTTAAAACAAACCACAACATATTTCTATTCACATTAGACCTAAAACAGCATGACTTTTCTCCTTACAAAGAAAACTATTAAAAATTTTAAAAATAATATGATCCTATTTTTAAAAAAATGTTCATCTATTTACATAGATGTCTATCTTTGGAAGGATATATTTAAGAAAATGGTAACACTAAGTTACTTCTGGCTGATAAAATTGTAGAATTATATTAATGAATTATGAAAATTAAGGAATTTTATTCTTTTAATCCAAAGTTTCTATTTTTCACAATAAATACATGTAATATATAATTTTAAAAGCACTTCTGAAAATTTAGGGATTTAAAGGAAAACAAAGCAATTATAATCAGAAAAACAAGAAAACTACTTGCCAAAATTGAAAAGAATAAAGACAGAAACACTTTTATGTATAACAAACAAATCTAATTCTAGAAGGTTTATTCATGAACTGCAACAGACAAGTGGTCAAAGCAAACATAGACAATTTATCAACTATTAGATTTGACAGAAACAACAATTTTAGGGTTAGAAAAGATCTCACGAAGATCACCAGAGTGCCTCATCTCCCTTTCTACTAAAGCCAGAATACTTTGGAAAAGAAAAGTCAGACAAGGCAAAAATTACATACACTGCTATGTTATGATTCTACTAAAGCAGGTGGTCTCATCTCTTTGAACTCTTCCTGAATTGTTGGTGCCAATCATCTTAGTTAAAAAGTGTATCTTTCCTAACTATTTAAGTTTTGGAGCCATGAAAAAACATTAGCACTAAGCAATGGGCCATTATACTTTGTGACAGCCTTCGGCCCAGTCCTCCTCCTCAAACACTAGAAGACACTTACGAACTTCCATTTGGATGATAAAGCTACCTTTGAAGTAAGGAAGCTTATCTGTATTCAGATACTGAATTTCAAAAATCCAACACAACACTGATGGCAAAATGAAGCATTATTTATAAGCTAGTAAAAGAAAAAAATTGAGATCAATTTAGCAATGATATAATACTTCTCACATAGAATTTTTAATTTAGATATACCCAGAGAGTACTTTTAAACTTATGTAGACACAGTTTTTAATACATTGTTATGCATATATAAAACTATAACTCAAATAAACTGGACAAAACATTCCTAAAATATCTTTATACAGCTCTTCATGGTTTGGCCCAGCACCTGTAATAACTGAGTTTTCCAACGCAAACTCACCATCTCTGCAGAGGCACCACGTTCTTGACACCCCTTGACTTCTGTATCCAGGAATGTCATCTAAGCACTGACACCTACTCTGAGAACTGAACTCATAGTTCTTTCTCTGCCACACTGCATGTGGCTGGAAGACAAGCAGTTTCTGCTCTAATACAGCATGAGGTATCTGATAAATTGACATGTGGAACCTTACCAGTAGTCCTTACCATATGTGAATCACTCCTGGTCACTGCTATTACTTTCAAATTTCTACCATCTACCTATTTCCAGGGATATGGCTGCTTCTCCTGACTTTAGTAAGTCAGGGAACAAACAGGCAATCCTTTGCACATAAGAAAACTGTTTTCTAGGATCCTGCAAAGTACTTGATTGCTTCTCAAGAACTGGAGTCATTTACCCAGTGGTGAATATATCTTACTAACATATTTACACCCTACTGCTAAGTTTCTGTGCTTTTCCTTAAACACATTTTTTTGTTCGGTTATTTTGTTGAATATATATGATGACCAACTAATACATCAGCTGTTATGGTTGATACATTGTGTCAACTTTAGGAGTCTAAAAGCTTAACTAAGTAACTCAGCAGTTCTACATCCTGGGGTGAAAAGGACATGCCCTTATGCTCTAGGATGTTGTTTACTATGTCAACTTGAAAAGTTTAAAAGTTCAACTAAGTGATTCAGCAGGGGGCCAGGGTCCTTACTTTGTAAACATCCTCAGCTTCTAGAAGAGAAGGGCACAGAGATGATGTGGGCTGTGGCGGACAAGCCGATATACAATATAAGGGAAAATAAGGAAGGGTGCAGAATCATCAACAGTACATGCAGCCCAGCTGAAGGGGTAAGAGCATGAAAAGCCAGGATGGACACTCCCTGGCAAGCACACCTTACCTATAGTGAGGCTGTCAGCAATAGTCCATGTTGCTGACCATGGGACATGTCAGAACTCCAGATATTAAAATGTAAAGCAGAAAATGTATGCCTTAAAATCAATACAGTAAGCGCTGTGAAGGCATTTCTGAAATGTCCAGCAACAAAATCTTAACACTTTGTAGTATTACTAAGGAAACTTTAATAGACTTGTGGTCATGAAAGTATAGCAACAACCATATTTATCAGACTCTCACATCTAATACCTCATTTCACCTTCCCACAGATCTGAGCAACAGTATCTTTATATGCTTTTCAAAGATATGTGGAAACAGACCTCCAAAGACTATATCCAAAATTCTCCCAAAGACCCTGATCTGCAGCCATTCAACTCTAAGCCTACTACTTTCCTGCTACCCCGCAGTTGCCAAGTGGTCTGCTCTGGCACTGATCCAACGCCAGTGTTCAGGGCTTACTTTCCTTTCAGCCTTAGTTTCTAGGCCTTATCCAAGGAAGATGACCTTTTAAACTTGAAGATCTTGGACTGACAAAAGACAAAGTAGGTGAAAAAGGGGTACAAAGAAGAACCTGAGTAAGATTAAAAATTTAAATATCAACATATTCAATATTTACAATGTGTGAAACATACTTGAGAGATGCGTAATAGAGTAGACACAACCCAATTGCAAAAGGGAAGCCCAATAAATTTTTGAATACCATCACTGAAGCTAAGCTTCCAAAGTACATAAAGAAACTTCATGAATTTTTCCTTGTTAAAACTGCAAATAGAAACCCACATGTCCATAAACTGATAAATGAATAAACAAAGTCATACATCCATACAATAGAATTGACAATAAAAAGAAATACAGTACTAAGACAAACAGATTAAGTCTGAAAACATTTGTGCTACATATGAAACGTCAAGAACAGGGAGTCTACAGAGACAGAAAAGAGACAGTGGTTGGCTCAGGACTGGGCAAGGAGGTCTGAAGCGAGAATGTGGAGTGACTGCTAAGGGCCATCGCTTCTCTCTGGGGTGAGAAAAATGTTCTAAAACTGTTGTGATGGCTGGGCAATTCTGTGAATATACTGAAAACCACAGAATTGTACAATTAAATAGGTAAATTGTGTGTTATACAAACTAAATCTTAATAAAGCTATTAAAAATTTGCAAATTTTTAGCTACTTTCTCTGGGCCATGGGGGTACCAACACATATATGTACACATATATACACAGCATAATCAACTACAATGTGAAACAGAATGTAGCTTCAATTTTAACAAAATTAATGGTAGGATCACTGCTAGACTGATCTGAAATACTGCTTAACACATAATGTGTACTTGCTGAATAAGTGAACCCAAAGTCCAACCCTATCATAGAGAATCTAACACCATTATGCTCATTTTGAGTTGCTAATAAAATTGTCATCTCAAAATGTCTCATAAAGATAATGACATATGACCCTTGCCAAGAAAAAAGCATGAAGGATGGGCAGAGAAACTGTGTATATTATCCAGGACCATGGTCAGGAGTTGGGTACGTAACAATAAAGACCAATCCCCTAACACAGTGATAGTAGGAGCAGCAAAAGTACTTGCTGACCGTAAGTACCTTTCACCTCTTGGCACTTTTGTCAAAGTGAAGAATTACAACAACCAAGCCTTGGACTAAACCTGTCTTAGTAAACTATCAGCTACAGGCCCATCTATTAAAGGCGTGGTCCCCAGGGTGGCACTACTAGAAGGTGGGGGAGCATTTAGGAGCTGCGCCCTCACAGAATACCCTCAGGTGACTAGTGCATACCTTTTAAGGGAGTATGGGCCACAGCCCCTTCCTTTCTGTGCTCTCTGTCCATGAGGTGGGTTTTGCTCTACCACAACCTCCTGCCATGTTGTGTGGACATGCCATGGCCCCAAAGTTATATGGCCAACCAATCATGTACTGGAACCTACAAAACAGTGAGCTGAAAGAAACCTTTGTTCTTCATAAACTGATTATCTGCGGTATTCTGTTATAACTAACATAATGAACCAAGAAGGTTCACTCCACATTCCCCTTGGCTATATTCCTTTACCTTTCCTGCTACCCAGATACTATCTACTGTTTGCTCTCCTAGTTCCTGAGCCATAGTATTGTGTACCTAAAAGCAATGGTAGGGGTTTTTGTTTTGTCTTGTTTGCAGTAGTGAGGACTGAACACAGGGCCTTTGCACTGAGCCATATTCCTAGGGCTGCCCCTCTGACCTCAGTTCTTTTGGAGAAAGGGTCTCGCTAAATCACTAAATTGTGTAGGCTGGGCTCAAACTGGTGATCCTCTTGCCTCAGCTTCCCAAAGTGCTAGAATTACAAGTGTAGATCTAGGCCTTTTCCTTTTTAATCATCTTTTCACAGTTCAGTGATATCAGTAAGTCTTTCTGAGGCCAAGACTCCAAACTCATCCTGGGTCTTGGTTACTTTTCTCTCATTGCTGAGATAAAACACCCAAATTAAAGAGGGAAAGGTTTATTTAGCTCATGGTTTATGGAGGTTTCAGTCAATAATCGGCTGGCTCTAACAAAGGGTAGCATAGCACAGGGGCAACAGCTCAAGGTAGGAGAAGACAGCAAAAGCAACAAAGGCAAAAAGGGGGCAAAGAAGCCTTTTTTTCTCTCTTATACTGTGTGCAGGTAGGCGTAGCACTCACACCATCTCCTGTCCTCCTGCCCAGGCTGAGGATGTTTACAAAGTGAGGACCCTAGCCCCCTGATGAGTCACTTAAACTTCTCAGGTTGACACAATGAATCAGTCATTATACCTGCAGCATAAACAGCATGTCTTCTACACCCTAGGATGTAGATGTAGACCTGCTGAGTTATTTAGTTAAGCTTCTAAACTTCTCAAGTTGACACAGTGTATTAACCATTAGACTCTGCTTCCCATACTTCTGTACACTGGAGTGCCATGTGTTTCCATTCCCAGGCCAAGCTCACAAATATGATTCAGTTCACTCTGGCATTCCATACATTCAAGCATCTAGTAACTATCGTCAGAAACTAATTCTTACTCTCTCTGCCTCTGATTTTTCTCTATTTTTACCTTGTTTTCATGAAGATTTGCGCTTAAAAGCAAATACTACCTACTGGTCTGGCAGGAATGGCCAAATCTAGCATATAACAACTAAGGTTATCCCTCAGTTAACTAGAAACACAATGTTTTTGACCTTAAAAACCTTTGAGATGAAGCAGGAAGGTTTTTCCCTTTGTATTACTTGATTATGAACAACTGAAAGCTGTTGCCCCAGGAATCCTAGGAAAGCAGAAGTCTTCAGGTAAACAAATTTCTTAATTAGTGATTCACACAAATATCTATCACTCTAGCATAGTGTTAATTTTTAAATGAACTAATACCAAAATTAAGCAGTTAATTATCAATATTCAATGATATATTAATAATCATATGCTGATTACCTTTTAAACTGGAATAATTTATTTAGAAGGTAACAACCACACCTACCAAGGTCAAAATAATGGTAAAAATAAGAAGGAAATTCAACAGAAGCCAAATGAAGCAGCTTTGTCATACATTAGGTACAAAAGTAGAACAATAAAGAAAAGGTAGAGATCTGCTATAAATGGTAAGGGGCGGTCAATTACAGTACAGAAACACAACACAATACCGCAGTCACTCAACATGACAGTAAGAAACAGATTATTTATGACTTATAGGCTGAATAACTTATATGAATTTCTTGGGACAAGTATTCAGTTTTCCAGATTCTGGAATATTTGCATTAGCCTTTACAGGTTAAACATCCTTAACCTAAAAATCCAAAATCTGAAATGCCCCAGAATGTACCATGACGCTCAGAAAGTTTCAGATTTTGGAGCATTTCAGATTTTGAATTCAGGATGTCCAACCTGTGATAAATGTGAAATATGAACAAAAACAGGTGTGCATATATCTGTTGTTTTAATGAATTAACCCAATGTCATCCTTTTACAATACACCATCTTTTAAAAATATCTTTTTAAAATGGTTCACCACTACATCTCTTATTTTCAAAGAGTCCACTAATCCATTCCATTCACTCAATTAAAATTTTCTTTATTTTACTTTTCTAGCTGGGTGTAGTGATGTGGTAGTCGGTCATCTCAGCTACTGAAGAAGTTGAGACAGGATGATCACAAGTTCAAGGTCAGCCTGCGCAATTCAATGAAACCTTGTCTCAAAGTTTAAAAAAAGGGCTGTGGGTGTAGCTTAGTGGTAGAATCCCCCTGGTTTCAATCCCCAGTGCCACACACAAACAAAAAAATCCTATTTTATTTTTCTATGCACCCACCTTTCTAATTATCTCATTCATCACTTACAAAAATATCACTGTTTATTCTGGTTTCTTTTCCAATTCTGAAGACCTCTATAAAGGTTACAGAGTGAAAAACAAAGTCACTCTCTGGTCACTGCACTACCCCCCCCCCCACATATCCTGGTTTGCTGTCACTGTGAAGATAACATAGCAGTAAACAGAGGAAAACTGACAAACTTCAAGCCTCAAAGCTACCCTGGGAATTGTTTCTGTCTATCTATGTATACACAGGAAACAGTTACCACATGTCTCTTACCTATTGCATGAATCAGACTCTGATGAGAAAAGTGTCACTTCTTGAATATCAGTACAGCTAGAAGAATCATCTGCTCTCTCGGCCTCTGATTTCCCTGGGTAGCCCAGTTGCGATGGGTGGAAATGGTCTGCTACCGATGGTACATCTGAGAATTTCATTTTATCATCTTTCGGTCCCCCCCCAAAAAAAATTTAAAAAGACAGAAAAGAAATATTAAAGACTATTTTAAAATCTACAATCTCTGTATGCCCATTATATCTACTACACTTATATAGTTATCTGTACTTAGTAAAATATGTTTGTAAACCAGTGATTCCAAAACTCAGTGATAGAGAACAAGAATCAACACAACAGTGCTACCTAATTACACACTCCACTTTGTGATATTCCATAATTAATTTCAAAATAAAATTCCCTTTAAAACCACAAATGATAACCCTTATAATTCTAGTGAAGCTGAGAAGGAATCTACAGATTGCTAAGGAATGCTTATGTATTTCACAGATCAGAAAACAGTGACAAATATAAGCAAAAAAAATTAAATTTCCTTATATGTGGAATCAGAGGGAGGAAGAGAAAGGAGGAGGGTAGGGGAGAGGAGGACAGAGAGAGCACATAAAAGTAGAAAGAGAAGGGGATTATAGAAGACAAAGGCGAGTGAGAGGGGATAGAAAGGCAAGAGGCAGAAGTGGGGGCAGAAATGATGAAAGGATGTTCCATGCATGAACAAATGTGCCAAAATGAATCCTGTGAAATTCATATGCACTAATTTAAAAAAGACACAACATCTAAAAGAATAAAAGGACTAAAGACTGAACAAATAAAAACTACAGTATTTGTCACTGTTATGTGATAATGAATCTATATGGACCCTAAACCTACTAAAAGAATATATTTATTATGGAAAAGAAAAACTAATCATACATAATGAATATTTCCATTTGATCCAATACACAGCACATTTCTATCCATCCTTCATTATATTCTCAGTTTTTGAACTCTCTTATTACACACAACGACAAAGGCACAGAGAAACCTAACAGCGTTATACAAGTATGGCCAGAAGTCTCCAAAGATAAGTGCAAGAGACAGTAGTTGAGCAAAGACACTAGCGCTCTCATTTGGTGTTTCAGAACTCTGTTGAGATTTTTGTTCGTGTTATCTTTTTTATTATTATTAGTCAAGACTGCCACCCCGCACTTTCATGGAGCTACATCCCTAGTCCTTTTTGTTTTTAATATATTTTTTGTTTTTTAAATGTTAAATATTATTTTCTCATTTTAGGGATAACCATGGAAACATTTTTTTTTTATTTTGAGACAAGGTCTCACTAAGTCAAATTACCTAGGCTGGACTCAAACTTGTGATCCTCCTGCTTCAGCCGCCCAGAAGCACTGGAATTATAGGAATATGCTATCATACCTGGTTCATCCATGCTGTATTTAAGACTGAGGAGTTGAGTGATCCTAGCAGTGAGGGAGGCTGAAGCATAAGAACCACAAGTGCAAGTCCCTCCAGGGCAATTTAGCAAGACTGTGTCTCAAAGGAAATAAAGAAAAGAGCTGGGGAAATATCTCAGCAGTAGAGCACCCACTGGGCTCGATCCCAATATGGCAAAAGATAAAAAAAAAAATTTGAAAATTGAGGAACTATTTCACAAGCATGCGCACACTCTAAATTTAATGTGTTTCCACACAAAAAAGCAGAGCTTTCATACACCCCTCAGGGAGGGTGCTTAGAGGCAAATGACCACTAACAAAAGACATTAAAAAGAACTTCATCTTAGTTACTCTTCTCATTCCTGAGACAAAACACCCAACCTCCAAAGTTAAGGAGGAAAAGTCTATTTGGCTCACAGTTTATAGAGGTTTCAGTCCGCAGTTGACTGGCTCCAAGGCAGGGTGGCTTGGCAGAGGGCCATCACAGAGGAGAAAGAGTTTATAGCAGGCAGAAGGCAGCAAAGCAGAAGGCCGCAAGTAGTGAAGTACTGAAGCGGTGAAGCAGCAAGGGACAAGCAACCTTCTTTCTATCCCTGATATCTTCTCCAGGCTCCCCACTCTTAGAGCAAGTAGCTCTCACCCTCAGGGTGGGGCAGCTTTAATCCTAGCACAGCACATTGAATCAATCTCTGCATCACATCCTTGATCCCAGCAGCACACATTCTAAATCCAGCCACCTCCAAATAATCCCCACCTATGATCACATGGGAGCTTTGGGGGAACATCTAGAGACAAACCATAACAAACTTTCAAGGTTTTGTTACACAGAAAATTTTTGGAAAAAGATCAGATCAAATCTTTAAAAAACAACAATTTCCAAGTTCATATACTTAACAGTTTTTTCAAAATGATTGTAAGTTTTTGTTACACTGGGAAAAAGGTATACATCACAAGACTATAAACTCTGATGCTGCTATTAATAAGACATCATCACCAAAACAAAGCTCTCCTAGTCCCTTCTAAGGCTTCAGGGAAAAGGAAAAAGGAGCTAACAAGATGACTACCCAGTATCTCTAGGGTCTCTCCTTGTAGTCACAGCACAAGGATTACTTTAGGGTACCAATCCCCATAGACACTCCATGTGCCCAAGGCAATTACATTCCTCAACTGGCCAGGAAAAGCAATCAAGCTGATGAAGGAGGGAATGCAGCACTCTGGGAGGCTAAAGCGGGAGGATCACAAGCTTAAGCTCAGCCTGGGGAACTTGGTGAGACAAAAGAGGAGGAGGAGTGTAGGGGATATAGCTCAAGGTGAAGGCCAAGGTTTCAGTCCCCAACACCACAAAACAGGGAACAGGAATTCAACTTAAAACAACCTTTTTTTGTGTGTGTGCATATTGCCTGTATTCTTCTTTTTCTTCTTCCCCTTTTACATTAGCTTCTAGAATATAAATTGCCATTGGGGACAAACATCATATCATCCAACAATCTGTGGGTACTGAAAGCCAGGTATCTTTCCTGTCTGCCCTTGGTTTGAGGATGCAGGCTCTCAAGCAGAGCACCAATTGTGAGGCTGAGACATCAGGCCTCCCCCAAAGATATGCACCATGAGCAGACACAGGCTTTCCCTTGAAAGAATGCACATCTTGCTTACTTACAGGAGCATTTCAACGTTATCCTACAGAACAAGTGGAATTGGTTGTACGAGAGTACACAAAATTCATCTTTCAATCAGCTCATGTCTGTCTTCCTCTCTCTATTCCCCATGCATGCACAACAACTGCACAAGTAGCCTTTACCTTGAAGCCCAGAGAAGCAACATTTTTGTGCACACACACAGTACTGTACTGCTGAGTGCAAGCAACACTCAAGAGAGACTCCACTTATCAATAAAGCCAGAGTTTCTTCCTAAGAGGCAGACTAGCTTCTCAGACTATCCTTTAAACAACTGCATAAACAAATTTAAGTGGTTCAAAAGCTATGAGAAACACACTGAGGCAGAAAGCATCCAACTAAAGATAACAGAGGACTTGAGAACAATGAGGAAGGGACTTGAAACAGTAACATGCTTGGGAACACATCTAGCAAAGGAGGCAGACCTGTCTACTGAAAGCTGTTAAACTGCTATGAGAGATTAAAGACAATTAAATGGAGAAACACGCCACATTCATGAATTAAAACAATTAATGTTTTTAAGGTGTCTATTTAAGCTAAGGATGTGGCATATGCCTCTGATTGCAGCACTCATGAGGCCAACACAGGAGGATTTCAAGTTTGAGACCAGTCTGGACTACATAATGAAATTCTGCTCCCCTCCCCCCAAAACACAAGGCCTACCAAAAGCAACCTACAGATTTGACATAATCCAATACGAAAATCCTAACAATTTTTTTTGTGGAAAAAATAATAGTCTATTCTGAAATTCACATAAAATCTCAAGAGGCCCCAAATAGCCAAAACAATACTGAAAAGTAAAGCTTGAGAACTTAACCTTTCCCACTCTGAAATTTAGCACCAAGCTACAGTAATTACAACAGCATAATACAGACAAAAGGACAGACATACAGACCACTGGAGTGGTACAGACAAAAGGACAGACATAGTACAGACAAAAGGACAGACATACAGACCATTAGAGTAGAGAAATAAACCTTCACAAGGTTGGCTGGTTTTCTCCAATTCAATGGAGAAAGAAGACTTTAATGAATAGTGGTAAGAAAAATACTTACCTAGTTGCAAAAGAATTGAGTTAGCTGTACTCTGAGTAACTATTTTGAAGAGAATAATATGTAATGTATTAACTATTATTACTATCTTATTATTTGTTAGAAATTTTATATTATTTTTTCATTAAAAAAAGAATCAATTTGGACCCTTACATTATACCACATAAAAAAATTAACTCAAAATGGATCAAGACCTAAATGTAAAAGCTAGAACTATACAGTTCTTAGAAGAAAACTAAGCAGAGATTTGTTTATGTTTGTGATACTGGTATGCTGCTACTGTTCTATGTCTTTGTTTCTCATTTACTACGCTCTTTAAAATAAAAAAATATATATATATATATATATATATATATATATGACATTAAATTTGGCAATGACTTTGGGGATACAACAGCAAAACCACAAGCCTTCATCAAAATTAAGCATTTTTGTGAAAGCACATTTTACATGGAAATGACACTATCAAGAAAGGAGAAAGACAACACAGATGATGTTCGCAAGTATCTGTGAATCACATAAATAAGGTATTAATATTTAGAATTCCTAAACTTAATAATGACCCAAAACACCCAATAAAATATCAAAGGACCTGAATATACTCCAAAGAAGAAAAACAAATGCCCAAAAAGCACACAAAGCAAAACCACAACAACATACCATTTCATACCTACTAAGTTGACCTCAACAGTAACAACAATTTTAAAACAAGAAAGTGAGTGCTGACGAAGATATGGAAAAGATAGACTATTCATGCACTGCTGGTGGGAATGAAAAACAATGTGGCTGAGGAAAACAGCTGGGTAGCTTGTGAAAGGGTTCAACATGGAACCAACCACGTAAGCTAGAAATTCCACTCCAAGGGAAATCAAGGCAGGGACTGGAACACTGGAAAACCAGAGCTTACTGCAACATAATTTGCAATAACCAAAGGCTGAAATAACCTGTTACAGATAAGTGGGCAAATATAATGTGGTATATACATACTATGGAATATTATTCAACCATAATAAGGAATAAGAGGGCTGGAGAAGCATTGTGGTGGTGCAGAGCTTGCCTAGCATGTATGAGGCCGTGTTTAGGCTGTTTAGCACAGCAATCAATCAATCAATCAATCACCATGAAATTTTAATATGTGCCACAACATCGATGAGTACTAAAAATATTATGCTTAGGGAAGTAAGCCAACACAGAAGAATAAACACTGTACAATTCCATTTATATGGAAATATATGGGCAAATTTATGGGTACAGAAAACAGAATAGAAACCACCAGGGCTGTGAGAGACCGAAGAGAGAGTTATTATGTAGTGAGCACAGTTTGTGTTGGGGATGATAAAAAGGTTTTAGGTAAACAGAGTGGGGATGGTTACATGATACTATGAAGGTATTTAATGTGAAAGAGTTACACATGTGTGAAGGGTGAAAAAAGATACAATATTGTGTTGTGTATATTTTACCACAATAAAGAAAAAATAAAGAAATTTCTGGTGCACCTTTCCTCATTATGATTCTGTTTCGTTCACTTGCCCAAACTCAGAAATATAGTATTAATCTCAAATTTTAAAATATCCAAATTAAGTTATGTGCTATATGCACAGCATTCCAAGTTCATCAGCTTTGGGCTCTTTAGCAGAACATTTCACCCAGTAAATTAAACATCCAAAGTCAACATTTTATCACTGTTCTGTAACAATAACAATTTATATTCTTTGTAGTATACCTTAGGGTATCCAGCAGCACATCCTCTAACTAGAAAATAACCTCAAGTTTAAACAACTAAGGAACTTTCAAGTTTTCATTAACTGAAAGGAAGACAGACTTTAGAGACTGTTTCTTCAGGGCAATCTTTCAATCACTTTGTCCAGAGTAATAAGCCTAGACAACCACTATACAAAGTAGATCTAAAAATACCTTTTTCCATTTGAAGACCTAATAACTCCAAAGTAAATACCTTTATTTTCTTTTTATATTAAAAATAAATAATAAAATTCACTATACTTCTTATTGCATTAATCTCTTACCCATGCATACAGATAACAGCTTTTCTGTAGGTTCAACTTTTTTCATTAGTTTGTCTTTTGACATTCTTCTAGTTTTCTTGTAGCCTTTTTTGGCTTGATCCACCAGAAGCTGAAACTCATTCTGATGCTTTTTACCTGAAATTCAAAAGACCTTTTCAGCAAGGCAGGACTGTGAAAGTGAACAACTTACACCCAGAGCTGGAGGATGAAGAGCCGTGCAGGTGAGCTCACAGCACCACCCTCAGGGTCACTGCACTGACCGCAAGAGTTGCCAAGTGAAGCACAAAGAGTTGGGGGCTGTGCATGTTCTCTCCTGATCCATCTACCCTCAAATAAACACACAGAAGCATAATATGCTCGTTTGCTACTCTAGGTTTCTTCCCAAACCTCATACTCAGGAAGACTTTTACTCTTTTAAATATACCCCAAAGATGCCATTCTAACTTCTGAGAAATGAGAGGCTACTCTGACCAGAGGATTGCAGTAACTGACACAAAAGTAGGAGCCTCTAGGAAAGTGAGGTTCTAACAACTTCATTCCAACGTTTTGTTTTTTACATCTGATGTGTTTCCCAACAGAAACCTTTTATTTTAGTGTTCTACAACCTCTGCCCACCAATTTCTCCTTCCTAAGTATACTATAACACTAACCTCTATTGCCACTTTAATATATCTGAAAATAATTTAATTAACCCTAACTTCAAGGTCACCATTATTAGGGCATGCTAATATGCTGAATAGAATGCCCAGACATTGAGAGAACATGGACTTTAGCACTTTACTTGTGATGCTGAATCATGGTCCAAACAGTGGAGGTTGCAGCTTCCTTACTTAGCAACCTTAAACATGTAGGTCATGGGTCAAAATAATAGCATAAATCTTGTAAAAACTTCAGAAGCAATCAATACTACAAGTGGCTACAACAAAGTTCTGAGATGGTTTTCACATAGTAGCCAACAATATACTTTTTAATCACTTGGTTTCTTCCATTTTCCTTATAGCACAACATAAAGACGTAAGAGTACACTATATGTAGAGGAAGTCTGTGTTTCAAGTGAAAATGATATAGGGTCTAGAGCTCCCCTTCCAGGATTCCAGCCATTCACTGATACAATGGAAAATAATTGTCTATAAATATAAAAATCCTCTCTGGTGGAATTCAACTGAATTTCTTACCCCAGTATGGATGATAAGAATTTTGCTCCCACTTGCACATTCATTTCAACATTCCCCAACATAAATGTAACTCCTCTTCTTTGGGTTCCCCTATAATATCTTCCCAGTCCCCTAATGTTGGAGACCACTACAAAGTGGCTCTAAGCAGGATTTAATATTAACCAATTGGCTTTCTGTGTTTACTTGTGAATTATCCGAAACTGAGGCACCTTGTCTGAAGATAGGCAGCAGACTCATAGTAAATAAACCTCTATGAGTCACTGGTCACCGCTGAGGCCTGTATTGGCCTGTGAAGCTCTGACGCCTCAAAGTAGAAGGTAAGGCCACAGCTGAGGATGTTTGGTTTCAACCCCAATTAACTACAAGGAGACTGCAGCTGCATGCTCCACACTCCTACAATAAATACCAACTTAAAGATAAGGTAGTTCTCCCGACTGACATAATTTCCTACTTAGGAAAATTCTCCCAAGGTCCTGCTCAGATTCCCACGTTTTCTTGAGTATCCACCTCCTTTGTTTGTAAACCAAATAAATATGGGCTACCCAGAGAAGTCTTTGTCTAAACCCAGAGAATATCAAATGCTGTAAGAGAGTTAGACCCTCCTGGAGCCCTGGAATCATTTCGATTTTCTCATTTTATTTCAGCCTTCGCTGTCCACTCATTTGTGAGACTGCGGGTCTGATCAGCCCACAATAACTAAGGGATTTTAACCTGATACCCTAACAATGGGGTTTTAAAAAAATTTCTAATAAAAATGAACGTTCATTTTATATCTATGAAAGTAATGCTTTTACTTCTCTTTCAGAATAACCCTTTCACATGGGAAAGAGTACAAAATTTTAAAAATCACAACAAAGAAGTGAGAAGTTTGCTTCCTATATCTAGACATTGACAGGTATAGCAAAAGACAGCTCTAATTCCAATACAGTGACATTTCAGTTCACGGACTTAATTCTTTCCATGATCATGGTTGCAAACCAAACTGGACAAGAACCAAATAAAATTTCCCCATACGGTCAACACTGACCCTAACTGTTAAATTTGATTCAGTTCTCATCCAAATTAGGTTGCAACCAGAATCGTGGAAAGAATTAGCTTCATGAACCAAGGTATTACTTACTTATGTATAGAGTATGTACATGAAAACTCCCAGTGAAACAATAAATAACACACTAGGAAATAACAGAGTGCATTACAAATGGCAAAGGTAAATATTATTTTGTGAAACTTGTTTCAATAATGTGTGTTAAATAGTAATTATATAAATATTTGACCATATATATAAAATCATATTTTTGCTGTGGTTTGCAATTAAAAACCTCTTAAAGTCACTGAATTGAGTATCTACCAATTAAAACAACAAACTTTAAAAAGCAAACAAGATCACTTCTCCAACCTCCAACCGTAAGTTCATTTTTCTGTTCTCCCTGACACAATAAGACTTCTCCCAAAGAGCTGTCTGCCTTAATGGTCTCACTTCCTCACTCCAATTTGTTCTCAAGCAACTCTCAGCGCTTCTTACACCTCTGTTCCTCTCAAAGAAAAGATTCCAAAGGAAACACTATCCTTGTCAAAGGTTTGTTAGACTCCTAGCTATGAAATCTATTAGTCCCTTGTACTGCCTCATACATAACTTTCAACAGAAACTTGGGAACAATTCATGATTCCTTGTTTCTTAAAATAACCCTCTCTTCCTAGATCTTCTGATACCACATGTCCAAGCCTTCTCCCTATCTCAAAGACTCACTGTGACAGTTTAAATGTAGAAGCCAATATGAGAATCAAAGTGTTTTCTAGCAAGCCAAACATTAGAGATTTACAAAAAAGGAATACTCATAATTTAAACTTAGTTTACATATAATAAAATTCATTAATTTTACATGAACAATTTGATGAGTTTTATTTAAAATGAAGTCATACAACTAGTAACACAATCACAACATGGAAGATTTAAATCACCCACTCATTTCATGAGCCAGTTCATGATCCCATGTGGTCAGTCCTTTCTTCTACCCCACACCCAGTCCCCGAATCACTTCCATTCATGACATTTTTGCCTTTTCTAGAGTTTTAGGAAAATGGTATTAACACAGGATGTCAGCTTTTTAGTCTGGCTTTTCTCTTCACACAAGGTTTCTGAGATTCATACCTGCCATTTCATAGGCCAGAAGTACATTTTACTTTACTCCAATGCAGAGAAACATTCTGCTATTCATGGACACAAAGCCCTGTGTTTATAGATGCTTGCTCCACATCCTGCACAGCACTTACTAGTGCCCTTTTCTGCTTTGTTTTCTTCATTCAAGTAAGTGTATTGTATTATTTCACTGTCATTTTATATTTTCTTTAAGACTGGTGATTAATAAAACTATATCCTTTTATGAGATTATTTGCATCTGAATACCTGCTTTGGTGAAGAGTCTATCTAAATCTTCTGCCCAATTTTTATACTTGATCTTAGCCAAAAAGCTAACAGCAATTACCCGGTTTTTTGAAATATGACATACACCTTATTATTGAGTTGTAAGAGTTCTTTTTTTTTAT
Source organism: Chinchilla lanigera (assembly GCF_000276665.1). NCBI lineage: Eukaryota > Metazoa > Chordata > Mammalia > Rodentia > Chinchillidae > Chinchilla > Chinchilla lanigera. Next base: position 506,609 of record NW_004955561.1, read on the forward strand.
TTTAAAAATGAAAGGAGGAAAACATTAACAGACAACCTTTTACAAAATAGCAAAAGAACAGTACAGACAAAACAAGAGTTACAAAGTGGTAGGAAATTTTTGTTGTATTACATATTGATATCTTCAAAGTGGTTTCTCATGAAAACAAATAGAGACATGCAATATTGATCAATCAAGGACTCATTGACAGTTTCTTTCAGCAAAGAAATAGAAGACAGTAGATCAACTATGTTAACTATCCTGTATACACATACATACAAAATTTCTCCTTCTTTCCCTTCTCTTTTCCCACATCCCAGTTGCCCTCTGCCCTTGAGCATTTTCCTATCATTTCACAATGTCTATCCTACCTCCGAGTTTATACTAACTCTTTCAGGTTTTACACTAGTGAGACAATGTGGTGCTTGCACATGCAGGTCTGATTTATTTCACTTATGAGTATGGTCTCTAGTTGTGACCATTTACCTAAAAAAGCCTCGAGTTTATCTTTCTTTATAGCTGGGTAATATTCCATTATATAAAAGTACCACAATTTTTTTATCCAATCCTCGGTGGATGGACATTTGGGTTGCTTCCACAATTTAGCAATTATAAATTGTGCTGCTATGAACATAGGTGCACATATATTGCTGTGATATGATGTTTTTAGATCTTCTGGGAAAATTTATATAAACACTAGTACTTTTCCAAGTACAAGTCTTACAGCTATTTTTTCCCAATCTGTGATTACTTCCCCACTTTCCTGAGTATTTTGAAGAGCAAGGCTAATTTACACATTTTTTATGGCTCATAGTATTTGTGAAGGATAATCCTACTGTCTGTGATTTTAAAATTGTATTTCCTCCTTTCAGATCTGCACATTGTCTACTTATCTTTCTTACTGTATCAATGTTGAATTCAAGTGGTTAAGAATCAACACTTGCACCTTATTTCCAAACAGGGAAAAGCATTCAATAGTTTACCATCAAGCACTGCATCAGTTGTAGGATTTTCATACATATTCTACCAATTTAACTTCCAGTTTCCTCCATGCTTTTACCACTAATGGGTGCTCCCCTTTTATCAAACACCTCTTTTATCTATTTAGAAAGTGATACAGTTTCTATCCTTAAACTATATTGCATTTTGTTCTGTTGCACAGCAAGGTACAGAATCGACTGAATTACTTCAAGGCCTGCTTTCCCATGTTATTAGGACAGAATATAAAGAAAATGAAAAGACAAGCTATAGACTAAAGGAAAAATATTTGCAAAAATCATAGCTCACAAAAAGACATCTAAAATGCACAAAGAATTCTTAAAACTCAACAATAAAATGAGCCCTATTTTATTTTCTAATTAATTAAGTTTATTGGCACATTTTAGATATACACAATGATCACATTCATCACAGGGAATTTATACCAATACATGATATATCTTGATTCTTTTTTTCCCATTCCCCACCCATCCCTTCAACCCCTCTTCCCCTTCCTATTTCCAATAGCCTTGTTTCCATTTCTTTACTTCTTTTCTCGCTTTTTCTTTCCCCTTCCTTCCTCCTCCCCCGCCCCGCTCCCTAGTTCCCCTTTCCATCTGAATACTTTCTTCCTAGTTCACATTACCCATTACAGATTTTGATCCTTATTTATGCTTTTGGTTTCTCACACCAGAGAAGCAATGCAATATTTACATGTGTGTTTGATTTATTTCACTTAAGAGTATGGTCTCAAGGTGTGTCCATGTAGCTAGAAATGGCTCAAGTTTAACCTTCTTTATGACAGAATAGTACTTCATTGCATTAAAAAACCACATCTTTATCCTTTCATCAGTTGATGGGCATTTGAGCTGTTCCCAAGATTTAACTATTACAAACTGTGCTGCTAAAAATATGGATATGCACATTCTGTTGTGATATGATGATTTTAATTCTTTGAGGAAGACACCCAGAAGGGGAATAACTGGGTCAAATGGAACCTCTAGTTTTAGTTTTTTGAGCAATCTCAACACTAATTTTCACAGTGTTTGCACAAATCTACACTCCCACCAACAGTAGAGAAGGGTTCCTTTTTCCCCACAGCCCCACCAGCATTTGTTATTGGTTGATTTCTTGGTAACAGTCATTCTTTCTGGAGTAAGATAGACTCTCAGCATTGTTTTAATTTGCAATGACCAGTGATGCAATGCCATTGATGTTCAACATTTTTTCATGTATTTCTTTGTTTGTACTTCTTCATCTGAGAAATGTACATTCATTTTAGATGCCCAGTTTTGGATCAGGTCTTTAAATTTGGGGTATATATTTTTTTGCGTTCTTTATACATTCTAGAGATTAGTCCTTTGTCTGAGGAACAGTTGGCAAAAATTTTTTCCTGCTCTATAACTTGTCTCTTTACTGTGTTCATGATTACTTTTGCTATGCAAAAGCTTTTTAATAAGATGAGATCTCAGTTTTTCATTGTAATATTTCCTGTGAGATTGGGGTTTAAACAACTCAATTTTTAAAAAGCACAAAAGATCTAGACACCTCACCAGAGACAATATACAGGTGGCAAACAAGTACATTAAGGGAAGCTCAACATCACGTCATAAGGAAATTGTAAACTAAAATAATAAGCCAGGTGTGATGGCACATACTTGCAATGTCAGCTACTCAGAAGAGTGAGAAAGGAGGATCACAAGTTCAAAGCCAATGTGGGCAATTTACCCAGACTCTGAAAATAAAATTTTTTAAAGGTGATGGAAATGCATACAGTGGTAGCATGCATGAGGCCCTGGGTTCCATCCTCAGCCCCAGAAAATAAAACAATTCATCACCACTACATAGCTACAGAAATGGTGAAAAGCCAAAGCACTGATAACATCAAACGTCAGTGAGGATGCAGAACAACAAACTGTTAGTGGGAATGCAAAACAGTGCCCACCACTTTGGAAGACAATTCAGTAGTTTTTTTTTGTTTGTTTGTTTGTTTTTTTATAACACTAAGGATAATATACCATCTAATGTTTCCTAGTATCAGACTAAATGAGTTAAAATATTCATTCACATAGAACCCTGGAATAATCATTTATAGCAACTTCAACCACAACAGCCAAAGTGTGGACACAATCCAGATGTGAATGGATTACTGTGCAGACATTTAAACAGTGGAATATTATTCAGTGATAAAAAGAAACGAGTTGGCTGGGGATGTGGCTTGGTGGCAGACCACTTCTAAGTATATGTAGGCCCTTGGTTCAATCTCCAGCACTGTTAAAAACATTAGAAGAGAAAGAAAAAAAGAAGCAAGCTAACAAACCATGGATAGATGCAGACAAACCTTAAAGGTATATTATTCAGTGACAGAAACACATCTGAAAAGGTTTTATACTGTATGACACCAACTATAAGACATTTTGGAAAAGTTAGAACTTTGAAGACTAACAAGACTAGCAGTTTCCAGGGGTTAGAGAGGAGGGAAGAATGAGAAGCCAGAGCAAAGATTTGTAGGGCAGTGAACTACTCTCTGTGATACTGTAATGGTAGACACATTTCTAAAGCACAGAATATACAACATCAGTAGTAAATCCTAACAGAGACCAGACTTCACTATAATCACTGTGTCAGTATCAGCCACTTTTGTACAGGATGTTGACAGGAACTGTGCTTTGTCCTCACTGACACAGACATGACATGTATTCTGGATATGGATTTGCCTTCCCTGCATGTAATGCTTCTGCCGAAACTACAATCTGTAGACTCATAGAATGCCTTATGCAGCATCGTGGAATTCCACACAGCTCTGCCTCTGACCAAGGAACACATTTTTATGACCCAATAAGTGAGGTAATGGGTTCATGCTCATGGAATTCACTGGTCTCACCATGTTTCTCACCATCCAGAAGTGGCTGGATTAACAGAAAAGTGGAATGGTCTTTTGAAGATAGTTACAATGCCAGCTAGGTGCCAACAGCTTCCAGGGCTGGGGCAAGGTTCTTCAAAAGGCTGTACATGCTTTGAATCAGCATTCACTATATGATATCATGTCTCCCTTAACCAAGACTCACAGGACCAGGAATCAAGCGGTGGAAGTGGGAATGATACCACTTATCACTACCCCCAGTGATCCACAAGCTAAATTTTTGCTTCCTGTTCCCATGACCTTGCATTCTGCTGGCTTAGAAGTTTTAGTTCCAGAGGGGGAAGGCTTGTACAAGGAAGCACAACAATTATTCCATTGACCTAGAAGCTAAGATGTCCCCCTGGTCATTTTGGTCTCCTTAAGCCTCTGAGGAAATGAACTAAAAAGGGAGTCACAGTGTTGTCAGGGGTGACTGACCCATACTATCAAGGAGAAACTGGACTACTACTCCACAATGGAGGAAAGGAAGAATATACTTGGACTGCAGGTAATCCCATAGGGCGCCTCTTAGTATTACCGTGCCCTCTTATCAATGGGAATATACAAACTTATATAGGCAGAATGAAAAATGGCCCAAAACCTTCAGGAATGAAGGTATGGGTCACTCCACCAGGGAAGAACCAAGACCTACAGAGGTGCTTGCTGAAGGCCAAGGGAATACAGAATGGATAGGGGAAGAAGGTTGTTCTAAATACCAGCTATCACCCTGTTATCAGCTATAGAAACAAGGCTTGTAATAGTTCTCTCCTACTATAGTTCTAATGTAATATAATGTTGATAGACTTACCATTGGTTCATAAGGACTGTTAAACTTAGGTTATAATGTTCAAGTTATGAAATGTTAAAAGTAAGCATTATCCAAGAAAACTTGCCTTCTATTCTGGGAAGAGAATTAGTGCATTTCCATTTGCATGCAGGACAGTTACCCTATGTTAGGAGTAATTATGAGCTTGTCTTTGTATCTGGAGACTGTTTTAAAGAAATATGTCTGGATGCCAAGTTGACAAGGGGTGGACTGTGATGGGTGATTGATTGTGTCAACTTTAGAAGTTTAGTTAAGAGAAGTTTAACTAAATCAGCTCAGCAATTCCACACACTAGGGTGTAGAAGACCCACTCTGGGGTGGCTTGTCCTTCTGTTTCTTGGGAGGAGCTCCAGTCTTTGCCTTCATCTTGGATGTCATCTCCTGGCTTCCAGCACAGATCCTTCAGCCTTCCAGCATAGACTCTGCAGCCTTCCATTGCAGACCCATCAGCCTCCTGACACACACTTGCACAAGACACTGCAGTGAGCTCCAGACTTTGGTCTGAATCCTTCAGTCTCTAGTGTGCAAAAAGAGCCTCTGCACACTTCCTCATCCAACTCATTGGGTGGCCACTGTAAGCCAATCTTGTAAATTCTCACACATTTGTATATTTTGTGTTATAGCTGTTTCTCTAGTAAAACACTGACTGATATACATTTGAAGATATGTGTGGGGAACAGCAAAGGGAATATTGGAATTCTTTGTACTTTCTGTTCAGTTTTGATGTGAAATCTTTTAAAAATGAAATATATTTAGTAAAATCTTTTTTAAAAAAACTTTTTATTAGGGAAAATTACAGTAGCCTTTAGGTGTCAGCACCTAACAGTCCATTGGTCAAATCCAAACCACGACTATTGGCTATGGCCTTCTCGTCAAGAATGGCTGTTACATTTTAAAACAAACAAGATGTAGAAGAGAACATATGTAGCCTGCACAAAGACTAAATTGCATACTGACTGGCTCTAAAGTAATTCAGCTCTGCTACTTAGGCACAGTCTTTGGAGAGCCCCTATTTTACGAAGTTTTTGTACTCTGGCTGGTGGTACTTCAAACTATTCTATATCCGTTGTAACCTCTAGAAACTCTTCTGCCTAATCCTTTCAAGAGCCTCTTTTCCTGACCTCAAGTCGTTTTCTTTCATTTGTGTGCAGACTATCAGACAGCCAAAGATTTACAAGGATCCTTCTACAGATCTTTCGGGCTATCTTCACTCCACAGATCCCTTTTTCCTGGCACTTCCTTGCATGAATTCTTCATACCATGGTCACTAAGAACTCTCATTTCTGTGTCAATTCACGGATATTATCAGGCTGTTTGGGTTTCCCCATCATGAGCCTGAAAACTGCTGCTGGAACTGTAGAATTTATAATTTTTTTTCTTACCCTCAGGGATCATAGTCCTGTGCTGTTTTCCAATGTCTAAAACACCATTATTCTAGAAACTTCACCTGTTCTTCCATTACTGAAAAGAGAAACTCATGAATATGAAACTATGTAAAGGACTGCTAAGAAAAAATAGAAGGTCTACCATCATGAAACTACCATAGCGGCCCCACTTTAAAACACAGGCTGTGAAAACTATAACCTAAAACTAAAGCTTGTCCCAAAAGAGATTCCCAACACACGTTGCTTACTCAGATTCAAAACACGGTATAATGCTGCAAGGAGCTTAGACCTGAGCACCTGGTAAACCTTGGCTTAATTTCTAGTTCTGCTTTTCACTAATATCTGAGCAATTTATCTACCATTTTTGAGTCATGGTTTCTTCCTCTACAAAACGGATTAATACTTGTAGCTGCTGAAGTATTATTAAAATAACATGTACAGAACTCCTGGCAGAGAATATATACATATTCAACAACTGGGACTTTCTGTCTTCCTATACTTTCTTTTAAGAAGTAACAAAGCAGAAATGAGTAGAAGAAAAGTCTACATGAGGAGCTGAAACAGCTAAAGCACCGCTAATACCTGAGCTTGGAAGATAGATCTAAGCTTATTTTTTATTTTGTCAAAAGGAAAATAAATTAGAATAGTGAGAGTCGTGGGGAATGTTTGGATCATCTTACTCTACCTTTTTATAGGCTTCAGAGATTCTGATAAAAACTGTGGTGCCTCAGCCGTTCTGTCCATTCACTTGGTCCAAGTGTACTGACTCTTAACCATATGCAAGACTATTTGCAGACACTGTTTTTGTTAAGCAGTGAACAAGATTGAAATATTCCCTCCATTGTAGAACTTGTAGCTTCATAAGGTTAAAAAATGCTATAAAACACTGTTATGGGGTTGAGCTGTATGTTCTCAAAATTTGTTATGTTGAAGTTTTAAGCTCCAGTACCTCAGAATATGGCCTCATGGAAAGAGGGTCCTTACAGAGGTAATCAAGTCAAAACAAGGTTATCAGGGTGGGAATCTTAATCCAGTATGGACTGATATGTCTATAAAAAGGAGAAATTTGGCCAGGGACATGCCAAGAAGAAATATGATATAAAGACATATAACAAAAAAATGGTTATCCATAGCCAAGGAGAAAGAGCTAGTATAGATCCTTCTCTATGTCCTCATAAGGAACCAACCCTGCCAACACCTTGATTGTGGATGTTTAGACTCCAGAATTGTAAGACAATTTCTCTTACTTAAACTACACTGTCTATGGTACTTTGTCATGGCAGCCTTAATACAGAATAAAAACATATAATTAAGAATAATATAAGCACATATTAAGTACTCATTATATCAAGTGAACAAGTGCAATCGTACTGTGAAAAAACACAACATAAGCACAGTTAGATGTCACTTAAGGATGGACACATTCTGAGAAATGTATCACTATGTGAACATAAGGGTATACCTGAACAAACCTACACAGTTTAACCTACATACAACACACCTAAGCTAGGTATAGCCTTCTCCTCCAAGGATAGTCCTGTATAGCATCTTACAGTATTAAATATTGTAAGTAACTACCATACAATGGTATGTACAATGTCATTAGACAATAGGAAGTTTTCAGGTCCACTGTGATCTTAGGGAGCCCACTGTCATACGTGCAGCGTGTCACTGGCAGAAATATCATTAAGTAGAAAATTACAATTAAGCTGATTAAGAGTTAGGTGTGCAGATGGGACCACAGAGGCAACTAAGAGGGTAATTCCATACAAAGAAAGAAGATGGTAACAAAGGCTTTGAAGTACAAAAAAACTTGATAAGGTAAGAGATAACCACAGTGGTTGGAATAATATGAAGTAAGGGGAAGAGAAGACCAAAGCTATAGAGGAAATAAGGTCCAGATCTACAGAAAAGCAGGCTTTATCAACTCTACAGAATAGTAGGAAACCACTGAAAACTTTTTGATAATGGCAGAAGGGCAGCAAGATAGGAACTTCATGATCAGAAAGTTAGCAATTTTAGAAACCAGCTTTGGCTTCTGATTATTCATAGATCAGGAGGAGTAAGTAGATGGAAAATGATTTGAGTGTAATTATGACACAGACAGTGGCAGAGAGACAAGGAAGCACATGAAACCAGGAGCTACTCTGAAGACAGAGACTGACAGAACCTGATAATTTAAATGCCAGATTCAAGAAAGAAAGAAAAAAAGTCAGTATATGAAAGGCAAAGAATTGCAATGACAAACCAGTTAAGGACAACAATACTGGAAATCAGCAGCTCCCTCTCCCCAAAAACTTTCCAATATAAAATTCTATACTCATCAAAATTATCAGCTAGTAATAAAGGTATTATTTCCTGTTATATATGGTCTCAAAAACATTGTTCCATATACCCTCTGTCTTAGTACTTTTACAACAAAATACCAACACTCACAACTTAAGGAAGTAGAAGTTTATCTTGGCTCATGTTTACATTCATAGTCAGCTGCATACCAGGCAGGATGGCGTGGCAGAGGGACACTGCTCATGGCATGGCAGACAAGAAGCAGACAGAGCCAAAGAGGGAACTGGAAGGCAGATATAACCTCCTGGGTCACACCTACGGTCACTCACCTCTTCTGACCAGGCCCCACCTCCTAACACTAAACTAGCTATAAGATATAGCTATACCTGTAATATATACCTATAGCTGTACCTATAATATACCTATAATCCAATCACTGCCCAAAGATCCCACCTATGATCCCATAAGGATTGAGTGGGCATCTAGATATAAACCATCACATTGCTCCCCTTGTTCCCAAAAGACTTGTGCATTTCTTTATGCAAAATACATTGGTCATGTCTAAAAGTCACCAAAGTCTTAACAGTTTCAACACTGCTGAAAAATTCAAGTTTAAAATCTTCTCTAAGACTCAGAGCAAACTCCTAGCTGTGAACTCCTGTAAAAATCAAAAAGACTTAAACACAGTCAACATACAATGGTACAGGGTAAACATTCCCATTCCAGAAAGGAGTTGCAGGGGATAGAAACTAATGGGACCAAAGCAAGACCCATATCTGGCAGGGTAAACATTAAATCCTATAGCTCTGGGTGTCAGCACCCAGGGTAAGCTATGATCTGACACAAGCTCCAAATGGCTTGGGTGGTCTTGCTCCTACAGCACTGCTGTCATGGCTTCTGTCTTGAGATAGCTCTATTCATTGCCTGCAGCTTTCCTTAGATATTCACAAGCCTGGCTTCTTCAACTTCTAGGGTCTCAGTGCACTTTTAGCTTCACTTTCACAGCTTTAGAAACTGCCTTCTCAGCAGCACACTGCCAGGCCTTCCAGGCCTTCTTTGAAATTGGGTGGAAGCCACCCTGACCCCAAACCCCTCACACTCTGCATATCTGTAAAACTAGCACCATGTGGACAATGCCAAGGTCTGCTGCTAGCTTAAGCAATATCTAGGCTCCCTTGTAACATCATTGCAGAGGTCTCCAAGTACCTGAATGGCTGAGTGCTATAAACAGAATCTTAGGGAATCAACATGGCCACTCTTGTTCCGAGTAGCATGCACTGGGGTTTTCTTCTCAAAGCAATGTCTTTCAGTTGGCAATGTTGAGCCTGGTAAGGGCAGGTCTTGCTGGTTCCTGTGATACCCTCAAGCCATTTTTCCTATTGTCCTAAACCAAAATACTTGGCTGCTTTTCAATGCTAATCTTACCAGTAACCAAGCTCTCCTCTGGTCCTTTCTCTGTGGCAAACTGAAAACTTTTTAAATCACTCAGTTGTGCTGCTTGTTCTTGATTCTCAATGTAAAGCTGCCTAAAAAAACCCAATAATACCATGCCACAACCTGAACATTAGGATTCCCTCAAATTCCCTCCACCAGATTCATTAGTCCACTGCCCTTAATCTCAGTTTCCCAGAGTCTCTCAGCACGTGAACAAAATGCAGACAAATTTTCAGCCAGAGCATAACACACATGGCCTGGAGTTCGAATGCAAATAAGTCACTGTTTCCAACTGAAATTGCCCGAGCCTGGTCTTTACTATCTGCTTTTTTATTAGCATTCAGGTCTTTTGACCTCTGACTAGAATCACCCATCAAACCCAGCTTATAGCATTCTAAGGTTGCTTCTCTGGAGAGTATATCCAAGCCTTTCCGAACTCCTCCAAGCCAGTTACAAAGGCTTGTGAACCATATGGTCAGGTAGAGTAAAAGCAATGACCCAATTTCTCTGGTGCCAAAATCTGTCTAGTCACTTTCTTGTTGCTGAGACACAATACCCAACACCCACAATTCAAAGGAGGGGAGGTTTACTTTGGCTCATAGATTGTAAAGGTTTCAGTCTGTAGTCAGCTGGCCCCAAGGCAGAAAGGCACGGCAGGAAAGAGTTGCTCACAGGATGGGAGACAGGAAGCAGAGAGTATCAAGAGAGGGACCAGAAAGAAAGATGTAACTAACCTTCCAGGTCATGCCCACAGAGACTTGCCTCTTCTGATCAGACTGTACTTTCCAACAAAGTCAGCTATAAGCTCCCATAACACAACCAACTTCTGAAGGTCCTGCCTATGATCTTATGAGGCCTGAGAGAGACATCTAGATGCAAACCATAACAGGAAGTTTGACAGGAAGTTTCCTAGAAAATGTACTGCACCAAAATAAGGAAAGTGAAGAGGCAGCTTTGGATCATAGAATAAGTGAAGCAAAATAGGAGGGAGAAGAGGAGAATCTGCAGGTTGGTAAAAAGCAGTCATGCAGCAGGCCTGTCTTTAGGCAAACAGTGTAGACTAGAACAGGACAACAGAGACTGGAGGTAGCTCCAGAAAACTGTTCCCAACCAATAAAGGTAATACGTCATCTATGTGTTTAACTGTGTTAGAAAGGGATGGAAAGTTCAAAGATATGTTAGTAGTAGGCAATGAGAAAACTAAACAAATGAATTGTAGTGGTTGCCCACTGGCAACAAAAGGGTTAAAACCTCTAAAAGTTGAACTTCTGTTAAAGTGAGTTCTGCAGGTGATTATAAGACAGCAACAGACCTTTGGATGTAAGGCCCATTCATTTCTCCCAGTAAGTTCTAACCTAGCGTCTCTAAAAGATATGTATGGACCTTCCTGTCTATAGCTAAAAGCCTTCTCTGAGCCACAGCAAATGATCTTGTCAAAATTTTAACTATAAACATAACTTTAACATAATACAGGTGCTCTGAGAATATCTACAAGATACTAAATAATCCAGGAAAAGACATTCTTTAGATAATCACATCTGCTGCCTAGACCCTTTTTCCTTATCCTCAAATCCTGATAAAAACTTCAATCACTCAACCTGACTGGCTCTTTGGAACCTTTCCGGCTGTCCCTGCTGAGAGCTACCCTGACTAAATAAACTCATACTTAGTAAGGTCCTCATCTACTGGTAAATTATTGTTGCCACCCAAGTCACTTGCCCTCCATATACCATCTCACATATCATGAATGGCAATTATTAATTGTAAGAAAAACAGGGTATTTTCCAGAAAGGAATTCTACCTATATCTATAAATCTCATACACATAGTCTGGTTCAATAATGTATCTAACCAAATATATATCTTATAAAATATGACCTAATAATATGTAGAGGATGGGAAAGAGGATGTATGAAAGAGCTAAGTGTTCATATTTTTCACATTAGCATGTCAATATTTACAGGTAAAAATGAAAGTTGACAGGAAGTATCAGTATCACTAATCCTTTTTTAAAAATAGGAAAATGATGACCACAAGAAAAGCCAAAAAGGTTGACAGTTGTTACCTTATTGGTGGAACAGGAAGGTAACTGCTGTTTTTTATACTAAGCCTTGTAGGAATAAGTGGCCCTTTAAAAACTGCATGCATGTAAAACATTAATAAAATATTTACAATAAGATATAGCAATAGCACATGTATTTGGATCCTTATACTAAATCAAAATGATTTTTGAGACAGGATCTCACTACGCAGTTCAGTCTGGCCTCCAATTCAAAGTACTCCTTCTGCCTTAGCTAGCCTCCCGAGTGCTGGGATTAAAAAGAGTGCATCACCACACCCAGCCAGTCTAAATCAAAATGTATGGTTAAACTGTAAGGCTAAGCATTTAAACTTTATGAAAGTTTTTTTAAAAAGTATGCATTGAGGTGTACTGTAGGACTAAATATGTTAATTAGTAAAGCTATGTATTTTTTAAGATAGCTAAACAGTGTGCAATAAATACTTGTATATATTTTTTGACTGTATGTAATCCAAATTTTTGTTTGTAATGGCATAACTGTTAGAAGATACCCTTTTAATTAAATTACTTTTTCTCAGTGCAAAATGTTCTCATCTCATCATTTGTTTAGGCCTTATTTTTGCCAATTCAGTGATCATCTCTTGTCTACCTCTGCTGTAAAGAAAAATCGCTGTGACTTCCCACAGCTGATCAACAGGCTCCTGTCATACTTCTTTTTCTAGCAACCGGAACACAGTGCACGTGACCACTTGGACTACTGCCCTGGCAAGGTACAGGCTGTCTCCAAACACCTACTGCATGAGCACCATTGCCTCCTCCCACACACAGCATGCTGCCTCTGCCCCTCAGAACTTAAGAACAAAGAAAACACATGTATTTGGATATAAGCACATGTAAGCACAATTAAAACACATCCTGAGTATACTTACTTAACCAACATATATTGCCTATCTATCATTCACCAGGAACTTCAATGGAAATTAAAAGAATAACAGCTACTCAAATGACAAACCAGAAAGGTGTTATCCCTAGAAAAAATCTCTACATATACCATTTAACAAAAAGGAGGTGATAAAGCTGGAGTTTGAGAACAATAAGATAAGAAGTACTTTTAGTACAAGTTTGCAAAAGCTACAGTAGTACTGAATTTCTTACAGAAAAATTGTTATTGAAGGCCTAAGGACAAGATGGAATAAGGGATGCCTCATTTTAATCTCATCTTCTCAGGGAGATATTTTCAGAGAATTAATATTTGCAAAATGCTTATGATAAGCTCAAAGCATGTTAGTCACAAATCAAAAAGCTGGTGAAAATAGTACAAAAATAGGTCAGTGTCTGAGTAAACATTCAACTAAACTTCAGTCTCTGATGTAATATTAATAAAAGTTTATATCAAATATGAATATAAAACATTTTTTTAAAAAATTAAGATGTGAAACAATAACCCAAGTTCTTTATAAGTAAAGAAAGCATTGTACAACTTACGATATTTACGGTGAATTTCATCTATTTCCTCTTCTGTTTGGTCCTTTGTAAAAACCATAGCCTAAAATAATCAAGAAAAATCTTTAAAATTCCACCCAAAATGGCAAAAACAGAAATTAATACCACAAACTTAGGAATCTCATATGTGAATGTCCATAATGGAGAATAATAATCCCTTATCTGTTTTCTACAGATCAAGGAATGCTTACTAAGATTATAAATAGTATACATTTTACCTGTTTTTTCACATCAGTAGAAAATGCAACATTTCATTATAATATGTAGAGAACAAAACAATCCATTAGATTTCCTATTTTCATATTTCATTTTCTGTTTTCACGGATGTAATAGGTAATATCCAGAATTTAAAGACATTAGGTGACCAATGATAAGTCACATGTACCTGCCCTCTTTCTTTTCCACCTAAATTCTCCAGGTCATATTGGAAAAGTCATAAAGAAAAAAATGCAATAATACAAGTGGTAAATTAATTCTACCATTTAAAATCTCAGACTTAAGAGACTAGTAATCTACTTATATAATTCATGATAAACTCGACCGTACAGTTAGCACACAGACAATAATAAAATCAATGGGAATCCCATTTTCTCTATCATCTGGTTATATACTTACTTCCCAAAGTAATAGTTTCCTTACAAACACACTGGAGAGCCCAAAATGCTTCCTGCAGTGTCATATGACAAAACAACTATTTCTTTCCTTGGAATCCTTTTTTCAAATTTTGGGTAATCATGTGAGAAGAAAGCAATAGTGAAGGAATTTTAGGTTTCTGAGTCCCTTAACAACTCAATAGAGTACTCAATCTTCATAACTTTAGAATTATTCAACATCTCCTTTAATTACAGTTAATCAAAGACATATAGAATGCCAGAGCAACAAAGAATCTTAGGGTCATGCAGCTCAGGCTCTTAGTTTTGCAGAAGAAGACTCTAAGGGCCACAGATTAAATAATTTACCAAAAGCAACCAACAGACAAAGGGCAAGTGTCAAAGCTCCCTGATGCAAAGGCATAGGCTCATGAACTAACTCTACTTGGGTACTGCATTTTGTGCTACAAGTCAGCTAATTATGACTAAATATTGTGTTAAGAATGAGCTGCAAAAAAAATCTTAATATTCAAATAGAAATGCATCTTAGTAAATTTCCTACTGAACAGATTTAATAAGAGCTGGCTGTAATTTTGGTCAAGTATTAAGTTTTTCTTCCTTCATTTCTATTCAAATACTGAAAAAGACCATCGACATACACTTTCATTGAGTTTACTTGCTTCAAGACGCATCCTGGTCTTCTCCATGTTTTCAATTTCTTCTACTATCTCAGCAGCTGTTAAAATAAGAATATATAACCACTGTTCACTACATGGTTTTGATTATTGTACTTTTGCTATGTATGCTGTGAAGAGTAGAGGAAAATGGGTAATGGGTATATGGGAACTCCCTCTCCCAGCTTTGTAATTTTCCTACAAAGTCTAATATTATTTTAAAATAACAAGTTAAAAAAATAATATGAAGCCAGGCATAGTGGTACACACCTGTAATCACAGTTAATCAGAAGGCTTAGTTCGAGCCCAGCCTGGGCAACTCTGAAAGACACTGTCTCAAAATTTAAAAAGTAAAAAAGAATGAGGATGTAGCTCAGTGGTAGAGCACTTGCCTAGCATGTGTGAGGTAGATTTAAACCCCAATACCAAAAAGAAAAAAAAAAAACACAAATGAAATGACAACAATAAACATGGAGTTAAAACAATGAATTGTTTATACACACACAGTTTGAAATACAACCAGAAGAAAAGTCAAATAATTTTGCCTTCTCCTCTGAATAGGTATAAACAGTAATCCAAATGGAATATAAAAATTAATTGATCAGTGTGAGTTCAATTCCCTAGGGATACCTGATCAAAATCTAATACATTAAATGTAGTACAACTTTTCAAGGAGAGAGAAAGGTCTACAAATACCAGGGAGAAACGCCCTTGCCTCCAGAACCTTTATAGTAAGTATAGCTACGAAACACTTATCAAAGGGGTCTGTAATACACCATCACACACGCAATACATCTGAATGCAAACAGTGCAGCACATATAAATGCTATCTTTCTGAATCCAAAGTCAATCAATTAAAACTAAAGTACGGAAGGCCTGGTACAAGAATCTCCATGTTTATATATTTATCTCTAGAATCCTCTTCCACATAATTCATAAGGCTAGCAATGGCTGATGAAAGAACATTAGGATGATTTGATAATTAAGTTGTATAGTAAATATACAGGAAAATCTGTATAATTTTTCTCTATATGTATGAAATAATCTCTATTAAACTTATCTTAGCCCACAGACTGTAAGAAGATTGTTTCAAAATCCAATTGCCTCAATTTAATAAAAGTTTATGTTTCCAAAACACTGAGAGGTACTTTTGCCTCCCTAATATCATGAAACAGGTAAAAACAATGAAAATAAAATCTTTCTCCTGAGTATTCACTGCTTAGACCTTCTCTCCTTCCCAAACTTAGTAAGTCAAAGTGCAGCAGCAAAGCAAGGAAACTATCCCTGTTCTGTCTATTCCATTGACAGAAGTATCACTACAGACCGAAATGTCTACTATGCCCTCTCCTAAAATAGTAAGAAACCTGTATTAGGATTAAGCACACTTTAGAGGACGAGGTCTTTCCGGAAGACCTCTAATTGTCTTTAGGATGTACTGGAGAGAGCACCAGCTGGCCAGGCAGTGCACAGGATAAAAGCTGGATCGCTCTACCTCTGAGTAAGAGGATCTCAGCTAACCATTTTGATGAACTGCAAACAGCCAAGAGTGGGCTACCATGAAAGTATACAAACCCTGGGAGGCAGAGCCACAGGGGCATTGCCTTGCACCAACTGCTTTCCAGTCTCTCACTGGTGAACAGCAGGATGTGAGAATGAGGCCCCCTCCCGATCTGGACAAAGAAAAGGAGAAGAGACGCCACCCCTGCTGCATGCACGCACGCATGCACACACACAGCATAAGAGATATGAACCCCCAAACAGATCTGTACTGCTGGAGAGACAAAAGTCTTATACCACTGCAGAAAGGGCACAAAACCGCCTTCCCCAGTACACAAGTATATTCCCACTGTTGCTCAGGGAAGTAAACAAACAATAAGCTCTATTCCTGCAGGAGGCTCAGGAGGCCACTCTGAGCCCAAACTAGAGGGCTCCTGCCACTGGGAGAGGAGCCCCACCCTGAGGCCCAGATTCAAAGGGCCTTCCTGAGACAGAAGTGGCTTAGGAATAACACCGAAGGCCCCCCTGCTCCCTGCCATGGATGTAGGTGGTTCAAAGTGACGAACAACAGCAAAGAGCATTGAGAGATACCCTCCTGGGGCAAAGGGTCACAGGGGAAACCTCAGTACAAGTGATACACACACATTTTAAAAATGACAACTCACCCACCAACCTATAAGCCAAGAGAATTCTCAAGAAATATGAAACTGTTGTTGATCTGAGAACAACCACAGCAATGACAAAACCCAAGTCAAGTTGAACTCCTGACTAAATTTATACAACTCCAAACAATAAAGACACAACAGAAGAAGAGACAGACCTACTTCTACGCACAAATACTACTCATTCAGTGTTCAAATTCTTACATATAAAGCCTGGTTTCCAACAAAAACTTGTATGGTTCATGAAACAGCAAGCAACAGTAACAAATTCAGCTATCACCCAGATGTTAAAACTATAGACATGGGCTCTAAAATAATACTACTAATACGCTAAAGGATCTAGTGGAAAAGGTAAACAACATGTGTGAATAGATGGGCCATTCAGTAGAAATTATATCAAAAATTCTTTCCTTAGCGAAGAATTAAATGAAAATACTACATTTAAAAAAAATAATAGCTTGAATCCGCTAAGGAAAAAAACTAATGAACCTAACATAGAATTAGTATTATCCAATCTGAAACACACAGAATGTAAAAATAAAGAAACCCACAGCAGAACAAAGAACCTAAGAACAATGGGACAATATCAAAGATATAAATGTAGTAACCCAGAAGAAGAAAGAAGAAATAATTTCCTTGATTCCTCTTACTGGGTCACAGATCCCCATTCCATACTTTTCTAAAGAAGTATGTACTGCAGTGTGGAGAAAGACATTCTTTTGTTAGAGAAAGCACTGAACACACAATGATTTGTTTATAGTTTGTTAGGGTTTCTTAACGCTTCACTACACAGCCTGGACTGGCCTTGAGTTTATGATCCTCCTGTCTCAGCCTCTGAAACGCTGGGATTGCAGGCATGTGTTGGATTACATGTGGAGAAGGACAATCCTTTAATTACTCTTTCAATGTATGGCCTCAGGCCTGATCAAGCCATGTGACTGTTTAGTTCTGGAGGGAGTCTAGCAAAAGCATTGGTGGAAAGGATAAGATTTGCAAAACCTGTGTCCTTGTGGAAAGCCACAAGGTCAACACTAAATGCTTCACTGAGACATGCCTGAAGGAATGATAATATGATAGCTTACTAAGTCAAATCTCATACTTATAATAATTGAGCTGTGTTATCCTTGCTAAAATATTTGGTGTCCGCCCATTTGTACTAGCTACACCCTTGGTTCTCGCTCAATAAAAGGTGACTGAGATTGGTAATCCAGGCTGCAGTCCAAGAGGCTGTAGGCCTCCTGATCCCAAAATTTTCTCTCTCTTGTTTTTCTTGTTTCTCTTACTTTTCTTTTCATCCGCGGGTACCTCGTTCTCAGGACCTGTCACCCCTGGACAGAAATGGAACAACACTGTAGTGTAACAGTAGCCTGCTATGAATCTCAGTAGCTGCCCTGGGGGAAGACAGGAAGCAATCTTTGTGTTCACCCACTTGGTACAATGAAGGCAAGATGTGTGTGTACACGTGTGTCAAAGTGTAAATGGGTGGGTTTTACACATGTTATGTGCCATGTTACATTTTTATGTATTCATAATTTTTTTAATTAAATGTTTTCTTTTGATTTTTCTGGTAGAATGAGCCCAATTCAGTACAATGTCGCACGAAAGCCCACTTTCACAACTTTGAGAGGAGGTTGAAAGTGAGTCATCAGGTGACTTAGCTGCTGAAGATGACTTGGATTGTGTAAGCCAAAGAAGTTAACAAGATATGACAGACATGGTCTGGGGATATACCTCAGTGGCATAAGCGCCTGCCTGGCAAGCGCAAGGTTGTAAGTTCGATCCCCGGTACCGCAAAAAAAAAAAAAAAAAGAAGAAGATATGATAGACATGACAGACAAGGATATGATAGACAAGTACAGAATGAAGACCTTGATTCAGATGAGGAAGAAAACAATAATGTAAATAAATATTTGATCAGTCAAAATGCTACAAAATTGTCATGTATACATGAATGATCCAATGTTAGAACTAGGTCAGAAAATGTTATCAGGCCCACAAAAGCAGACTAAACACAAACAACATGAACAGCGTGACTTCTACCTAAAGTACAATATATATACAGGATGTAGAACCTCATTCTAGTACATTCAAAATGTCCATAATCCAATTTAAACAAAAAAACACTTGCCATACTAAGAACCAGGAAGGAAACAACACCTTGAATAAGAAAAGAAATGCAAATACTGCAGTAGCTCTACTGTTAGAATTATCTGACAAGCATTTTGATTAAAATGGCTCAACAAGCAATTAAAAGCATTCTTGAAACAAAGGAAAACAAAAACTGCTACTGTATATTACACTTTTAGGACAGCAACTAGTGCATTATAAAACTCTGTTTTCAGTAGTTTAATATAACAACCCAGGAATCAGAAGTGAAGTGAAACAACTGAATCCAACTGTGAAAGAAACAAATAAGCAGGCTTCAGAGAGATCAGAGGAAACTCATGAACACAGTATTATATCCGTACCCTGAGTGGAGACCAGAAAAGGGAAGGTTTGGGAAGCAGACTCATAAATTCTCAATTCTTTTTTATGGGTCAGTTTTGTAATGATGCAATAGGTTGGCGGAAACAATTCTGAAAATATTTTAGATGTACTGTATGGTTATAAGTAACAAAGAAGGCAAAAATTAATATACAGTCAAAGAGGGACTAGACTCTAAAAGAAGTCAGTGAAAAATAAAAACATCAGAATTGAGGCTGGAGGTGCATCTGAAGAAGGCCAGGCCTCAAGATAGAGATACAATGGACAGGCCTACCTGCCTCCCTAAGCGATAAGCAGTAACTTGAGATTACATGTAATTAGTACTGCCTGGTTCAGTAAGTCCAGACAGGCATCAATTGCCAGGTAGGTGATCAGAGCATGCAGACCCATGCCTTCCCCAAAATGCCTTTGTCCTTTCCATGTACCTGCTTCCCTATTAGATCAATATTAGCTAAGTGGCTATATTTACAAGTTGATTGTAGTTTGACCCTCACTGTACCCATATTGTGACTTTACTGTATAAATTACCCCTGACAAAGGGTCTCAGTGGCAACCCACTTTTAGGACCCCTCCTGTCTCTTAGGAGATATTGATCAAAAAATTTTCCCTACTCTTATCGACCTCCATTGTTCCTTGGAATTCATTCTTTAATATTCAGAAAACACAAACTCAGCACATCTGACATCTATCAGGTTGTGAGTTATATTTCTCATGCTCTCCAAAATATCTAAGTATAAATAGATTTATACGTATACTGATACGTAAAGTATACATGTATGCATGCTTGTGTATGTATATACACACCCAGCTGTCCACGTGTATAGGTATACATTTTTGTGTATACGGTCCCAAGCTCCTTTTACTGAAGTAGCCTAGAAGCAAAGAACAGTAAGAACAAGCATAGCTGGTAGCCACAGCCTAGTTTCAATAATAAAAAGAACCAGAGCTTCTCAGAGAAATAGCTGATTCCAGCGCTAGGACCCAGAAGGACAAGATGAGCCTACAATGTCTTGTTATGCCAGAAATAAGGAAAGGTAACAAAAACAACAAGCACATGCACTAAGACCAAGAATCAGTATAAAGACATTCTTGCTGGCCAAATCTGGAAAAACACAAATACCAAATAATTAGGAATGGTAATGAATTACAAATCAATGGATCGATATAAATAATAAGCAAAAATAAGATAGAAAGGAAGCTCTTGTTTTCACAATTTTGACAAGTACCACCTGGCATATGTGAAGAGAGTGCTGAATTTGTAAAGTCTTTTGTAACCATAACATAAAAAGAACGGTGCAGGTAAAAACTCATCCAAGGTTGGTAAATATAAGTGAAATTTTAATGAGGTAGAGAATAGTTAATGTATCTCTCTATATTTCCTCTTTAAAAATTCAATACCTTTATTATTTATCCAAATGACACTAGAACTTTTAAAATTATTTTATGAATAAATAAAACAAAATGTCACTATCAAATAACAAGAGAAAACCAATAGTTACTGCACTGTGTGTCATTATCGTCAAAGTAGTTACTCAGAGTACAAAACATAAGCCAAAAAGAATCTTGAAAAAGGAAACAAACAGATGTGTGTTATTATCTTATATTTCTTATGAGTACTAAGGGGGGAAATGTACCACAGATACACTGCATACATTACACAGGTGACCAAACTGTTATCACACATAAGGGCCTCCTAAATGTCAAATATTTCTAGAAGTGATACTCTAACAATGAAACAGCACTTATATAGTATTCTGTCCAGGAAAAAACAACCTGAATGTAATCACAAGGAAACAACAGAACTGGAAATACTCTCTTTGGAAACACATGCACACATCAACACACAAAGGACACTTTATTCTTTTAAAAGGCCATGAAAGACAAAGGCTCAGAAACTATTCCAATTAAAAGGGATTGGAAAGATAATACAACTAAATGCAACATGTGATTCACAAATAGATCATATATTGCACAAAAAGAAAAATCCATAAAGGCCACTGCTGGATCCACTGATAAAAACTGGAATGGAGAGATCAGAAATGAATGTTCTAACATAGTTATGCTGACTTCAACTGACAGCTGTTCTGTGGGATGAGAACTCCTTTTCCAAAGAAAATACACAATGAAGTATTTCAGGGTGAAGTGAAGATTATACAACTTTTAAGAAAATAAAATACACACACACACACACACACACACACACATACATTTAGAACAGTGGTGATACACAAAGCAAATGGAGTAAAATGCTAACAATTTTGTGAATCTGCGTAAAGGATTATGTGGTGTTCTTTAGGGTAAGTCTTTCAGCTTTCCTGTAAATCCAAAATATTTCCAAATAAACATTTTTTAAAAGAGTGTAGTCAGCCATGGTGGCGCATACCTATAATCCCAGCATTCAGAAGGCTGAAGCAGAAGGATAGCTATGAGTTCGAGGCCAGCCTGGGGTACCTAGCAAGTTCAAGAGAGCCTGGACTACAGAGTGAGACCATGTCTCAAAAAACCAAAAAAAAAAAAAAAATTTTTTTAAATAAATAAAAGAATGAAAAATTACTTTTTCAGATAAATAGATGCTAAAAAAAACCCATCTCAATAGCACAATAAATATTGACTAAAACTCATCAGGGAAAAGAGAATGGCACCATACACAAACCTGGATCCCCACAAATACAGAAAACTGGAAATGGTAAATGTGCAGGTAAACGCAGATTTTTCTTTCATGTTTTTATTTAAAAGAAAATTGACAGTTTAACGCAATAATGTTAATGAAGTATTGAGGGTTTTTTAACATACACAGAAGAAAAATCTATGACAACAATAAAAATGAATAGAAGTTGAAAGGTCCATACCTTATGCATGAAGTAGTATAACACTATCTAAAAGTAGAACATGTAAGTTAAAGACGCACAGGGTAAACTAGAATAATCACCAAAAAAACCTCAAGCTGTGTATGTGCATAGAAAAACCAAAATGTTTTCCTCACTATATTTTCATAACATTCTTCTGACACCCCCTTCCCCATCTTCACACAAGCAGACACTAGCTGAATATTCAACTCAATTCAGATACCACCTACCAGAGATGCATCAGACCTCAAAGTCTGCCCCCCCACAATCCCACTTCCAATGTCAACCTTAAACCTTACATTCTTTTACCTATATTTCTGGCTGACTATAATGATGGTTTCCACAATCCCTCTTTGCATTTGATCAATTTTCTAAAGCACAGACAACTCAGGGAAACAATTTAATTAGCAGCTATTATAAAGAATGTTTTAAAGGACATCAATGAAAAGCCAAACATGAGACACAGGAGAAGATGTGGAAGGTCCCTTCAGGTTGAGTTGTGCCACCTCCAGAAATGAGGATTCATGCTTGTTTACCTTCCTGGAATCCCTCTGAACCCATGCCTTTTTAGGATTTGTTTTTTTTCTCGTGCTGGAAATTGAGCTCAGGGCCTCATGCATGATAGGCCAACTCTCTACCACAGTTATATCACCAGCCCTCCTTCTGTGTTTTCATAAGAGACATATTACTAGGCATGATTAAATGATCAGTCATTGATGACCAACTCGACCTTCTGCCTTCCCCCTACCCCAAGCAGGGCCGGGGAATTCAAACCCTCTCTGGGCACTAGCTTGTCGCCCTTGCCAACTAGACTGCCATCCAGTGGTTATCTGGAAACTTTTTAAAAATCACCATTAACATCAGATCAGATATGGTTGAAAGGGGTTTGTAACCAGAATGGCTGCTCACACCTGTAATCCCAGCACTCTGGGAGGTTGAAGCAGGAGGATGGAGAGTTTGAGTCCAGCGCACGCAACTTAATAAGATCCTGTCTCAAAATAAAAAATGAAAAGGGCTGGGGATGCAACTCATTAAGAAGGCCCAGGGTTCAATCCCCAGAAAAAAAGTATACCACAGAAAGTACAGCTGTGACGTGGAGATTATTGTAAATAATAAAGACTGCCTTTATTCTTCAGGAACCAAGGGGAAAAGACTAAATATCATAACAAGAGATGTTCCTATTACTCCAGTCACACAAAGGCTACAGAAGCCTTGAGCCAGGAACTATGAAGGAAGCCAACCCACCCCAAAACCTCCCCCCACCCCCTCACCCCCACCACAAGTATCATTATCAAAATACCATAGAAGTATAACTAATAAACCACTAATATAGATAAAATGGAAAACTAAAAATTACTAAACTAATCTGAAAGGAAAAGAGAATGACAAATAGGACAAATAGAAAACAACGAGCAAGATGATAGATAAAACCCCAATTAAACAGAATAAATAAAATCCTACAAATTAATAGCAAGCTTGTCAATTTTAGAAAGAAAATCCAAACCTTATAGTGCTTACAGAAAACACAGTTTAATATAATAGTTCAGTAACTGTAACAGGTTTAAATAAAATGAATAAACTAAGATAAATGAGGTAGTTGTACCGATACCAAAAAAGTAGATTGGGAGACAAGGACTATTACCCAAGGCAAAGATGAATGTTTCATAATGATAAATAGGTTAACTCACCATGAATGTCACCCAGCCTAGTGCCTACCTGACCTAGCTGTTTATCTCTGAGGGCAAGATAGATGTCTGCAGTCCAGAAGTTCCTCTACAGGTAGACCAGCCCAACCTAGGGGATCTGAGACAGCCACCAGAGTGACCCACAGATGACCTCTAGCTTCATTCCAATTTCCACACTGACACCACCACCAGCCAGCATAGCCAAAACTCCACAGCATAAAAGGAAGAAAAGAATTGTGCTGGCACTCGACCTGTAAGAATTCTACTCCCCTTTAATACCCTATTAGGATCTTGAGACCCCACCCCTTGATGACTGAGAAACTGGTTTGCCAGGTAGGGTCCCACATCTCCATTCCTTCACCACTGAATAAACTTGTACTTGGTCTCATCTCAGGCTTTGCAACACTGGATGGAAAAATACCTATCCTGGGGGTCCCTCTTTTAGGAGAAAAACAACAAATTGTGGGTAACAAGAAAACATGAGAAGGTGGCTCAGGCCTGTAACCCCAGCACTCTGGGAATGCAAGACAGGAGGATCACAAGGTTGAGCCCAGCAGTAATTTAGCAAAACCCTGTCTTAAAAAAAATTTTTTTTTTAAATTTTTTAAAGGGCTGGTGATATAGCTCAGTGTAAAGGCCCTGGGTTTGATCCCCAGTATAAAAAAGAAGATGAAAGGAGAAAAAGAAGAAGAGGAGGAGGAAGAAGTGGAAGAAAAAGGAAAAGGAAGGAAGAGGAAGGAGGGAGGGAGAGGAGAGGGCAAAGAGAAAGAGGTCACAACAACAATAAATGCACACACACCTGAGAGAGTCCAAAAACAATGAAAACATCCAAACACATGTGAGTATCTCTAATCCAAAAATCTCAAATGTTCTAAAATTCAAAAGCTTTTGAGCATCAACATACCACAAACACAAAATTTCACATATAGCTTCATGTTCTGGGTCACCATTAAGACGCAAGCACACTAAAATGACTTTCAGGCAATGAGAAAAGAAGTTATACAGGAAATAGGAATGAATTTCACTTAAACTTTGGTTCCCTTCCCAGTATAACTCATAATATATATGCAAATATTTCAAAATTTTAAAAAATCCCAAATTCAAAGTATTTCACATCCCTGCATTTCAAATACAGGATGTTCAACTTAAATCTGAAAATTTAACATACTTTTATATAGCCTACAGGTCACAGACAAAAACCACAACAAAAATCAGAAAATACTGCCAAGTATGGTGTCACATACCGATAATCCCAGCACTCTGGGAAGCTGAGGCAGAGAGACTGCAAGCTGAAGCCCAGCTTAAGCAATTTAACAACTTAGCAAGACCCTGTCTCACAATAAAGAAAAGTTTAAACAATGGGTAAGGATGTAGCTCAGTTTGAAGGGACTTGGATTCACTCTCTAGTACAAAACAATTTTAAGTTAGAATTAGAAAATACTATTTATGTAACCGAATGGAATGGAAAATATAACATATCAATGTTTGTGGATGCAAGTCAAACAGTGCATATAAGAAATTCTAAAGCTTTAAATACTTATATTAGGAGAACTGTCTTAAATTAATTACCCTAACCTCCACCATAAGCCAGAAAAAGAGAACCAAACTAAGCCGAAACAAGAGTTCACTGGAATTCAATGAACAAAACATAAAAAGCTGAGAAGTCACTGAAACTGAAAAGGCTAATTCTTTGGAAAGATGGATAAAAATCCATTATCTATAGGGAGACCAATCAAGGAAAAGGAGAAAGAGACACACAGAGAGGGAGAAAGAGTGAGAGAGAGAGTGAGTGAGAGAGCGAGAGAGAGGGAAAGAGAGAGAGACAGAGAGAGAAAGACAAAGACAAAGACAGAGACACATCCAATACTTAAAGTAAAAGGACATCACCACAAATCTCACCAATATTAAGACTAACAGCTGGGCATGGTGGCGCACGCTTATAATCCCAGCAGGCTGAGGCACAAGGATTGTTCTGAGTTTGAGGCCAGCCTGGGCTACAAAGTGAGTTCAAAATCAGCCCGAACTGCACAGGGAGACCCTGTTTCAAAAAGACAAAAAAAAAAAAAAAAGACTAACCAAGTTCAAAGGATGAAATGGCAACAAATTGAAGATTATCACCAGCTTTATGTTACAATTCTAGAACAGGGCAATATGTATAAGATAGAAATAAGTGTTCAGATGGGCTCAGCACCAAAGGTTTCATTTTTTTTTTGCTTGAGACAGGTCTCACTATGCAGTCCAAGCTGGCCTTGAATGCAATTTGCAGCCCAGGCTGGCCTCAAATTTGCAGCAATTCTCCTGTTTCAGCTTCAAAGTGCAGGGATTACAGGTGTGCGCCACCACACATGGCAAAGGTTGGTTTTAATAGACAAAAGGACTGAGAAAAGCCGGAAAAAAACATCAGAAATAGACTGAACATTTCCTTATAAGGCAAGGACAGAGACAGAACAGTAAAAAATAACTAGCTGGTTAATGTCAGGTCATTTCACAACAGTGATGCAGTCAGGGATGGAAACAACTTCCAAAGGTGCACACTGGCCTGGTCTGCAAAAGCTGAGCATCTGCAAACACATCACACTGCAATGCTACTTCTAGGCATTTACATCCAACAGTACTTTGAGTCTGTGTACACCAAGAGACATGCCAAAGATTATTTACAGCAGGATTACTCCTCATAACCTAAAGGAGGAAAGAATCTCAATCACCGAAAAGATAAAGCACACTATGTTCATAAAATGGAACGCTACACAGCAACAAAAGGAAGGAAAAACCACAATGGTATACAAAACATGGGCCAATCCCACAGCTGTTATTCCATTTACATAAAGATCAAACACAGGTAACAGGAATATGCAGTGTAGGAAGGCAGGATAGTGGGCAAACGTCAGCACACAGGGAGGTAGGCAGGACTCCATGACGCTGACAGCATCTCAGCAGTGGCTACATAAGCACTTTGTCAAATTTGCTTTGAGATAGTTTAACAAACAATACTCTTAAAAATCATGCACTTTTCTGTTTACATGCTATTCTTCAATTTTTTCTAAAAAAAGCGATTATATATATGCTAATAATAGAAAGAACCCCAAGATACCTGTATGACTAAACAAAAATGAGAAACAACTGAATAGCATACACAAAATATTAACTGTTTTGTAAAATGACACATATTTGTATACTGACAAAGATGTCAGTATTCTGTGTACACTATTTAATCATAATGGCAACATTTATTCAACGCTACTTGCTAAGGTACTGCGCAGGGCACTTGACATGCATTGTTTCATTTATTTCTCTCAAAATGTTAGAAAGTCAGTCACAATATTATCCTTATTTTAAAAATTAGAAAACCAAGATAGAAAGGTATCGAGTGATTTGCCACCACTCCTAGCATAACTTGACAGGCTGGAACTACAGCCCAAGCTCTGTAGATGCCCCCTTCACCATCACACCACACAATCTCTGCAAAGACACCTGAGGAACCAGCAATGGTAGTGTCTCTGAGAAGAGGATTTGGGGCCTGGGGACACCTGGGACGAAGGCTGGCTTATCTCACAGTATTCACTAGGTACTTTTGCAGGAATATATTTGCCTCTTAAATCTTTTACCAAAAAAAGCATTTATTAGAATTTGTTTTCTACGTGTTGTAATCTCTGAGCTACACAGAACTGCTTTACCTTGAAGATAGTAATTTATTTTTCTACTTTACCTGACTTAGGATGCAAAGCATCACACTGGGCATTATACATGTGGACAAATTCTTGGTGCCTTTTAATGAGCTGCTGTTTATTTCCTTGAATAGATAATCCGTGCTGTTTTAGCTTTTTCTTTAAATCACGATCAGAGAGTAAGTTATATACAGTTTTGGGCAGCTGCTTCCTTTTTTGAACAGAACTGGAAAGAGGAAAAAAATATCTCTGATTATTGTGAATTACCAAATTCTTTCATGTAAAACTAACTTACCTTTGGATTTGACATGTGTGACTGGGAGAGTAGTACAGCTATAACATAAAGAGGAAAAGAGAAGGAGAGAGTTTGTGGGAGAAGTTTAACATTCAATAGAAGGGTATAGGCAGCACCAAATGAGACTTAGGTCTCAGAAAGAGGTCAGGACTAAAGAAGAAGGCTGGAAACATACACAGAAGGCTTATGGCCTAAGTGTTAACTTCCTGTAGGCTGCCACGTACGCAGATCTATTCAATTCTCTGTCTCTTTCAAGTATGCTTTTACTAAAATCTGCCCATGGCTTCCACATAAAAGTCCTATAAAAACCAGCTATCTTGGATGACTGGAGTATGAATATGACTGCAGGATATACTATGGATTTAAGGATATCTTATCACATTATTTCTCTAGAAAAAGTTCTGATCTACAGGCAAAACTTCATCTCAAATCCAAGGCAATCAATTTTGCAAAGGTACTGCACGAGAAATGGAAGACCTATGAGGATGGCTATCTTCACTTTATTCATGACCACAGATGAAGAAAGAACTCAGAAAGCTGGCCCACAGGTAATATCGGTGTGGTACACTTTTGCAGTGTAGTCTTCAAAGAAGAAGCATGAAAACAACAAAAATATAAAAGGGTTGTATTCTCTTCATCTTCAATTATTTATGTTAGTAAATATATAAGGTCTTATAAAGAGTGAATTAGCAAAATCATCACCCAGCTTCTCATTTTTCCTTCTATTTTCTTTCTCTTGTACTAAGGAT
Source organism: Chinchilla lanigera (assembly GCF_000276665.1). NCBI lineage: Eukaryota > Metazoa > Chordata > Mammalia > Rodentia > Chinchillidae > Chinchilla > Chinchilla lanigera. The sequence goes on from NW_004955561.1 coordinate 535,068, forward strand.
TGAACCTAGAGCCTCCACACTGAGCTCTACCCACAGGCCTTTCTTTAATTTTTGAAACAGATCTTGCTGAGTTGCCCAGGCCAGCCTCAAAGTTGTGGTCCTCATGCCTCAGCTTCCCCAAGGGCTGGGAGTATAGATATGCACTGCTACCCATGGCCTTGTAGTACTGCATGATAAATCCACAGACACTAATACATGATTTTTCTTTAATGTGACCAAAGTCATATTAAATTATCTTCTCCTACTCTTTCCCCCCAAAGTGATTATAAACATCAAGCTACCTAAAAGTATAATGACTTGAGATAATTTCATAAACAGGAACCCCTTAGCCTCAGCACATCACAATTCAGCTCTATGGCTGAGGTACTTAAGTTTAAGTATTATCAAGGCACTCATTACAATTACAATCACTGCAAAATGAGAAAAGCAAAGATTCAGGTGAAAATGAATGGGAACTTGAAAGTAATAGGTTTATCCAGAAAACAGATTTACAGAGGATCTGCACAGAATCAGTTCACACCAAACTTCCCAAACTCCAGTACCCCTTAAATAGCTCGGACAGCTTGCTTACAATGCATATTTCCAGTCCCTTCTCCACAACACCCATCCACAGTGGTTCAGGCCAGAAGTGGAGACCTAAAACCTGTATTTTCAGTAAGGTTCCTTTGATAGTCAACTGACTGTGATAGTTAACTGACTATGGAGACCTAAAACCTATATTTTCAATGAGGTTCCTATGACAGTTAACTAACTGTGTCAATGTGAGTAAGAAACACCCAACTACACTGGGTCAGCATAGTTCTGGGTGTGCTTAAGGGATTTACAGAAGACAGAAGGCCCACCCTGGATGTGAGTAACAGCAACCAATCCGCTTGCTGCCTGAATGATAGAAAAGGGAAATTACGAAGGAAGGCTCCTTCTGCTTCTCTGGAGGAGCTCTAGTCTTTACCTTCACCTTGGAGGTCCTCTCCTGGCTTCCAGTGCAGACTCTTTAGGCTCTAGCATAGACCCTGCAGCCTCCTGATATAGGCTCACACGGGACACTAAAATGAGCACCAGGCCTTCAACCAGATCCTTTGGATCTCCAAACACAGACAGCCCTTTTGTAAACATTCACACCTGCCTCTGTGGGTAGCCATCGTAAGCCAATCTTGTACATTCTTATATATTTGTGTATCTTGCATTAAATCTGTTTTTCTAGTAAGTACTGACTGACACAGTTTCCCCGGGGTAAAGACCAGGTCCATAGATCATATATATAGAAATATTACACTTAAAAAAGACAGAACTACAAACATTTCTCTACTAACCAATAGTGCTATTTCCTGGGTAAATTATTTCTTTTATTCTCTATAACTAAAATCTAAAAGTAATTATTTAAGTATAAAAATATCTACAAACTCCAACAGAGTAAATTTTTCTGAAATCTGTTCTTATAATGACAGCCAACTGGACTCCATAAGACAGACAAAATTATGGCAAAATAAAATCACAGTAGGTAGCAACTGCTGAATCATTTTGCAGGCTTTTATAACAAGCACACAAACAGAAACAAATCATTAAATCCCTATCCAAAACATTTATTTTATTATGGACAGATTATTAAGCATATAGCTAAAATTCTAATAAAGAACTATATCGTTCACTGGCATTTACAATGAAAAGCACTACCTGAGATCAACAATTTGTCAGGAATTTGAAAACAGGAAGAGGAAAGTTTCCCCAAACATAAAAATGACACTGATCTATCTTCTGTGATTTAGTGAAACTGAGTATTGCATTTGAGAGCCCTTGCAATCTGACAACATCAAAGGATGAATATGTGCTTTGAATGAACCATGAGGCAATTTCATACAGGATGTGTTAAAGGTTTTCAGCCACATCTAAGTAAGGGCTTGTCGGGGTATTGCAGTGGAGACTGAAAAATAGGCCAAGGCTCTTCTAAGTGGCCAGATGTCCAGTCCGGTATATAACTAAAGAGAGATGCTGCTAAATGGCTCCCTAAGAATATCTGCCCAATTCTTCAAGACGTGAATTATCAGGGCAAAAAGGTCAATGGCAAAAAACAAACTCAGGAATTACTTCATGAAACAATACTCCATAGTTATCTTTATGTAGGGCTTCCTATGGTCTTCAATACACTAAGAAGGTAACACAGGCTACACTGATTCTGCACTACACTACCGACCAACCGCCAAGACTACAGCATTCTACAGAGCAGGACTTGAAATCATTCCGGGAACTTAAACTTAATCACACATGTACAAGTATGACTTTGAATGAACTGACAGAGCTAAATGTATTATAATACAATTGATGAATCTAGAAAACAAAGCCCAAATAAGATTATCAGTGATGATTTCTTACTTTAGGTAGAAAATACTCAGCTTCTATACTCCCAACTCACTTTTTGGGGGAAAAAAAAAAGAGAAAAAGAGAAACAACTTCTCAAGAGAAAAGCCAGCCTTGAACTATCCAGTTTCATTTATTCCAAATCCCCATTAAGTAACCTAAACTTCTTACCCTCATCAACAAAGTAACCCCCGGGTCTGGAGGCAAGTGCACCGCAGTGTAACTTAGTGAGCAGTGACTGTGCTTCCTAGGTCAGAGGGCACAAGTTACCACAGCATGAATCTGTCCTTCAGAACTTGCATTCGCCCCAGGTTTACTTCTAAAAAGAGATAGCTTTTTTATCTTTAATCATAAAAAAGTGGTAAGATGGCCCTGCCTTATTAGCATGGTTTTTGGAAAACATCGTTCCTACATCTTCAAAACAGATCAAAAAAGAAGGGTCACTCATTCTATTCATCCCCACTTTCCAAGTACTACTCATGTCTTCAGCTTCCTTCCTCTTGTTTCCCAAATTCTCTGAATTATTACCTATTCTCTCCCTTTCCTCCTGTTCAAAATAGTCCTTCCAGCAAGTCCAGGATAACTTCATTACCGAACTGCTGGTGTCTTGCGTTCAGCACTTTGTTCCACTGATCATCTGCTCTCTCCCTGCAGAAACTACCAGAAAAGAGACCGAAGGCTTAAACAACCCTTATTGTTAAAAACGAAATCTTTCCTTGATGGTGCTATTCACTCTCCCTAAACTACCACCTCACTTCTTCCCTTTATCATCAGACTCATCTAATTTGCTTCCTTATTATCTTCATGGGCCATGGACTCTGCAAAACCTAACAATTAAACTTCAATTAAAATTTCATTCTTAAGCAGTTTATATGTATGACAATAGCGGGCTGGTTTAAGAAATTATTGCTACTTTGATGTATAATGGAGGCAGGATAGCACAACAGTTGGATGCAGATAATGTGGTGATGACTCATTAGTTGTATAACCTAGGTGGTTTGGAAGGAATGACATTATGTTTGATACACACTTTTGAACCTTTTTTGTATTATGTATCTATACCTGCCTTGTCAAAAAGATAAGTAAATCTTTTTAAAAACCTGATTTGAAACTTTCAAGTATCCTGAGAACTGAAGAAAGGTTTTATATTTTGTATATTCAGAATCTAGTCCTGCTTTCTGTGGCTAAGAGATTTTATAGGAGTTCTAAAATTCTAAGAAGAAAAAGTTTCTAGAAAGAACTTAATTCTAAGTCATTAATTCCTGAGGTCAAATTTTTTAAAAGTTAAATATATATTCAACATATTTAGCAGTTATATATTTAATATCATATCTGGCAAAGTGAGAGTTGAAGAAAGAACAAGAGGAGAGGGAATGGGAGCAATGTCAAACAGAATTAAAGGAAAAAGTGCCTGGGAGAGGGAATATGACAACTGGCCAAAGAAACAAAATACTGAATGTTTTTCAAGTTTATATGCACCAGAAGCATCTAGCTAAAGTAACTGAAGTGGTATAGTCAACTTTCTTACCTTCTGAGGCTCTCCATCTTCTCTTCACGTGACAAACAGCCATCTAAGTGCTTATTAATATGATTTTCTGGAATGTTAACACCACAAACAGGGCAATCTACTGTATTTTTTAAAGAGAAAGAAGGACTTTATTATCTGTAGAAAGGGCAAAAGATAAGCTGAGATACCAATGTTGTCTAATCTAATCCATAAATAAAACATAGCCTGAAAGATGTACAGCGGAGGTTGGCAAACATGCTTAGTAAAGAGCCAAGGAGTCAACACTGAGGCCTTCTGGTCAGTCTGTCACTACTGTGCCGCTCTGCCACAGTACTGTGAAGGCAGTGAGAGACAATACAAACAAATGTTGTAACAGTGTTCCAGTAAATTTTATTTACAAAAATAGTTGGCAAGCCAGTTTTGGCCTTTGAGTCATAATTTGCTAATCCTAGGTGGAAAAACAGTATGGAAATGAGCTTGGCTAGAACAAGGTAACTTTGTGAGAGGGAAAGAGAAGAAGTAAGGTGGGACGGCTAGAAATAAGGCAGAATAGCACGGAGGGGTCGGTTAAGGAGTGGTACAGTCAGAATAAAAAGAGCTCTTTAAGATTAAACCAGAACTACTACTTGGTGGGTGGGGCTACTGTCATACTTGGAAGTATAAGCTAATTAAACTGTTTGATTCTTGCAGCAACCACACTGCATTTCCATTCTGAGAGAAAAAGAAAACACATCTATAAACAATGACTATAACCACCTCTGAGACAGTAGGAAGGTGAAATCTGGTCCCTTTGTACTCCTTTCTTCTCAAAACTACTATTTATTCTGATGTCATATGGACACCGAAATTTTCATTAAGAAAATGCACATAGGAAAAAAAAAATGCACATAGGAAAATAATTTCTTACCTTTAACAACTTGTTTCAAAGAGGACGTAGAGGGTATCTCAGGCCTACTGGCATCTGAGGAGCCAGGTGTCATCTTTTCTGCAAAACAGGTTTCTTTGGTTTGTGTAGAAGGGCTTGCCTCTTTCTGATGGCTGAATTTGCTGTCATTTTCTTTTATCAACAATGCTGATGTAGAACCACTAGGGTCTCTGACCAAAAACTTGTCCATTAATGTGCTGCCCTGCTTTAAAGAATGTCTGAAGGCTCCAGGACTCTGTACTTTGACAGCCAGCTTCTTTGAGGAAGAAGCGGGAGATATAGGAGGTGACTCTAAAGCAAACTGTAACAGATGATTCCTTGAGACACAAAAAACAACAGATATCAAGTTATATATAATAAAATTGATCAACATGAGCTGTTTTCCCAATTAACACCTGTTTCTCTAAAATACAAAATTTGTATCATACAAACCAACTGCAGTTTTTCCTAGAATAAAACAGAAAGTAATAAATCTAATTTAAAAGGTAATTAATATGTCTATAAAAGAAAATAGAAGAGTTGGGCACAGTGGCACACACTGGTAATCTCAGCTACACTGGAAGCTGAAGCGAAGATTTTAAGTTCTAAACCAATCTGGACAATATAGCAAGATCCTGTCTTCAAACAAAAAGTAAATGTAAAAAGGAGTGGAGCTGTATAGCTCAGTGTAGAGTGCTGCTTAACGCAGGCAAAGCCCAGACTTCAATCCCTAGTACCTTTTTTAAAAAGGACATGGAAAGACTTTAGGACCTGGTTACAGCAAAAAGCTGACAAGAGACTTATTCTCCAATTGTAAAATCTGGAAAAAACATCTAAAACTATTTACAGGCTCTAGAGTAGTGATGGCAGACCTTTTAGAGATGAGTGCCCAAACTGCAACATAAAACCTGCTTATTTATCACAAAGTGCCAACACTGCAATTAAACCTGAACACTGAGGTTCTGGTTTAGAAAAAACAACTCATACATTAACATCTTTTGTTGTAAAAGAAAAACAAGTAACATGTATGTCATAGGTTTGCCACCACTGCTCTACAGTACAGTCAACACAAAACTACCATGTCTGAGAAAGAACAGTTAAATGAAGTGATCCAACATTCCCCCAGAAGTCTGCCCTGGAAGCATTTTCTGGGAGCTGAATATAGAACTGAGGTCCCAGGACAAGGAAAGATCTCGCTGGGTAGAAGGAACAGAGAAGGGGGAGGCAGACTGGGGGATTAGAGTGACTGCCATGTGATAGCCGCAAAAAGGGAACCACAAAAATCTGCATAGAAGGGTGCATAACCATACACAAAAGCACAGGAGGCCTGGCAAGAAGCAGATACTGGTAAGTTGAAATTCCAAAAGATTGATTTGAAACATTGTTGGTATTCAAGTGTGGCCAAAGGGGAGAGATCCCAGTGAAGACCATGGAAGGTCAGATGAGATTCCACAAAAGCCACATCTTAGGAAAAATGACCACCCTATACGAACAAGACTGAACTACCCAACCTAACAAAACACTACACCAGGACTTGTTGAAGAAAAAAGAGGAAAATATACACAAATGGATTTTTTAAAATGTTGTATTACCAGAGAGAACTAAAATCCACACAAAAGAATCAATGAACATTCTATAATTACAAAATACTATATCTAAATCAAATGACTATAATACCAGAAAATAGAAGACAGTAAAATCAATAGAAAACACAGAAACACTCAAACTGATGCACAGAAGAAAGAATAAAAAAGACAGGAAAAAATGTATGGTATCAACACATAATCAGTATCCCAGGACCAGAAACAATGAAAAATAACCATTAGGAAAATCAATGACTGAGAATTTTCCAACCCTGATGAGGAAAAAAAAATAAAATAAAATCAACCCATAGATTTCTCCATTGCATAATTCACACAAAATTCAATAAAACAAAGATAACTAGAAGTTCTCTAAACATTAAGAAATTAAGCATCACAATTCTTAATAACCCAAATGATCAAATCATAATGGATATTATAAAGTAGCTTGAGTTGAACAATAACATGGACGTCTGCCAAAACAATCCCTTGAGGGACAATTTTAATGGAGCAAGAAGCTAAAAAATCAATACTCTAGCTGAGCACAGTGGCACAGGTCAGTGATTCCAGCAATTTCACAGGCTAAAAGCAGGGGATTATGAGTTCAAGGCCAGTCTGGGTAGCTTACTAAAACCCTGTCACAAAAGTCATTATTTTAAACTTCCAACTTTCCAATTTAAAAGTTGGTAAACAATGAGCAAACTCAAACCAAAGAAGGAAAGAAACTGCAGTAGAGACTACTACAGTAGAAAAAAGACAAGAGAAAATGAACAAAGCCAAAATTTGCCTCTTTAAAAAAACTTAACAAAATCATTAAATTCCTACCAAGTACAAAAAGTAAAAATATAAATTTACAAAACAAAGAATTAAAAGGAGATACCATTACAGACACTACAGATATTAAAGTAATTAGAGAATATTATGAGCAGGTTATAGCAATACATTTAAATTTTTGGATGAAATGGATAAATTCCTTGAAAAGCACTATTCATCAAAATTGAAAGGAAGAAACAGAAAATCAGATGAATCCTTATTATCAATTAAGGAAATGTGAACTACAATTTAAAAAGCCTCCCTACAAAGGAAAGCCACAGCTCAGATGGCTTCACTGGTGACTTTTACCACATATCCAGTGGAAAGACATTATTGACATTGCACAGACTAGTCTAGAAAACAGAAATGAGATGATATTCCCCAACTCATGTTGAAGCATGACCTTGTAAAACCAGGTAAGCATATTACAGAAAATAAAAATTATAGTTCAACCATCAAAATATAGACATGAAAATCCGAGAAAAATGCTAACAAATAAAATCTAGAAACAAATTAACAAAGTTTATCATGACCAAGTGGGATTTATTCCAGAAAAACAAGGTTGCTTTATTATTTGAAAAAGCAATCAATGTATTTTACTACATTAGAAAATAAAGTAGAAAGATGATATAATCATCTCAAAAGAGGCTAAAAAGCACGTGACAAAATTTAACAGCAATTTATAAATAAAAACACTCCAGCAAATCAATAGAAGGAAATTTTCTTAATCTGATAAAAGATTACCTTCAAAAACTTAGAGCTAACATCAATCATTCATGAAATGTTGAATGAGTAGTTTCCCCTAAGATTGAAAACACTGCAAGGATCTGCTACCACCACCTCTTAAAGCCTTAGTAGAAATCTCAGTCTAAGTGGTGAGGCCAAAAAAACAAAAAGAAATAAAACAAATATAAAGGGTACAAAGACTGGAAGAAACTTTCATGTATGTACAAATCTCAAAGAATCTACAAGGAAGTAGAATCAACATTCTACAAGGCACTGGCTATAATGTCAATAAACAAAAAATAATATGCCTATACACTAGCAATCAGAAAATAAAATTTTAAAATCATTTAAATACTATCGAAAATACTCAGAATAAATTTAACACAATGGTTCAAAATCTCTATCCTCAGAACTACAAAACACTGGGGCTGGGGATTTAGCTCAGCGGCAAAAGCGCCTGCCTGGCAAGCGCAAGGTCGTGAGTTCGGTTCCCAGTACCGGAGAAAAACCAAAAAAAAAAGAACTACAAAACACTGCTTAGCAAACTAAGAAATCCATGCATAGTCATACATATCTATAATCCCAGCTACTTGGGAGGCTGACACATGAGGATCTTGACACCAGGAGTTTTAAGACCAGACTAGGCAACACAGAAAAAGCCTGAGTACAAGGGTGGGGTTGGAGGTATGACAGAAAGTCTAAATAAGTGAAGAAATAGTCCATGTCCACAGACTTAGAGACTCATTGAGGTTAAGATGTCCATTTCTTCCACACTGATTTGTATATTCAGTGTAACCCCAATCAAAATGCAAGCCACTTTTTGGGGAGCAGAAATGATATATTCATTCTAAAATGTATATGGAAACCCAAAGTCCCTAGAAAGCCAGCAGTCCTGAAGAACAACAAAGTTAGAAAAACTGTATTACCAAACTTTAAATGCTTATGATACAGCTACAGTTTTAAAGATACTACAGTATTAGCTTGTAAAGAAATAATGGCTAAGTGGGCATGACCTGTCAATCAGGGAGATCCAGGACACAGGCAAATAACACAGCTCCCCAGGGCTGCCCAGGATACTGATCAATTCATTGATCAGAGAATGCTATCTGTAGTTCTGGTGCCTGATCAAGCAGGCTTTCGATAAAACAGCCTAGATCTCACATCAGCATGGGGGACACAAAAGACTGAGGCCATTGACCTCGGGGCCAGTGTGCTCTTTCTCATTGGCCCATTCTCACTCGTCAGAGCATACTTCTATTTTTACCTTTAATAAATGTAAAACCTCCCTACCTTTTCTGCTTGTCTTGGCCAATTCTTTGTTCAGAACAAGAACCTGGCTCTAGAAGGACCCCACAGCTCCCCAGAATCCCAGTAACGGTAAACTACAATTTAGGGGCTTCTTTTAATAAATGGTGCTACAACAACTGAATACCTTCTGAGAAAAAAATGAACCCTGGTCCTTACTCCCAACATACACAAAAATTAACCTGAGTAGGTTTGAAGACCTATATGTAAAAGGTAAAATGGTAATAAGTCTAGAAGAAAACATATCAAAGTATCTATTAGGCAAAGAATTCTTGGGCAGGATTCAAGAAGCACTAATCATTAAAAAGAGAAAAGTAAACTTAACTTTATCAAATTTAAGCATATGCTCACCAAAAAACACCCTTAAAAATCAGAAAGCAATCAGGTATGGTGGCATATGCCTATAATCCCAACACCCTGGAAGGCTGAGATACAAGAATCTCAAGTTGAGACCAGGATGGGAAACTTAGAGACTTAGCAAAAATACTGTGTCAAAATAAAATATAGAACTGGGGAGACTTCCAGGACAATGGCAGAGTGTTAAGCAACAACTCCAGATTCAGAACAATCCAGACACTGGAAGATGACAAGTTGGGGAAGAAAAGAAGGAAAAAAGTAGATCCCTGGGACCAACAAAAGATCTGATGGGAAAACTGAAGCCTACAGAGAAACTAAAGAGATAGACCGCAACACAGAAAAAGGAAGGGGCAATCTGCACTTTATCCCCAGCTCCTGGCTTGTGGCTCATGAGAAAGGAAAACCAAATCTGTAAGATAAAGTAAAAGTCAGAGATCCAGAAGCCTTCAGGGAGAAACACAGCAGTGGAGCAGACCTGTAGATAACGATTACTGCAACAGGCAGTGAGTGCCTCCAGTCCAAACACCCACTATGCCCTAGAGAGAGTGGTCAGATGCCATTCAGGGAGGAGTCTTGGGAAATCTTCCTTTGCTCTTCTCCTTTGTTTTCCATGTCTTTTTCTTTTAATTATTTTTTCCTCTTCTCCCTTTGAATTTTTCACCCTTTAATTAGTTCTCTTTTAATCTTACATTCTATGTAATTTTTCCCCCTTTTTCTTTTATCTATTTCTTATCAATTTTTTCTCTTACTTTTTCCTAACTCTATAAAAATCCTTCTATGCCCCAAGAAGACTTTGTACCACTTCCCTCCATCATTCCACATCACAGAGTTTAAGGTTTCAGAGTTTTCCTCTTGCATATCCTCTTCCCAAACTCTTTATCTTTAACAGAATAATGATAAAGCTTTGTTAATCTTTTGATAATTAACTCTGCAAATTATTGTTGAATTCTTTTCTACCATTAGGACAGACACAGCTGATCTACTTAGTAGATATGAGCTGTAAGGCAATGCCTGGATTGTCTTAATGTTTATACCATAATTGTGGTTTTTATCTATAGGATTAAAGGTAGTACATAATTGATTGTTATGGCATGTTAATATCTAATTTGTCTTGGACCATTCTGCAATGGCTGATTTGCTTGATATTATTAATAGAGTCACATATTTGTCACTATCTCTCTATAAACCAATACTCAGACTATTTTTGTGACAATATTAGAGTACATACATGCCCAGAGAATGTGGTTGCCAGGCTAATTACACTACATCCTCCCCTCCCAAATTAACCATAGTGTTTGGATCTCTGTGTTCAGATAAGGGAAAAAATTAGCCACACCCAAAGTACATCACTGAAAAGCAACTAACTAAACAGATTTCTTTGCTAGCAATAAAAGCTTTACAGTGTGAGTGTCCACAAACCTTGTACAAAACACAGTCAACACTCAAAAATCAATAGCATTCCTGTACACAAACAACAAACGGGCTGAGAGAGAAATTAGTGAAACCACACCTTTCATAATAGCATCTAAAAAAATGAAATACTTAGGAATCAATCTAACAAAAGAAGTAAAAGATCTATACAGTGAAAATTACAGTACTCTGAAAAAAGAGATCGAAGAGGATTTCAGAAAATGGAAAGATATTACCTGCTCATGGATAAGAAGAACCAACATTGTAAAAGTGGCAATACTTCCTAAATTGTGGTACAGATTCAATGCAATCGCAATTAAAATACCATCAGTATACCTCACAGATCTAGAGAAAACACTCTGAAAATTTATCTGGAACCAGAAGAGATCTATAACAGCAAAAGCAATCCTGGGCAATAAAGGAAAGGCAGGAGGTATCACAATCCCTGACTTGAAATTATACTACAAAGCTACTGCGATAAAATCAGCATGGTACTGGCAAAAAAAAAAACAGACCTAAAGATCAATGGAACAGATTAGAAGATGCAGCAGCAACTACAAACACACACAGCCAACTTGTCTTTGACAAAGGGGCCAAACGTGTTCATTGGAAGAAAGATAGCCTCTTTAATAAATAGTGCTGGAAAAACTGGCTTTACACATGGTGAAGACTAAAACTAGACCCATGTGTATCACACCATGCACTAAACTAAAGTCAAAATGGATCAAAGTTCTAAATATTAAAACAGAAACACTAAATTTACTGGAAGAGAAAGTAGGTAAATATCTTGAAGACAGAGGGGTAGGCAGAGTTCATAAACAAAAACTAAACTGCATGGGAAGTACTTCAAAGAATCAACAAATGGGATCTTATCTTTTGTACATCAAAAGAAATTACCAACAGAGTAAAAAGAAAACCCAGGAACTGGGAAAAAATTTTTAGCCAACTGCCCTTCAGACAAAGGACTTCTATCTAGAACATATAAAGAATTAAAAACAAAATTAAAAAAAAAAATCAGGCCCCCAAAGTTCAAAGCTCCAATCTAACTAAAAATGGGCATCTGAGATGAATACACACTTCTCACATGAAGAAATATTAATGGCAAATAAATATATGAAATAATGTTCAACATCATCAGTCATTCAAGAAATGCAAATTAAAACAACACTGAGATTCCATCTGACCCCAGAAAAAATGGCTACCACCAGGAAATCAACCAATAACAAATGCTGGAGAGGCTGTGGGGTAAAATGAACACTTCTCCACTGCTGGTGGGAGTGTAGACTAGTGAAACCACTGTGAAAATAAGTTTGGAGATTCCTCAGTAAACTAGGATTAGAAGTCCCAATTAACCCAGCTACTCCCCTTATGTATACTTTCCCAGAAGAATTAAAAGCATTATATGTGCACCCATGTTTATAGCAGTGCAATTTGTCATAGCTAAATCTTGGAAACAACCCAAATGCCCATCAACTGAGGAATGGATAAAAAAGATGTGGTATTTTTATACAATGGAGTATTTCTCAGCTATAAAAACGATAAACTCCAGGGTTTCACAGGTAAATGGATGCAACTAGAGACCACACTCATAAGTGAAATAAATCAGACCCATATGTGTAAACATCATATTGTCTCCCTAGTGTAAGAACCTGAAAGAGTAAACAAAACCCAAAATGTACAATAGCTAACTTGAAAGGGAAAGAAACTGCTCAAAGGAAGTATCAAGTGGGATGAGGGAAAGAAGAAAAAGAAGGAAGGCAATACACTGCTGATGTCTGGTGGTTTATTGAAAGGAATAGATAATGCTTAAAATTTTTTATATTGTGATCCATTTTAAATCCTTGTATCTGGTAATCTGAGTAACTGATTTGAAGACAACAATATGCAATACAACAACCACTGGTGAATTCCTACTATTTTGTCTAGTGAAACTCTGTATGGTCTCTAATGCTTTTTTTAATAATTTTTTTTATTATCTTTAATGGTTTGCACAATCATCCATTCTTACATCTGGTAATCTGAGCAACTTAGTTGAAGATAACAATATGTAATATAAGAACCACTGTTTTTTTTTTTTGTCCGAAGCCCCCGCGCCCGGTACTGGGAGTCGAACTCACGACCTTGAGCTTGCCAGGCAGGCGCTGTGCCGCTGAGCTAAATCCCCAGCCCATAAGAACCACTGTTAATTCCTATCATTTTGTTTTGAAACTCTGTATCATTTTTAATGTTCTTGCTTTGTTTTATTTATGTCTGTGATATTGGTGTTTTGCTATTGTTCTTTTTTTACTACTCTCTTTAAAAAGAAAAAAAAAGTTTAAAAAATGGCATTTTGTTTTCTTAAAAAAAAAAAAAAAACTGATACGAAAATAAGGTATTTCTGTGACAAGAAGCACCTCAAAAAATCCATGATCACCAAAGCAGTGTTATAAAAAATGCTCAAATATATCTGAGAAAGAGACAAAAGAGCAAGCTCAAATAAATAACCTAATGATGTACCTCAAGATCCTAGAAAAAGCAAAACCCAAAGCTAGTATGAGGAGGAAAATTATAAATATCAGAGCAGAAATTAGTGAAATTGAGACTAAAAAAATAAGAAAATCAATAAATATAAAAAACTGGTTCTTTGAAAGAATAAATAAAATAGACAAATGCTTAGCCAAACTTACCAAAATAAAGAAAAAGACCTAAATACATGAAATTTTAAATAATAAAGGTGAAATCACAATGGATTCTGCTGAAATCCAGAATAATATCTGTAGCAACTTCAAGAACTCGTACATTAATACAATGGAAAATATGGAAGTGAGTAAATTCCTAGATACATACAAACTACCAAAGCTGAACCAAAATATAAAAGTCCTGAATAAGCCAATATCACTAAGTGAAATTGAAAAAGTAATGAAAATACTATCAACTACAAAAAGCCCAAGTCCTGAGAGACTCATTGCTGCATTCTGTAAAAACTTTTGAGAAGATCTACTGCCAATACTCCTCAAACTCTTTAATGAAATTGAAAGGTAAGTGGTATTCCCAAGTCATTTTTGGACACAAGTTCTACCAGAAAAGATCCAACCAAAAAAGAGAACTTACAGGCAACCCCAGACTCCAAGTTATACTACACAGCTACAATAATATAAACAGCATGGTGTTGGCAAAAAACAGCCTTGCAGATCAGTGGAACAGAACAGATAATGCAGAAACTCAGGCATACTCAGCTACCTTATCTTTGACAAAGGGGCCAAACAGTTCCACAAAAGGAAAGACAGCCTTTTTAACAAATGGTGCTGGGAAAACTGGCTTTCCACATGCCAAAGATTTAACCTACACTCCTCTCTTTCTCACCATGCCCAAAACTAAAATCAAAATGTCTCAAAGATCTAAATATTAAAATAGAAACAATCTGCTGGGAGACAAAATAGGCAAAACTCTTGAAGACATGGGTGCAGGCAGACACTTTCTGAATAGAGCCCTCACTTGCACAAGAAATAATACCAAGAATCAACAAATGGGATCACATCAAATTAAAAAGCTTCTGCAGGGCCAGGGATATAGCTCAGTGGCAGAGTGCCTGCCTGGCAAGTGCAAGGTCATGAGTTTGATTTCCAGTACAAAAAAAAAAGAAAAAAGGGGGGAAAAAAAAAAAGCTTCTGCATAGCAAAGGAAACCATCAACAGAGTGAAGAGACAACCTACCGAATGGGAAAAAATTTTTTCCACCTACTCCTTAGGCAAAGGATTAATATCTGGAATATATAAAGAACTCAAAAATATTAGGACCCCTAAATTTAAAGACCCAACCAAAAAATGGGCACCTAAAGTAAATAGATACTTCTCAAATGAAAAAATATAAGCAGCCAATAAATACTTGAAAAAATGTTCTACATTTCTGCCATTCCAGAAATGCAAATTGAAACCCTGAGATTTCACCTTACTCCAGAAAGAATGGCTATTATGCCAGGTATGGTGTCATATACCTATAATCTCAGCACTTGGGAGGCTGAAGCAGAAGGATGACTGTAAATGTGAGGCCAGGTTGGGGTGCACAGTGAGTTCAAGGCCAGCCCAGACTAAGATCCTATCACAAAACAAAACGAACAAAATAACTGCTATCATCATGAAATCAACCAATAACAAATGCTAGTAAGACTGCAGGAAAAATGGAACCCTTCTTCATTGTTGATGGGACTGTGAACTGGTGCAACCACTACGGAAATCACTATAAAGAAACTTCAAAAAAATTAAAACTAGAAATTCCATTTGACCCAGCTATTTCCCTTCTAGGTATCTTCCCAAGAGTTAAAGATATCATACCACAGTTATGCATGCACACCCCTGTTTCTAGCAGCACAATCAATAGCTAAGTCTTGGAAGCAGCCTATGGATAAATGGATAAAGAAAATGCAGCATTTGTACACAATGGAGTATTGTCATGCCATAAATGATAAATATGAGTCCTTTGTAGGAAAATGAATGTACTTTGAGACCATAATGTTAAGTATATCAGAAACACAAGTGAAACTATCACATGGTTTCTCTTATAGGAGAAACTCAATATATTAATAAAAAGCAAACAACAGGGAAAAAAAGAGAGACAGAAGTTATTGCAAACCAGCATGGCCAATATATCTAAAGGTGTAGCTTGAGTTAATATAGTTGTCTTAAGTGTTTCACATGTTTTTTGGCCCATTGGTCTGAGTGTATGCACTGTCCAGAAGGAGAAAAGGAAACTCTGTGAAGGGATGGGAATGCTGTAAGTCTGATGGTAGTTAAATAGATATATACACATTTATCGAAATGCATTGATCAAAATCCAAATCTGCTAAATTTATTCTAATATGGAGAACTTTACCAATTTCAAAAAAATCAGGAAAACAGTACAATTTTTGAAACCTAACTGATATTCTAGTTAGAAAAGCTAAAATTAAAGACTGAGAGTAACAAATATTGGTGGTGATAGAAAGGAAATGGAACTTTCATTTGCCAGTGGGAGTGTAACTGATATTAATGATTTAGAAACTAGCTTGGAAGACAGCACCAAATAAATGGATGTCTACCCTATGACCTAACAATCACACTTCTAGATATAAGCTAAGAGAAATATTTGCCAAAAGATGTACAAAGCTGGGTATAGTGGCACACACCTTGGTTACTTTTCTCTCATTGCTGGAACAAAATACCTGACGCCCAAAATTAAGGAAGGAAAGGTTTATTTCGCTTACAGTTTGTGGAGTTTTCAGTCCATAGTTGGCAGGTTACAAGGCAGAGTGGCACATGGCAGAGGGCTACAGCTCATGGTGGCAGAACACAGCAAAAGCAACAACAAAAACACAAAAGGGAGGAATGGTGGAAGCAGCCTCTTCCTCTCCCTTACATATGCAAACTATCCACCCCAGGGCGGGTGTAGCTCTCACACCCATAATCAGTCAAACTCTAAAAGCCTGCCCCATGACCGCATGAGGCTTTGGGGGGACACACAGACACAAACCATAACACACCTGTTATCCTAGCCTTCTAGAGGCTGAGGCATGAGGATCGCTGTGAGTTTGAGGCTGGCCTGGGCTATATAGCAAGTTCAAGGGGAGCCCAAACTGATTGTTCACAGCAAAAGTACTTTAAAAAGACAAAAATCAAAACCAACTCAAATATCAATCGTAAAGAAATGGAAGAAAAAAGTGATCCATTTATTATAACCTGAAATTGAAAGAGTCAGGCATAGTGGCACACACCTATAATCCCAGAAGTGTAGGAAGCTGAGACAGAAAGACTGAAAATTCAAACCCAGCCTAGGTTACTTAACAATGCAGAAAAATTCTGTTTTAAATTTTAAAAAATAAATGAAACTTAAAAGGGGATGGGGGTGTAGTTCAGTACACAGGTACTGAGTTCAATCCCAGTACTGCTTGCTCCCCACCAACCCTGCAAAAAAAGATAAAGGTTGAATGTTTACCACAACAATCTCTGTTATTTGACCAGATTGCCTTTTCCCTTACGCTATTAGCCTGGAGCATTACATCCACTCTTAATATTCACCTCCCATAGGAATTATTTCTTCACTGAACAAAAACATATTATTTTTAAAAAAGACAAAGTAGCAATTATTTTATTCTGCCTCATATTTTCATAGAAATTTATAAAAACTTCTAACTACATTAAGATATCTTGCTTCATGACACATTTAATTGCCAGCCAAAAACTAAACAATTAATGTGCATAGCTAATATTTTTAAATGAATAATCAGGACTGAGAGAGGTATAAAGATTTATGAAGATTTGGCATGAGCTGAATAAACGTTAATGAGAGGAGCAGTGTTAACCTATATGAGAGTGAATTTTTCCACAACAGAAAGTCTGAGCTGGGCTTCCAAGTAAGATGGTACAAGGACCTCTGAGTGATTCTGCAAGTAAGAACAGTTAGGGCAACACAGGAGAAAGTATGTTCACAAGAGGAAAAGAAAGGAGCACCTCCAAGAATTAAAAAAAAAAAGCAAAAAGGCACAGAAAAACAGAAAAGCAAATAGAAAAAAGCACAAAGTAGCTGGCGATGCCAATCCTGGGCCGTTGGAGGGAAGGGAACCTGATTGATTCTGCCCAAAAAGTACTGGCAGTCCTAGTAATAAAACAATAGATCCACAGTCCTAGCTTCATGAGAAACCCGCTGCAAGCGCTGACTCCTCTTGCCTGGCAGGTTGGCTTTGAAATCCACTGCTGCACTCTCAAAGAGTCAACCAGGAAAATACAAAAAGGCGCCATCAACTGTTTGGGACTGAGCCTTTTGGCAGATTAGAAATCACAACTCAGGGACTGTGGGGACACATACAGGCACGAGAGACAGTCATGGAGCAGGGGAGGATCAATCACAGATCCACTAAAGATGTTTAAGCCCAGGAAGGTCCAGGTGTGGAGGACACAGTGGTCAGCAGCAACTGCCCTCTGTGGTGGAGGTAGGGAGGCCAACAGATTGTTAGGTTCCCACAGCTGCTTTCTCCAGCCCAGAATGCAGTGGTCTGCTTGCCCCAGTAAGGGACAGGCCTTTGTGCAAATACCTGCCACTCTCCCAGGAGCACAAATGGAGGAGAGTTCCTGGAGGACATAGGGCAGCTAAGTGGCCCACATGCTGCAAAATTAATTGGGGCCACCAGTGGCTCAGGGTGTGGAGAAGGAAACAAAAAACAAACAAGTCAGTCTCCAGCTCTGAGGCAGACAACCTAGGGTTAATAGGCCAGGCTCAGCAGAAAACATGAGACAGGGCTCAGCATTCACACAGCATCAACCTGTTTAAAGGAAGCAGAAAAGAACTACAAAAGGCCCTGATTCACCGCCCCAACTCTATACCTGATAAATCCAATATTAGAGGTACTGGAAAGAAAGTTCTCCAGTCCAAACACCACTGTATAGAGGAATCTGGGGAGACATTTTTCTTTTTTCTCTCTTCTATATAATTTTATTACTTTTACCTTTATTAATTTTTAAGCCAGTAGGTCATTCCTTTGATTCTGTTGTTATTAATGGTATAGTTGTTGATTTTAATTGCTTTTTCCTATATTTCTGCATCTGGTTTGTCTGTGTGGTTGTTATTACTACACTTTGTTTTCTCTTCTCTGAGTGGTACTGGGGATCAAGCCCTCAAAAGAAAGCCAATTACTATGAAGACTCTTATGTAAAAAATAAAACAAAACACATTACAGTAGATGCTCAAATCTCAACAGAGAAATTCATGATGAAAAAAGGTCAACACACACAAAAAAGGTCAACATAATTCCTCCAGAGAATCCAAAGATACCAAAATGGATGAAAAGCTGGAAAAAAAGAATTCAAAAGAATGATTTTATGAGTGATTAATGATTTCACACAGCATACAAATAAATCACAGCATAAATTAAGGAAGATAATACAGAATATGGAAGACTAATTCAATAAAGAATCTATAAAGGGACCAAACAAATTTGGAAATGATAAGCTCAATAAGGCAAATAAAATCTCAGTTGAAAACTTCACAAACTATATCAAGTGGAAGAAAGAATGTCAGGGTTTGAAGACAAAATTTTTGAATTACAGAATTCAGACAGTTTTAAAGAAAAAAAAATTATGAACAGGAACATACAAAGCCTATGAGATACAGTGAAGAGACCAAACCTACAAATACAGTAATCAGTTTAGACAAGGAAACCAAAGAACAGATTAAAGGCACAGAACGCCTATCAGTGAAATAACAGAAGAGAAATTTCCAAATCTCAGGAAAGTTATGGAAATCCAGGTTCAGTAGGCATTTAGAACCCCAAACAGACATGACCAGAAAAGAATCTATGCTATGCTATCTTATAATTAAATTGCCCAAAGTACAGAATGAAAGAATATTGAAAGCTGAAAAGCATAATCACCAACTCACTTATAAAAGCAAACTATTCAATTAAAAGATGTAGTCGGGCTAACTACATTAAAAACAAGATTCAAATATGTGTTATCTGAAAAAGACTCAACTTGCTGGCAAAAACATACAGAGACTGAAAATGAAAGAAAGGATGGAGAATGACATTCCAACCAAACAGAATCCAAAAGTAATGATGAGTACTTATGTCTGACAAAGTAGACTTTAAGCCAAAATCAGCTAGAAAATATAAAGAAGGTCACTACATGTTAATTAAGGAAAACCATCCACTAAGAGGATGTAGTCCAAACATAATTAGTCCAGCTTCAACTAGTCCAACTAGCCCAAACAAAAAAATTGACAACAAAAAAAAACAAAAAACAAACAAACAAAAAAAAAACTGACAACACCAACAACAAAAAAAAAACCAGACATGAATTATACTATATATCAGTTGGACTTAACAGATATCTACAGAAATATTTCATCCAACAACTGTGGAATACACATTCTCTTCATCAGCACATAGAACTTTCTCCAAAATAGATCATTGTGGCCATTTACTTAATCCTAACAAATATAGAAACATGAAAATACTTTCATATACCTTATCAGAATATAGGAAACTAGAAATTAACAGCAAGAGAAAATGTAGAAAATACACAAATATAATTGAACAATACATTTGGATGAGCAATGAGTCAATGAAGAAATGCGGGAGGGTGGAGACTGAAAAATTCCTAGAATCAAATGAAAATGGAAATACAATTTATTAGAATCTATGGGACACAGAGACAGTTATAGGAGGCAAGTTTGTAGCTGTAAGTGCCTACCATTAGGAAAACAGAGATCTGAGATAAATTAACCTAACAATATTTCTCAAGACCTTAAAAAAATAAGAACCCTCAAATCAGTAGAAGGAAAGAAAGAATAAAGATCACATCAAACACAAACTAAAAGAAAAATACAGAGGATCAAAGAAATAAAACAAGACTTCAAAAAGATAAACTGACAAACTCTTAACCAGATTAACCAGGCCAAATCAAAAGAGAGCAAAGACATACATAAATAAAATGACAGCTGAAAAGTTGGATATTATAACAGATACCACTGAAAGCCAGAGGATCTTAAGTAATGTAAAAAACTGTATGCCAATGTATCAGAAAATCTGTAGGAATGGAAAAACTTCTAGATACATGTAATCTACCAAAATTGAACCAAATAATAAGCCATGGGATTGAACCTGTAATGCAAAGCTTCCCAACAAAGAAAAGCCCAAGACAGAACAAATTCACACTGAATTTTATCAGACTTTTCAATGGGAACTAATACCAACACACTTGAAATTAGTCTGTATACTAGAAAGAGTAGGAACTCTGCAAAACTCATTCTAGTATGGTTGTAATACCAGCGCTTGGGAGGCTGAGGTAGGAGGACTACAAGATTTAAATCTGTCAATTTGGCAAGACGCAGTCTCAAAATAAAAAAAGGGTGGGGCTGTAGTTCAAAGGGAGAGTACTCTTGAGGCAATTAAAAAAAAAAAAAAAAAATCAACAAAGCCAGTATTAACCCTCTACCAAAGCCTGATAAGGACACAACAACAAAAGAAAACTACAGACCAATACCCTTGATAAATATAGATACAAAAATAAAAGGAGAGAAAATGCCTTCATAAAATCCAACATCCCATCGTGATAAAACCTGAAGAAATTAAACTGGCCGTGCTGGCTCACGCCTACAATCCCAGCACTCAGGAGCCTGAGGCAGGAGGCAGGAGGATCCTTGAGAGTTCCAGACCAGCCTGTGGCTATAAAGTAAGCTCAAGGCCAGCCTGAACTGCCTAGTGAGACCCGTCTCAAAGACAAAAAAAAAAAAAAAAAAAAAACCTTGATGAAATTAACTATAGATGGACCATACCTCAAGATAATAAAGGACATACACAACAAATCCCTAGCCAACATCATGATACTGTAAACATTTCCTCTAAAATAAGGAACTAGACAAAGCTGTCCCTTCTCAACACTCATTTAATATAGTACTCACAACTTTAGCCAAAGGAATCAGGCAAGAGAAAGAAATAAAAGGAAATAGAAAAAGGGTAGGGGAGCAGGGGAGAGCAAAGAAAGGGGAGAGATAAAAAATTCCAACCAAAAAGTAGGAAGTTAACATCTCTGTTCACAGATAATATGATTTTATACCTAGAAACTCTGAAAAGTCCACCAAAACAATCTCCTAGAACTGATAAACAAATTCTGCAAAGTAGCAGGTTACAAAATCAATACACAAAAATCAGTAGCTTTCCCATACACTAATAACGAACTTGCTGAAAAAGAAATCAAGAAAATTCAAGTCCAGCCTGGGCAACTTAGCGACATAGCCTCAAATAAACTATTTCTCAAAACCAAATTTTTTGTTTCAAGGGCTAAGGAGGTAGCTCATGTAAAGGCCCTGGATTCAATCTACAGTACTGAAAAAAAAGAAAATAGAGGAGGAAGAGGAAAGAAAGCGGGGAGTGGGGAGAATCCCATTCACAACAGCCTCAAAGAAAAAAAAAGTACTGAGGAACAAACCTAACCTAGGAGGTGAAAAACTTCTACAGTGAAAACTGTAACACACTGAAAAAAGAAATAGAGGAAGAGTCTAGAAGATGGAAAGAACTTCCAAGTTCATGGATTGGCAGAATTACTATTGCTAAAATAGCCATACAGCTGGGCATGGTGGTGCATGCCTATAATTCCAGCACTCTGAAAGCTGAGGCAGGAGGATTGCTGTGAGTCTGAGGCCACCCTGGGTTCAAGGCCAGCCTGAACTGCACAATGAAACCCTATGTCAAAAAGACCCTAAATAAATAAGTAAAATAAAATAAAATAAAATGGCCATACTACCAAAAGTGATCTACAGATTCAATATAATTCCCAAAATACAAATAGCATTATTCAAAGAACTGGAAGAAAAACACCTAAAATTCACAAAGAAACACAAAAGACCCTGAAAACCCAAAGCAATCTTGAGCAAAAAGAACAATGCAAGAGGCATCATAACACCCAATTTCAAAATACTCTTCTTTGGAGCCACAGAAACACGGAAGTAGAAGAAAGACTACAAGAGAAGAGGAGGAGATGGGAAAGGAAGAGAGTACAGGAGGGCAATGGAGCAAGGACACAACTGAAGTTCTTGATATACACATATGAAAGGTGACAATGAAATAAATTGTTCTGTGCAATTAATATGTACTAATAACTTTTTAATTTAAATTTTGACAATAAATAAAGCTATACTGGAAGGAAGGTTTTTAAAAACTGAAGCATCTTGGTCTTTTAAAGGAAATAAATTAAAAAACAGAACCACAATTATTAATAATCTCTTTTCCTTCTAGGTTCTGGATTTGGTACTAGGAAGGTTCTGAGAAAAGCTTTAATTTCATTATGACAAAGGAAAGCAGATGCTATTCATCTAATAGATAAAACTCTCACTGATGAAACACTTCCCTACCATGCAGTCCCTTCCAGCTGAATCTACCCTAGAGACAATTTTTTTCATCTTTCTTCACAATTCAGATAAATTCAATTCTAAAAATTAATGCTCTTCAGACATGTCAATAAAGACAATGGTAGGCAGTGGTAGTGCTATGACAAAGTTACCCCCACACTAAAATTAAAATTCATTACTTTATCCAAGTATTGTCTCCTCCTAGCAGAGAAATACAACACAACAAAATCTCTGTCCTCATAAAGCTTACACTAAATAGACATACATGTGTAAAAAGTATTAAAAAATGCCATCTGGAGCTGGGTGTGGTAGCTCACACCTGTAATCACCACCATTTAGGAGGGTGAGGCAGGAGGATTGTTTCAAGTTCAAGGCCAGCCTGGGCTACAAAGTGAGTTCAAAGACAGCCTGAATTATATAGTGAGATGCTGTCTCAAAAAATCAAAACAAGGGCAGGGGATGTAGCTCAGTGGCATAAGCACTTGACTGGCAAGCCTGAGGTCATGAGTTTGATTCCGGTACCAAAAAAAAAAAAAAAATCAAAACAAACAAACAAAAAAATGGCATCTGTAATCCCAGCACAGTGAGTTCAAGGCCTTGTATGAAAAAAAAATTGTTTAAAAATGAAACCATGTCTGAGGAGGAGCTGACCTGTATATTCTCAACAAGATGGTCATAGAAGAGCTCACTGAGCGTGGCCCATGAAACAGAGGTCAGAAAAATGGAGGGCTAAACTGTGGGGCCATCTGGTAAGATACAGTTCTCCTACAAGTAACAGCAAGCATAAAGTCCAGAGCCACAGTGTGGCTCCCATGACCTACAAATAGGTTCATTATTTTTTTGACACTATACCTCACGGTGTGAACAAGCACGGGTGAGACAGGAGAGTAAGGTTACACAGAGGTCAGAGGACAGCCATGGAGAGGCCCTAGGCTTCTGTTCCCAACAGGATGGGCAGAGCTACAGTCTGATGTTAAGTTAATCCCAAAGACCCAGGGATTACGGGTTTGGTATCCACAGTGATGGCAGTGGGAGGTGTTGTGCACCTATAAGAAGTAAGGCCTAGTGGGACATCCTAGGTCACTAGGGTGTACCCTCAAAAGAAGCCATAGGCCTGTGTTCTCTAGTCCTGCTTCCTGGCTCCAATACGCGCTCACTCCAATATGCACACCCACCATGATGCTCTGCCCTCACTAGAGGCCTGAATCAATCCACCTTGGACAGGAACTTCCAGAAATAAATTTTTTCTCCTGTTTTTTTTTTTTTCCTCTCCCCTCCCCCATAGACACACACTCCCTGAATCTAGGGCCTTTGCACTAAGCTACTTTATTTTTATTTTTCATTTTGAGACAGGGCTTCACAAAGTCACTAAGTTGCCAAGGCTAGGCTTGAACTTGTGATCCCCATGCTTCAGCCTCCCAGAATGCTGGCATTATAGGAATGCACTATTGGACCCAACTAACCTTTTCTCTTTATAAAGTTAAGTGCCTCAGGAATTTCGTTGTAGTAACATAAAGCTGTCTATTCTGGAGCCACCGCTGAATAGTTTCAAGCATGATCTGACTTTTTACATTACAGGGTTTGTTCTGGCTGAGAGGACTGTAAGAGGGCAGAAGCAGAAATAAGTAGACCAGGAGGAAGTGAGTGCAGTCATGGAGGCTGGCATGGACTTGGACCACATTCTGGATGATACCACTAAAGAGATGCAAAGCAGCCATATTCCAGAAGTATTCTCAAGATGCAGCCCACAAGAGTGGCTAAAGAATCAGCAGACCGTGTATTATAAAGGGGAAGAATCCAGTGGGCTAGAAACCTCTATGCTGCATAACCAAGGAAGGGAGCCAACCAGGGCACTAAGGAAGCCTAGGGAGCAGCAGGATGCACAGGGAAGGGGCAGCATAAGGAACCAGTTTCCTTCTGGACATGTTAAACAACAGCTGTTCTTCAGAGGTCCAAGAAGAGATGTAAAATAAGCAGGTGGACATGAGTCTTAAGTTTTGGGAAGAAATCTGGCTGAAGATTTAAATGGAAGCCATGAATGTAGCAAAGCTATATAAAACCAGGAGATATTTTAAAATTCATATACCTAAAATGAGCTAGGTAAAAATATTAATTCCCAAATTAATACTTATACTTAAACTGAACTAGTAATTTTCCCTTCTCATCACCCTTATTACATCAAAGTGAGTTGGTATTGCCATGACTAATAGTACTCACCATAGGTTCTCTGATACCTTAGTGCTGGAAAGAGTCTCAAAGATAAATTAATACACTCATTTCTATAAATGGCAAATAAAGTTCCAAAGAGTTTCACTGACCTTCTCAAAAGGATCCAGCTAGTTGGGAAGAATACTCAGATCCCAGATACTCAAACATGCAGCCCAATGAACTTCCCTCCCAATGGTTTCTTGTTCTGAATAAGTAACTATGACTCAAAAAAGAATATAAAAGTCCTGTCTAGTTGTTTACTATACAAATAACTTGACCTCCCTAGAATGCAGGTAAAAATCCAGAGTTAAAATAGGCCTTTGGGCAAAAACAGGCAGTCATTAAATCATTAATCATTAATTAATTGAGTTATCTCTGTAACCAAAGTCCCTGCAATGTTTGTTCTGATCTGAAACATGCAAGTACCAGTGCAGAGCCCTTGGGCTAAAAAGGCAGAGGCTCAGCAAAGCACACATTATTAGCTCCCTAGGCACCAATGCACAAGAGGGCCACACACTACTAAACGGAGGCAAATACAGAGTAATAACAACACAATTCTTCTTTATTTCTTTGTCCCAGGCACTGCCCTGAATATCTTATAGATTTTATTTCTAATCCTTACAATAATCCTATTAATAATACCATTCCCATTTTTTTCAGATGCAGAAACAGAGGCCAAAAAAGTTAAATATCATGATCACTATCACATCAGAATTAGTAAAGCCAAGAGCCCAAATCTGCCTCAGTTCAAGGCCAGTATGCTTTAAACTAATCACAATCACAAGTATAGGTGAAATTATATTCTATGTTCTCTTTGTGAGATGCTAAGGGAATTACCTATAACAATTATTATCTAAAATGCTTAAATTCTTAAAATTGGGGAAAACTCATAATGATGGTAGCTAAACCGAAGTGACTTATAAAAATAATAATGTAGCATATAGCTTGGCATGACGGTACACACACTTATAATCCTAGTACTGGGGAGGCTGAGGCAGGAGGATTGCCACAAGTTTGAAGCTAGCCTAGGCTAATAGTGAGTTCAAGGCCATCTTAACTACATAGCAAGACCCTATCTCAAAAAACCAAAATAATAGTAATAATGATACAGATGAAGCATGGCTGCTATGCAAAAATAGAAACAATATGTTCCTCCTTGAAGGAAGAAGGATGTTCCACTTACAGACACGTCCCTGTAGTTTCACCTACTAGAGAGGCTGGAGGGAAAGAATACTCAAGAGCAGAAGTGAGAGCCAGCCTGGGCAGCACAAGACCTGACTCAATGTTCAACACAACCAGTTCCTAAAGAACATTATTTTACATAAAACTGTGTTAAGGAAAAAAATACTTGTTCTTTGAAAATAAAAGGCAAAGGTCAGAAGAAAATATAAAAGTTACGTATCAGCTCTGTACCTGAAAACTTCTGAAACTATTTCCCATAATCTTATTGCTTAATTTAGAATATTAAATTTTTAAAAATCAGAATGGCACTTAAGATGATAAGCACAGGTGGGACAGAAAAAAATGTAAAAAATATAAATTACCTTACATTTTAGTCATAAGATTATACTTTCTCCTTGCATCCTAAACCAGAGTTCACACAAGTAATAATACTGGATTAGTTTCAATTTCCTCCCTATTAATTTTGCCCAGCATTTTGTATATGATGAATGTCCAAGAGCTGGTTCAGCACAAGGATGATAATAAGAATGCTAATTCCAACAAGCCCAATACAGAGAGAAACAAATGATAAAATCCATCCTAAACCTACAAAAAAATGCTTCTATCCCACCACACCCCCTGTAACAAATAACAAAACAGCTTATTCTTTGGGAGGGGAAGGGAAGGAAAAAAGGAGAAGACAACCATTCCAAGGCCTCCTTCTAAGTCACCAAAAGGTCTAGGAGCCTAACAATGCTGAGCATTTGTTTCAAAAAACAGATGCCTCAACTGTCCCTGCTTCCTCTTGGCTAGCAGGAAGGCTGTTATGCTTTCAGTACCAGCTGAAGAAAGACAAAAAAGCTTTGAAGTTTTACTGTCTTGGAAAAACTCAAACAGCCTATAGACGGTTCTTAGAGACAGGGCTCTATCCTCTTAGAGACTTCAAAAGTCACTGCTGAAGGGCTTATGGTGAGAAAAGCAGTAACTGTCATCACAAGAATCAGACTGCATTTGCCCATCTGAAAACTCACTGTGGAAGAACTTCACAATCAGAAAATAATTAAGGCAAGCCAAGAATCTCAGAGTTTCTTAATCTAGAAAAGCATACCATCTTCATGTAACCTTACTTAAGGAAATAACAGGCCAAATACTAGAATGTTTAAATTCTAGAATTAAATTTTATGAGTTCAGAGGACAAAATTTGATCACTTTTAGGATACAAATCTATAAATAAATGTGCAATTCTATAGGAAGAAATCCATGTACATTTTTCAAAATAATATGAAGTACCCCCAAGAATGTTCCCCATGAGCCAGAAAGTGATATACCTAACACAATGGCACCTGACCATTATATAAACACACTGTGTTCTTAATAAAAATTACTTTGATTTATATAACTAAAACTAAAAATAATTCAAGATACTATTCATTAAACTTTTACATCCCTTTTACTGTTCGTTATCTTTTATATCCCTTTGGGTGACCAAACTTGTTTTCACACATTCATGCATTTGACAGGAAGTAAAGCTACACATCAGAGCTTTATAAAGTAAAAGTAATTATGTATTTCACACAGTACATCATGTTATACATGCACAGTAAATCAGTTTAAGAATTAATGCGTTAATACATAGCTAATGGAACCAACTATAGGTAACTGTGTGTACATGGATTAGAACACACATATTCATCCATGCATCTCCCAACCCAGTTCTTTTGCTGAGAGGACCTAGAAGCAGTGACACCCCAGGGACAATAACCACAGCAGGTTCTCGCTTCTAAATACCATTCTCCAATAAAATAAAAACCAGGACTCCAAAGAGACATGGCTGACTCTAGGACTAGAGCAAAAAAAAAAAAAGTACAAGATAAATGACAAGTATAGTATCTTTATATTGCCAAATAAGGAAGTCATTAAATCTGCATTTTTAACTCTTAATTGTTCTTCCTTAACAGAATTTTTGTTAAATAAAAGAAAAAAGTCATTACTATGTTTCAGATTTCCACGTCTGAATAATGACCATTGTCACTTCTTTTATCCCAAAATATGGAACCCCGTATTCCCTAACTAAAAAGAACACAGAGAGAGGACACATAAAAAAGCAAAAGTTGTTAGAGGTTAGTCACAAAATTAAATCATACCGTGCAAGTTTCAAGCTTTTTACCAGTTCATCTAATAGGCGGTTATTTTTCAGATCTGGCTCTGTGACTGTCTAGAAAAGAAAAACAGCAGATGGAAGAAGGTCAAAAACAGTAATTAATTTGTCATAATCTTGTTTTTGAAAATGCCTGACCCATTCTCTTGAGACTTTCCATACAACTAAGTCTTCCAGGAAAGCCTCAAAATAAAGTTCATTTGTCTCATACTAACACAGGATATTAAGAGTGAATCGCCACCTGCTAACTGCAAGTCTGATAGGAACTCTCAAAACCACCTGTTAAAATCATGTATTATTTACTCTGCACTAATATAAAACCTAATATGAGCAAGAATTTTTCTTCAAAATGCCAGCACTCAGCTCGCCCAAAAATTTGTCTTGCAAGGATAAGAGAGACGCTCTTTTAAGTAATAAACTAAGAAAGCCATAAAGTTTTCAAAGAAAGTTTAAAAAAATATGACTGGTTTTCAGCAAGACAAAATGCTAAATCCAGCACTTATTTAGCACGAATATTATACGTCTCCATAACAAGGCCATTTCAGCAAAGATGTGCAGCACAGTGGTAAAGACCTCAGACCTGGGAGCCTGGGAGCCAAACTGCACCATTTCCTGCACAGCACAAGCGTTCAGAACAGTTCAGTGATATCCTGATACAATGAACCTACTAGAGGGGACAAGTTAGTCAAACCTTTATCTAGTTCCAGTGTCCTTTCTATGACTCTTTTTTCTTTATTCTCACTTGTGTTTGATTCCTACCAATCTTACCTTCTCAACAGTTCTCATTACAGTACAGTTTTAAAACCCTTAACAACAAATGCCCTAGTGTTGTCCCTGACTGGTTTGAGAAAGAGATAAAGGACCAGTTAGGCTGGTTTCAGCCCAATGGCCATGAATCTTTGCCTTCTGCATAAATACTTACACTAGTCCTTTGCAAATGAATAATCCAATGAGCAGTTTCCCCAAAAAGTGAAAAATTATTTTTAAAAATAGAGCCATAAAAATACAGTTTATAGTAAAGAACACTACACCCTAATCTTAAAACTAGCTTTTACTTCCTCAAATACATTTAAGTTATCAGAAAGCATGAGAAATTGAACAAAGTCTTACATGTACGTTAGAGGTCCTTTCTGAAAATGTCTTTTACAGACTTTAACTCAATAACTACTCATCTTCCCATGTGCTTTTGAGTATGCATGAAGCACAAATATTTGCCAAAGTTAAAAAAGTAGAAATAAAAACTCACCACAAAACAAGTTGGACACTGAGTTTTATATGACAGAAATTTTCTTATACAGAGAGAACAATCTGCAAAACACAAAATGCAATATAAGTTAAACTATATTAACCCCATAGGAATCTGACTTTTAACAAAATCTGACTTAGGCCTGGAAGAGTTCCATCATCTAAGGTAGAGCATTATACTCTTAAATTTCTAGTCCCTCTGATCTACACACATTGACATGTAATTAAATGGTATTTGAGGAAAGGGAAATACATCAAATATAATGAGTCCCTAGGATACAATTTCATAAACAATATTTATCACTCTGTCTATTTGCAAGCAATGGGAACATACTCGCAAGACCTGGGTTGGGTACTGCACAAAACATCCCAGATAGCTCTATTGCCTGTGATGTGAAAACACAAATTCCAAAAAAAAGATATGTACGTAAGTTAAGAAATGAAACATATCAAGGTTATTAAATGAGCAATTTCTACATCATCACTCTGTAAGTGAGGTCTATCATCTCACACTTAAAAGGCAAGTGTGTGGTATGCACTAAGCACAGAATAAAGCAAGAACCCTTACCCTTCAGGAGCTAACGAGGCTGTGAAGCACAGTACAACTCAGTGTACTGTGTCCTAGCCACTTTGGCAGAAATACGCATAAACTGAATTCCCCATGCTCAAGGTAGAGTAAATGCTCTCCTAGTCAAAGAAAAGCAGACATGACTAGCAGAATGGTCCTTGCTGGCAGCTAATTCCAAGTTGCCAGATCCAGCTGACTTAAAGAAACCTGTTTAAAAGTTCAGTTTGCTGGGCATGGTGGCACATACCTGTAATCCCAGTTACTCAAGAGGCTGAGGCAGGAGGATTGCACATTCACAGCCAGCTTGGGCAACTTACCCAGACCCTGTCTCAAAATTAAAAATAAAAATGATGGCGACATACTTCAGTGATAAAGCATCCCTCAGCTCAATCCTCAGCACTACAAAAAGAAAGAAGAAAAACGGGGGATTGGTTTGCCTGATATGATTTAGATACAGTACAATTTACATCTTGGCACCCAGAAATAAAGCCTTGCCAGTCTCAGTAAAAATACTAGAAAAAAATGAAAGGATATGTTATAAAAGGATAAAACAAGGAACAATTTAAGTTCTCTGGAAAACAAACAGAAAGGACCATTTTGGCATTATAAGATCCTTGGAAGTTGCCAATCTATCCTAATAAGAAATAGCTGAAAAACTGATAAACCAACTCTTCTTAGATCCATGAGAAAGCATGGTCATAGGGCTATCTGCTGCACCCAAAACTGGAGGAGAGACAGCCAGGCAGATCCAGAATCACCACTCACGGAGGAGAGAACCCTCCCAGCAAAGACCTCCCCACAGGAACAAAGAAACCTGGGCCAACTGTAATTCATACTTTGCTGGAGGCTCAGGGGAGGAGTCTGAGAGTTACAAACTCCCTGCTGTGGGAGGTCTCGGAATCTGTGAGTTTTAGCTCCCAGGTCTCACAGAACCAAGAAAAATCCGCTCGTCCTTCCTGCAAGGGATTTGGACGGTAACTCCTCTGAGATAAGCCAAAGCACTCACTTGGGATTGAACCTAAGGCCTTTACACTGAACTACACCCCAGCTCATTTTTACTTTTTATTTTGAGGCACACTCTAAGTCACTTATGATCCTGCTGCCTCAGCCTCCTGGAGTATTGGGATGACAGACACAGGCCACCACTCCCAGCCAGCACTGTGTTCTCAATCACAGCCAACCCACTGGGCTTCTATCAGAACTCAACTGACTGGAAGAAAGTAATACACAACTCAAACCCTTCCTAGTCATCCTTTCCCACCTCAGGAGGGAAAAAACAGAAGCGCTTGGGAAGTTCTCAGTGCAAGAGCAAAGCACACTAGGAGACCTCACCATGGACTAGACAGCCTGCCTCCTCCCTACTTACCAACCTCATCCACTCAAGGCCTGTTTACTACAGTTCTGTCACCCAGGACATCATTTCTGGCTGGTAAGAAAAAATTACAAAGCATGTTGAAAACAGCAGAAAACACAGTCTGAAGGTTTGATCTTCAGCACCATCAAAAAAAAAAAAAAAAATCAGTTTGAAGAAACTGAGCAAACAGAACTACAGTTAAACAGCAGGAATAGTAGAAATATCACATCAGGCATTTTTAAAACTACAATATATACGTAAGAGCTCTAATAGAAGCATAGATAACACGTAAAAACAGCTGAATAATGTAAACAGAAGCAAAAATTCTCAAAAAAGAATCAAGGAAACACTACAGATAAAACCACTGAAAGAACTGAAGAATGCCTTCCATAAGCTAATAACAGATTGGACACATCAAAGGAGAAAACCTCCCGTTTGAGGTGTCAATGGAAACCTCCAACAATGAAAAGCAAAGAGAAAAACAAGGACCAAACAAATGGAACAGAATATCCAAAAAGTGTGGGAACACTACTAAAGATGTAACATGCAATACCAGCAACAGAAAAGTGAAAGGAACACAGGAAGCATTTCAAGGAATAACTGAGAATTGCCCCAAATTAATAGTCCACACTAAACTGCTTTTCCATGAAAACTAAACAGCATAAAATCAAACAGCATAAATGCTAAACAAATAAAACATTATACCTCAGCATATCATACTCAAACTATAAAAATTAAAGACAAAGAAAAATCTTGAAAGGAGGCAGGAGGAAGGTGGGGCAAACTTATCTACAGAGGGACAAAGATAGCAATTACGTCTGACTTCTCACAAGAGTGTGAAGACAAGAGTGAAATATTTAAATTATTCCAAGAAAAACACCACCAACCCAGGTCTCTATATCCTGTCAAATTATCCTTTAAAAGTGAAGGAGAAACACTTCCCCAAGCCAGTAAAAACAGAGGGACACTACTGATATTAGACCTTCCTTTAATACATTCTAATTGTTCTTTAAAAAGAGGGAAAACAATTTAGGTCAGAAAGTCAGACCTAAAGATTAATGGAGGAGAAAGTGAAAGTAAAATAAAAACTTTATTTTATTATTCTAAGAAATAAATGTGTACAATAACAATGAAGTATTGAATTCTATATGCTTACATATATACATACATATAGGTATGTGTATGTATATGTAGCTATTAAATATATGCATGCTTTTGAGGAAGTGAAATGCAGGACAGCAACTCACTGCTGTTAGATAGAGTTGTGGCATAGTTAACTGCTTCCCAGCTGATTGGCTCAGCATAGTTCTAAGTGTGACTGAAAAATTTAATAAGGAGGGAAGACCCACTGTGCGTGTGGGTGGCACCAGCAGGCTTGCAGACTGGAAGGAATAGGAAGGGAAAGAAGAAGGAAGTCTCGCTGCCGCTTCTCTGGAGGAGACCTAATCTTTGCCCTCACCTGAAGGTCTCCAGGCTTCCAGAGCAGACTCTTCTGCCTTACAAGGCAGCTGCTTCAGCTTCCTGATATGGACTTGTATGGGACTCTACAGTGAGCTCCAGGCCTTTGACTTCTGACTGGATCTCCAGCATGCAGACACAGACTTTCACCACTCTTCCACATTGACTCTGCACATCAATCCGTTCAACAAGACTATTTCTCAGCTAATGTTTAATGCACTGGATTAAGTCCATGTCCTCGACACTCAAAAGCATTATTTAAATGTATGAATTTGGATCAATTTAACTAACCTACATTCTGTTCATTATTCATATCCAAAAGACAACAAGCACTGAAATACAGTATGATAGTTTACAATACTAAATCCTGAAATGTTTAAAGCATGCCAATGAATGACTAAAATTGTTGATCACCAGTTGCAGTCAATTCAGGTGATACTGGAATGCTACAGATCTGGCTCCTACTAAAACTGAGGGCTTTTCTGTCATTAAGATGACACTAAAGATCTACAAGGGAAAAGTTATATAAATTAGCTTTAATTCCACCATAGAAATTAAAAGATGAAAGTATAAAAAATTATCTTTAAATATATGTTAGTTGATATATAATATAAAACAAGTAATCTGTAAGGACATTATCAAAGTATAGGGAAGTGAAGGACGTGAGTTTTGTTTTAAATGAAATTTCTGCTTGACTATTTAACACCTCACTGCTATCTTATCTTCTTATCCTATCCTATCCTATTCTAGCCTCGCCTAGCCTATCCTAGCCTATCCTATCCTATCCCAAGACTGGGAATAGAATCCAGGGCCTTCTGCTGGCAAGCACTGTACCACTGTGCTACATTCTCAACTGAGCAGTAGTAGAAGTTTTAAAAGAGAAAAACATACACACACACACAAATATATGTAGAAAAAAAGAATAAACTTTCTGTTTCAGATAAAAGTTGCTTAAAATACATTGCTATACTGTATACCCCCACAAAGTCCTGGTTCAGAGTTCATAGGTACACTTGTTTATGGATTTTTCCTTAGAACCTAACAACTGTTTACAGAACCCCCAGGACTTTGTGGAAACTACAAACACCCTTCGCAGTTTTTTTGTGGGAGTTTCAGCCAATCCGAGAGCATTATTCAATTCTCCTTGCTGCTAATTGGATGCTGCCCTGTAACCTATCTCCTGCAGATGCACTAGTACTCCCGAATATCAGGTTGCTGCATCGCCTGTAGCTCTCTTCAGTGTCCTTGGTTTTATCCTTCTTAATGCCCTAAGATCCCTAAGACACCACAAAAAGGCCCTGTACCTTGTTTTTTTAAATTTTTAAAATATTTATTGAAAAGCAACTTCATGGTAACACATGAAAACAAAACACACCAGTTATAAGAATATTAAAATACAAAACAGTGATAAATCTCACCACAAAATTTACAAGACCTATATATAGAAAACATTTCAGAGAAATTAAAATTTTCAAGTAACATTTTAAGGGGAAACACCTGAAGATAACAATTTTCTATGAAAATCCAAAAGATTTGAAATTATTAAAACAATTTTGAAAATGAAGAAAAAACTTTGGAAGGCTGACATGACATTATGTCCATAATTAATATATATTTATATCTTATTTACTTTTTCAGCTTCTCATACTAAGGAGACAATACGATGCTTGCACATATGAGTCTGATTTATTTCACTCTTAAGTATGGACTTGAGTTGCATCCATTTACCTATAAAGGTCTCCAGTTTATCCTTTTTATGGCTGAATAATACTCCACTGTATAAAAAAACCAGACACTTTTTTTACCCATTCCATGGTTGGTGGACATTTGGGTTCTTTCCAAGGTTTTGCTATTTCAAATTGTGCTGCTAGGATACACATATATCACTGTGCCCTGCACCATCTAAGGCTTTTGGTAATGAACCTAAGCACCAGAAGAAGTCTAAGACACTTGAAGAGAAGGTTGAATAACTATGCAGTATTTTTATTAAATTAAATTTAATTAATTATAGTACTGACTTCCAGGAAGATGGTAGAATGGTGAACAGCAGAGAAATAAGCCTCTCTGAGATTTGGTGCCCAGAGGTTGGAATACAGCAATGTGAGGAACTTGAGGATGAAATTGGGTCCCTGAGACCCAGCAAGGATCAGAAGTGAGAACTGAAGCTCACAAAAAAAGTGAAGATACCTCAGTGCAGAATAAAGTGGCAAGTAGTACTTTTTCCCTGAATCCTGGCTCACTGTGTGAGAGGGGCAGCTGGAACTTGCAGATACACAGTGAATACTGATGACCCCAGAGGCCTCCACAGAAAAATGCACCAATGGCACAGAGAAGTGGACACAGCAGACTGCAGTGGCTGGTGAGTTATTCAGGTTTGGACGTTCCCCAGGAGAGAGTGACTGGCTGGTAGCCATCACGGAGAGGGGCCAACTGAGCTCACAACTCAGAGCAGCTTTGGGCTGGCTCCATCTAGCAGCTCCCAGTGTCAGGGTAAGGTGGAATTGAATTGAAACTGGAAGGAAGCACATGTGGCAGGCTGAACAACTAGGGTGCCCGACTCACAGCCAGAAACCAGCCTGAACTTCAATGGAACAAAAGGTGCAGACTTACTGGGATTATGCAATACCCTGCCATAAATCTGTAATTGGCTTGCTGGGATTAATCAAAATGGATCTGGGACCTATCTGCCTACTCTAGCTATGCTTGACAACAGAGACATTCCTTGAATTGGATTTTTGTTTCATTTCTTTTCTTTTCTTTTCCTGTTTTTTGAGGGTTTTTGTTCTTGTTGATGTTTACTTTTATTTTCTTTTTCCCTTATTGTTTGTTCTTACTTTTATGTAAGTTTGAATATTATTTCTAGTTTTGTTATTTTCATTTCTTCCTTCTCTTTCCCTCCTGTCTTCTTCACCATTTCCAAAGTTCACATAACCTTCCTTTGTCCTCCAATCTTGCTTCTAATCTCTTCTTCTTCTACTTACTTTCCCCCCAACCCTTTAAAAATTTTCTCCCCTCAGGGTAAGATTGCCATATTGAAGGCATATTTATTGAAGGCATATTTCTGGTTTGTTTTAGGTTTTGTTATAGAACCACGAATCTAGTTCATAAAGTTGACAAATTAACAGTTACTGAGTTTGTCATTTTTTAGGCTGTATTGGGTGCTATTGTTATTGCTTCTTATACTGCTCTAGCCAAGGTGACATAATTGTTCTCATCAGCTACTTTTCCTGGTATGCTAAGATTGAGATTGCCTAAGGTCCATAAACAAGACTTTAGGCCAGTGCCGAAGGACAAGTGGCACCAACTTCTCGTCCTCAGTAAAGTAAAGAGGTAGGATCTTGCAAAAAAACTCAAAACTCAGAAGCTGGCTATACCTGGAAGGTGAACTCCTAAGGGCTCTACATACTAGTAATAAAGTTATCTGCCATAGCAATCTACAAGCATCAACCCAGGAATTAAACTTTAAAAAAAAGGAAGAAAATACATAGACCCAATCAGGCCTTAAAGTTCACATAACCTTCATTTTCCAGTCTTGCTTAAAGTAAGACACAACTGCAGACTTCTAGCTCACAAATGGCAAATCCAGGGGGCAAGGAGGTGGAACAATTCAAAAGCCACACACTGTACCCTGTGAAGTAGTAACAGTGGAAATAACAAAACAGATGAATGAGACTCTAGAAACAAATCAAATCAGAAATAATTTCTCAGATAACTACAGACATACTGACCATAATGGCAAATGTTTAGTGACTCTAGAGCAGATATATATTAAAAAATAGAGGCGCTTAGGTAAATGATGGAAATCATGAACACCCAATAAGAAATGGAATCCATGAAACAGATTCAAGTGGATATCCACAAGATTACAAATTCCACTGAAAGCAGAATGAGCCAGTGGGATGAAGAATATCAGATAGAGAAGATAGCACTGTGGTTAGCAATTATGAAAGCCTTCTTAAAAATAGGAAGGGATCATGAAAATCAATTCAACAGCTGCTAGATGATGCAAAGAAGAATAACAAAACTGATCACAGTCAGGGAAAAAGCAAGAGATAACACAAATGACACTATAAACTGGTTCACAGAAGTCATGGCAGAAAACTTTCCCAGCAGGGAAAGAGAATTTGATGTACAGTTAAGTGAAGCATACAGAACTCCAATTAGCCATGACAAAAAAAAATCTACACCAAGCATATAGTAATCAAGATTCCACAAATTCAACATTAGAATATTAAAAGCTATTAGAGAAAAGAAATAAATTATCTATAGAAGAAAGCTCATCAGAATCACAGCAGAATTCTCAACACAAACCTTTAAATCAGGGACAGCTTAGAGTAAAGTATTTGCAGCCCTAAAAGAAAACAACCTGTAACCCAGCCTATAAAACTATCTTTTAAAATTGATGGAGAAGTAAGATACTTCCATGAAAAAGAATATGTAAAAAAATTCATGACCACCAAAGCGGCATTCCAAAATGTTCTGAAGGACATTATAGAAAGAGATAACAAGGACTATTACTCCAAAACAATGAATCCAATGCAAGGCAAGTAATTAAATAGAAGGGGAAAACACAGGAACCAACAACAGGAAAATAACATGACAAGGATAAGTTAACACATACCACTTCTAACCAATAATGTAAATGGTCTCAACTCACCAATCAAAAGAAACAGATTAGCAGAATGGACCAAGAAGCATGATCCAGCAATATGTTCCATAAAAGAAATATATTTAATACAAAAATAAATTCACAGGCTGAAAGTCAAAGAATGGAAAACAATACTCCATGCAACAGGAACCCAGAAAGAAGCAGGGGTAGCTATTCAATTTACAGACAAAGTGTATTTCAAGCTAAGACTGATTAAGAGACAAAGAAGATCACTACAGCTTTGTAAAGGGAACAATTCAAGAAGAAGCAATAACAATCATAAATATATATATGCACCAAATACCAGCACATACAACTATATAAAACAAATACTAATGGACATGAAAAATCAAATACGCACTAAAACATTTGCAGTGGGGAACTCAATACCCCATTATCACAAACACAGTAACTAGACAAAAAAAAAAAAAAAAAAAAAAAAAAAAAAGAAATACCAGAACTGAACCAAATCTGTGAACAAATGAACTTAGTAGATGTCTTCAGCATTCCACCCCACGGTAACAAAACATATACACTTCTAAGCTACACACAGGACACTCTCAAAAATAGACCACATACTAGCTCCAAGAACATGCAAAGGAACTGAAATTATGCTATGCATATTATCAGAACATAGTGCAGTGAAATTTAAAAGTAATGGCAAAGAAAACCACAAGAACTTCTTGAACATATGAAAATAACACCTTCCTAAATAACCAATGGGTCTTAGATGAAACTAAAGAAGAAATTAGACAATTTCTACAATTAAATGATAATGCCAATATAACATACTGGAACTTATGGGACACAATGAAAGCAGTCTTACCAGGGAAATTTACAGCAGTGAATTCTCATATCAGAAAAAGAGCAAGCTCAAGTAAGCAACCTAATGTTGAAACTCAAGCTTCTAGAAACTGAACAAGTCAAGCCCAAAGCCTGAATAAAGGAGGAAGTTATAAAGATATAACTTTATAAGAACACAAGTTATAAAGAATTTATAAAGTCATAAGGAACACAAATTAATGCAATGGAGACTAAGAAAACAATACAAAGAATCAATGAAATGAAGAGTTGATTCTTTGAAAGATTAAATAAAACTGACAAAACCTTAGCCAACCTCATCAAGAAATGAAAAGACTGAAATCCATGCAATTAGGAATGAAAAGGGTAAAATCACAACAGATCCTGCAGAAACCCAGACCTACTTAAAGAACCTACATTCAAATAAGATAGAAAACACAAGAGGAAATGGACAGATTCCTAGATACATATGAATTACCAAAGGTGGGTCAAGAAGATATAAAAATTCTAAATAAAGCAGTATGACTTAATGAAATTAAAGATGTAATTAAAAACTTAACAACAAAGAAAAGCCCGGGCCCTAATGGATTCATGCTGAATTCTACAAGAAATTTAGAGAAGACTTAATGCCACTATTCTTCAAAGTCTTTAATGAAATTGAAAGGAAAAAATACTCCCAAAGTCATTCCTGGAAGCAAGCATTAATCTGACATCAAAACCAGAGAAGAATCTAATCAAAAAGAACTACAGGGCAATTTCCCTAATGAACATAGATGCAAAAATCTTCAATAAGATCCTGGCAAATAGAATGCAGCAAATCATCAAGAAGATTATATACCATGATCAAGCAGGATTCATCCTAGACATGCATGGATGGTTCAACATATGCAAATTGATAAATGTAATACACCATATGAACACAGCCAAATACAAAAACCATATGATCGACTCAATAGATGCAGAAAGAACTTTTGACAAAGTCCAACACTCATTCATGATAAAAACCCTACAGAAAGTTGGAATTGATGGTTTTTATCTCAATCTGGTAAAAGCCATCTGTGACAAACCAAGAGCCAACATCATACTAAATGGACAAAAACTGAAAGCTTTCACTCTAAAATCAAGAGCAAGACAAGGATGTCCACGTATGGAGGACCACCTAGGCAACTTTTCTTGAAAGAGGAGCAATTGCCTCCATTTTGGCTGGGCCTGACCCTATTTCTATGTATTGATATGTACAGAGCTGGCTAGGACTTTTCCTTATCCCTTCAATTGGCTTTAAGCAATGCGTATCGGGCTA
Source organism: Chinchilla lanigera (assembly GCF_000276665.1). Lineage (NCBI taxonomy): Eukaryota > Metazoa > Chordata > Mammalia > Rodentia > Chinchillidae > Chinchilla > Chinchilla lanigera. Next base: position 574,776 of record NW_004955561.1, read on the forward strand.
GCCAAGGTGCTGATGGTAACCTTTGGAGATGGCAGAGGTGCATCCCCAGACGTCCTATTGTTTCCACAAATGAGTGAGCCAGGATGAGGCAGGATATGTGAGCCAATGTTCCATGCTGTCAGCTGGGATCAAATCTTGGGATTGAAAGATTACTTCCTTAGGCTTGAAAGATTACACATCAGAGCTGAAGCATCAACCCCAAAATATTAGATACTATCTCAATTGTGTTATGCAAATTACTCTTTCTGCATACCATTCTCTCTGCATTTGCAGAAGTGCTTTCAGGCCTCCTACAGCTCATGGCACTCACCTACTTCCCAAGGTTCTCACAGTCACTCATCCTCAAGCCATCCCTTCTTTGTGAATGAATAAAACCTGGGTTCCGCCTTGGGTCAAGGCCTTTGTTCCAGATGCCCATCATTGAGGCTGGATTTAGGACCCCTTGACTCCCCATAATTACAAATATGCCTTAGTGTCTTTATTCTCACCATAGATTGCATTGGAAGTGGTAGACTGGATTAACTTGAATTAACTGAATTTCAATAACTTTTCACGGGATTAGAAATACAAACTTCCTGGTCGTGACGAGGACTGGGAAGTGCTCTCTATAATTGGCACCCAACGTGGGGCTCAAATCCACAACCCTGAAATTAAGAGTCTCATGCTCTATGGACCACTCTTATGCAATATAGTTTTGGAAACTTTAGCCAGAACAATTAGACAAGAAGAAGAAATAAAAGTAATAAGGGTAGGAAAGGAAGAAGCTATCCTTTTTTTTTTTTTGCAGGTGGCATGATACTCCACATGGAAGACCCCAAAAACTTCACCAAAAGACTTCTAGATTTAATAACCAAATTCAGTAGCATATTGGAATACAAATAAACACTCATAATTCAATAGCATCCCTGTACACAAATAACATATTGACAGAGAAATTAGGGAGTCAATCCTTTCACACTAGCATCCAAAAAAATGAAGGAAGTAAAAGACCTTTACATTGAAAACCAAAAGACTCTGAAAAAGGAGCTCAAAGAGGATGCCAGAAAATGCAAAGAGATCCCTTGCTCTTGGGTAGGAAGAACTAATATAGTGTAAACAGCCAGACTTCCAAACTTGTTATATAAATTTAATGCAATTCCAATCAAAATACTAATAGTGTATCTCACAGTATGAGAGAAAACAATCCCACAGTTTATTTGGAACCAGAAGAGACCTAGAATAGCAAAAGCAATTTTGGGCAACAAAGGAAAGGCAGGGAACATTACAATCCCTGACTAGAAATTATACTACAAAGCTACTGTGTTAAAAGAACAGGATGGTATTGGCAAGGAAAAAAAAGCAGGCCTGAGGATCAATCGGACAGATTCGAAGATGCAGAAACAACTCCCAACACACTGAGCCACCTTACCTTTGACAAAGGATCCAAACACCTTCACTGGAAGAAAAATAGCCTTTTAAACAAATAATGCTAGAAAAACTGACTTTTCACATGCTGAAGATTAAAGTTAGACCCATATCTTTTACCATGCACTACACTAAAATTGAAATGGGTCAAAGATCTAAATGTTAAAACAGCAATAAATCTGCTGGAAGATAGAACAGGTAGAACTCTTAAAGACTTTGGTGTAGGCAAAGACTTTATGAACAAAACCCCAGATGCACAGGAGCTATCACAAAGAATCAATTTTTTCCCGAATTTCTATGTCAGTGAGTTTGGCAACAAAGGCAAGGCAGGAGGCATCACAATTCCTGACTTAAAGTTATACTACAGAGCTACTGTGATAAAAACAGCATGGTACTGGCAAAAAAAAAGAAGACCTAAGGATCAATGGACAGATGAAAAGATGCACAAACAACTCCAAACACACTCAACCACCTTATCTTTGACAAGGGGCCAAACATGCTCACTGGAAGAAAGATAGCTTCTTTCATAAATGGTACTGGAAAAACTGACTTTCCACATGCTGATGACTAAAATTAGACCCATATCTATCACCATGCACTAAACTAAAATCAAAATGGATCAAAGATCTAAATTTTAAAACAGAAACATTAAATCTGCCAGAAGATAAAATAGGTAGAACTCTTGAAGATATAGATGCAGGCAAAGACTTCATGAACAAAACTCAAACTGCACAGGAAATACTACAAAGAATCAACAACTGGTATCCCACCTTTTTAAAAAGGTTTTACACAGCTAAAGAAACCACCAACAGAGGGAAGAGACAGCCCACAATGTGGGAAAAAATTTTTGCCAGCTGTTCCTCAAAGGACTAATATTGGGGTTGCGGATTTAGCTCAGCTGCACAGCACCTGCCTGGCAAGTGCAATTACAGGTACTGGAAAAAAACCAAAAACAAAACAAAACAAAAGAAACAAAGGACTAATATCTAGAATATATAAAGAACTCAAAAAAAAACTCTTAAAGACTTTGGTGTAGGCAAAGACTTTATGAACAAAACCCCAGATGCACAGGTTGCGAGATCAATTACAGGTACTGGAAAAAAACCAAAAACAAAACAAAACAAAAGAAACAAAGGACTAATATCTAGAATATATAAAGAACTAAAAAAAAAAAAAAAAAATCAGATCCTCCCAAATTTAACAACCCAATCCAAAAATGGGGATCTGAAATGAACACACACTTCTCAGATGATGAAGCAAAAACAGCAAATAAATATATGAAACAAATTCAGTATCACTGGTCATCTGAGAGATGCAAATTAACACAATGCTGAATTTCCATCTCACTCCAGAAAGAATAGCTATTATCAAGTAGTCAACCAATAACAAATCCTGGAGGGACATCAGGGAAAAAGGAACTTTCCTCCGCTGTTGGCAGAAAAAGACTGATGCAATCGCTGTAGAAATCAATGTGGATATTCCTCAAAAAACTAGGACCAGAGGTTCCATTCGACCCAGCTACTCCTCTTCTTGGTATGTTTCCAGAAGAATTAAAAGCATCACTCCATAGTTATATACGCACACCCATGTTTATAGCAGCACAGTTCCTAATAGCTAAATCTTGGAAAGAACACAAATGCCCATCAACTGATGAGTAGATAAAGAAGATGTGCTTTTTTTTACATAATGGGGTACTACTCAGCCATAAAGAATGATAAACTTGACACATTTCTAGGTAAATGGATGCACCTTGAGACTATACTCTTTTAGTGAAATAAATTAGAAAAACATGGAGATATTGCATCATCTCTCTTGTAAAAGAAACCAAAAGTGTACATAAGGACCAAAATGCATAGTAAATATTGGGAAATGGTAAGAAAATGTTCAAATTGGAACGGGAATAAGAGAGGGGGGAGGGGAAAGCAAGGGATGGAAAAAAAGAAGGAAAAAATGGAAACAAAGCTTTATAAATAAAGAAGAGGGGTTGAAGGGAGGGGAGAGGAATGGAAAAAAAGAAGAATCAATACATATCATGTACAAGTATAAATTCCCTATGATGAATGTGACATTATATCTAAAATGTACCAATAAAAATTACAGTACTATATACAGTACTTTATTAAATTAAATTACATACCTGCAGGAGACACAGCATATTTAGGATTTAAACTACAAAAATAGGCATTTAAAGGCATTTTTCTCACCATATCTGAAATATGCAGTTTTTCACAATTTGGAGGTACTCTAGGAACATAACCCCATGAAATTCAGGGGTCCACTATAAACGTAAAATTTAAGTATCATGTTTTGTGAAATCCCATGGCAACAAGGAAAATACTTATGTACGTTTCACAAAGGAAAATGAGGAAGGAATCACAGCACCTCACTATTAAAAAAAAAAACAAATGAAGAAGAGAGTAAAAGAGGTAAAAATAGCTACTATATAGAAACAATGAACACATCGGCAACACTAAGTCTTCTACTATAAGTAGTTACTTTAAATATAAATGGATTAAACTCTCTAATAAAAAGACAGTGACTTAATGTATTTTAAAAACCCAAGACTCAAACATATGTTATCTATAAGAGATTCAGAGCCAGGCACAATAGAGTACACCTATAATTCCAGCACGCTGGAAGCTGAGGCAAGAGGTTCAAAAGTTGAGCCTAGCCTTGGCAACTTAGCAACATAGCTAGGTAGTGAGACCCCATGTCAAAATTTAAAAAAAAATTTTAAAAAACCTGGCAGTGTAGCTCAATGTGAAGGCCCCATATCAAATCCTCAGTACCACAAAAGAGAGAGACAGAGAGACAAAGACTCAACTTACACACTGTCTTGGTTACTTTTCTCTCGTTGCTGGGACAAAATACCTGACGCCCAAAATTAAGGAAGGAAAGGTTTATTTTGCTTACAGTTTGTGGAGGCTTCAGTCCATACTTGGCAGATTACAAGGCAGACTGGCACATGGCAGAGAGCTACAGCTCATGTCCGCAGAACACAGCAAAGCAACAAAACACACACCAGGGCAGAATGGCCTCAAGCACCCTTTTCCTCTCTTACATATGCAAACTATCCACCCCAGGGCGGGTGCAGCTCTCACACCCATAATCAATCAAACTCTAAAAGCCTGCTCCATGGCCGCATGAGGCTTTGGGGGGACACCCAGACACAAACCATAACATTCCACCCCTGACCCCCCAAAGACTCATGCCCATCCCTTTATGCAAACAGCATTTAGTCCATCTGCAAGAGTTGCCAAAGTCCTAACAGTTGTAGCATTGCTGAAAAGTCCAAGTCCCAAGTTTCCTCTGAGATGAAGGCAAACTCTTAGCTGTAAGCCCCTGTACAAATGAAAAGTTAAATACTTCCAACATTCTATGGCACAAAATAAGCAGTACCATTCCAAAAGGTACAAACAGGGGGACACAGAGTATTGGGACCAAAGCAAGTCCAAAATCCAGCAGGGCTAACGTTATGTCCTGTAGTTCCATGACCAGCATCTGAAGCAAGCTGTGGCACATTGTGAGCTCCAAAGGGTTTGCATGAGTCCACCCCTGTGGCACTTCTGATGGTTACAGCTTCCACGGCTTCTCTCTTAGGCCTGCTTTGCTCCCTCCTTGCAGCTATCCTTAGATGATCCACGGTCCTGGCTTTTCTAAACTTCTGAGGTATCCAGTGCACCTTTTGCTTCACACTCACAGCCACACACATTGCCCTCTCAGGGGCACACTGCCTGACCCCCCAGGCCTTCTGAAATCTGGGTGGAAGCATCTTTAACCTCAGAAGTCTTGCATTCTCCATGTACCTAAAGCCAGGGCCACATGGATGATGCCAAGGTCTGCTGCCACCTGGAGCAGCAGCCAAGTTTTCCTTTCTCTTGGCCACAGGGGTAGAGTGCCTGGATTGCTGGGCACTCTGAATCCAATCCTGAGGAACAAATCCTCTATGCTGCCGCCATTCTGGAACCTGCTGTGGCCACGCCGCCATTCTGGAACATGGCGCTCAGCAGCTTTTTTCTCAAAGCAAGGTCTTTCACCTTTGCTGTTTTGAGGCTGCAAAGGGTGGAGACTTGCTGCTTCTTGTGATGCCCTCAGGCCATCTTTTCTATTCTCCTGTTCTTTCTCAGCAATAGAGATCACCTCAGCCTTATCTTTGCAGTCAACAGCATTACTGGAGCTTCCTTTCTGGCCAAACTCACAATGTTTTAAATCATCCTGCTGGGCTCTTTGTTCTTGATTCTCAACATAAATCTGGCTAAAAGTCCCCAACAATAGCCATGCCACTGCCCCAACGTTTAACTGCCTTGGTATTTCTTTTGCCAGATTAATCAGTCCACTGCCACCCTTAATCTCAGTCTTAGGCAAAGTCTCTGGACATGAGCAAAATGCAGACAAACTTTCTCCCAAGCCATAACACACATCATCTGGAGTCCAACAACCAATGCAGTCTTTAGTCCTTCTTCCGAGCAGAAACCTCCCAAACCTGGTCTTTACCGGCAAGATTTCTATCAGCTTTCTGGTCTTCTGAGCTCTGACCAGAATCTCCCAGACAGAACAGCTGGAGGTGTTCTAGCGTTTCTCTTTCAGGCAACATCTCTGAACCTTTCCAAACACTTCCCACAAGCCATTTCCCAAGGCTCTTGAACCACATGGTCAGGTATAGTCACAGCAATGACCCCACTCCTGGTACCAAATTCTGACTTGGTTACTTTTCTCTCGTTGCTGGGACAAAATACCTGACGCCCAAAATTAAGGAAGGAAAGGTTTATTT